>NC_133414.1:140210000-140510000 GCF_049350105.2 Macaca mulatta
GTGGAAAGAGACAGAAGCCTCGCTGTTTATACCCTGCAGACAGCAGCCAGAGAGCCTACTGGTGGCTTCTTCCAATGCTTAATGTATGCCTGGCGTTGCTACATTTTCTGATAACTGCAGTGAAACAAAGTGATGAGGATTTGCTTGGATGCTTTTCCTGTGACACATCCATCCATTAGTTTAGCAATTTAATCCCAGTTACAAACAAACTTGTAGTTTCTGTTTAGAGCATGATAGGGCACAACTGTTTTCTTCTCACTTTCAACCAGAGGGGCTCAAAAGCACATTTTTTGGGGGGGGGGGGAAGGTGTCACATGACTTTAGTGAGTTGTGGGTGACTTCTGGACTTTTGAGAACCATGTAAGTGAAAATACCAGTGGCTGGTACAAGGGGAGAGCGTTGCTGCCCATGTGCAGAGCCATCCCCTGGAAGGACGTTGCCCCTCCCGCTGGGAGCCGCACCAGGGTGACTTCTCCCTAGGCAATCCTGGCGATTTTCTGGTGATTCCTACATTTTTCCACCAGTTGTATTTCCTGATACCTAAGCTTAGAAATTCAACCATCAACATAAAAATGAGAACTTTAGGGACAAAATTTTAAAAAGCATTTCTGATGGATCTCCTGACAACCTTTTACGCGTTCAGTGTATTCATGGGGAACGCACTCAATGGCCAGCACTCTGCTTTTATTTCATGAGGATCCTGAGGCAAGCACTCTTCGTGCTGTGGACTAAATACACATGACTATGTAAGATAATTCTCTTCTAGTACTTACACGTGTGCCTCATCAGATGGCAAGTTTGACTCTTGAGCAGATGAAATTACTTAGACCAGGCAAAAGACAAGTTAATTTTTTTCTTACCAAACTGTCAAGCCAATATATCAACCAGTTAGCATTATGTAAGCTGGGCCTCAGAATTCCCTTTTTTTTTTTTTTTTTTTTTAAGATAGGATCTTTTTCTATTGCCTGGGCTGGAGTGCAGGGCAGAACTCTGCAGCCTCAAACTCCTGGCCTCAAGTGAGCCTCCTGCCTCGGCCTCCCAAAGTGTTGGGATTACATGGGTGTGCCACTGCACCTGGCCTGAATACTTTTGAAATTAAGGGGGGGAAGATGTAATTTCATGAGAACTTGATTTTAGAAAGTTTTTTTTTTTCCCTTCAACAGGCCTGTCCTTCTGATTTCATTGTCCATTCTCTTAAACAGGAATTTTGCGGCACTGGTTGCTATGGCTACATGTATTGGACCCCTAAGCCCTGGAAGTTGGGGTCAGAGAGAGTGGACATCCTCACTGCTCCTGGAGGGGCCAACGCAACAGGGGGAGCAAAGGTGGGGAAGGAAGGGAGGGAAGTGTCTCTGGCAGAGACGGAGCTGGAATTGGAAGGATGGATTAAGACTGGGGAGCAGGGACAGTTGATGAAGGGCTCCCTGCATATGTGGGGTGTGTGATCTGTTCCTGGAGGAGAGACAGGCTGTGTGGTAACCCTGGCCCCCTCCATGGGACGTGGTCTCAGACAAGCCTTGGAGCCTTTCTGAGCTCAGAACACATCGCCCTCCCGCTTGCCCTTGATGGTAGAACGGTGACAACCCAGCCACAAGATGCTGAGGAAAGGGCTTAGCAAATATGAATGGTCTAAGCTGAGGTGGGCTTGAGATGAAGACACATCAAGGAACATTATCCCCAAACCACACGAGCAAATCTGCCAAGTAATTGTAAGTGGACATTGCTTTCCTGCTTTTCTTTCCATTCTAGTCCTGATTTCCTACCATTCTGGGGCATTTCTATGGGCACACACTTCTTCTACAGCAGCCTAGGAATAGGGGAACAACCCAAACTCTGATTTGATATGTGCAGGTTGTTAAATAGAATTTTTAAATGGACTGTGGGATAAAGAGGGCTGTGAGGGAAGGACAAAGTAGAGATGAGGGAAGAAAACATTTAAAGTGTGACTACAAAGGTGAGAGGGGAGTGGGATGGAAACCCAAAGTGGCTATCAGAAGGGAGTCTGCACTGTGTCCCAGCCCTGCGTGGAGGCTGGCTGGAGCAGGCTCCCTCTCTCTCCTTAAAAACGGAATCCCAGTGTCTTCTGATGAAAGTGACGTCTGCTTTTGGCATCGAAGTTTTAGAGCAAAGTTGGCCACCAAACACAGCTGCTTCTACTGAGCCCCGTTATTTTGTGCCAATGTCCAGTTCTGTTTTAGACGAGGGTACTGACACAGCAGGTGGCAGAATTCACACCCTCCTTGATTTTCCAGGCCTCCAGTAATCCTTAGATCACAGCACCATTGATGCTTGATGCTTCTCATCTCTGACACCCTGCCAGCTCAGGAAAGATTTCATAATTAAAAATGTAAAAATGTTAATTACCTGAAGATACTTCCTGATGGGTAGCACTGATCAGGAGGGAAATTGATGGTATTAAAACAGTGAAAATTATTAGGTTAAGCAATATTCATGGGAAATGTATCTCATAAGAGCTCTGTGTGTGGTCGTGCATGTTTGGTGCTGTTTTCTACATTCTGTTCTGTCCATGGGTTAGAATGCATTGAACCAGGACAGCGTGATGCAACGATTTGGCCGGAAGGAAGGGCGTGTCTTCTTGGGCAGTGAAATATTTGGGGCTGCAGGAATGATGCGGAGAGGAGAAAAAGAAATAGGCTCTATTGCTTTAATATTCCTGTGGCCACAGGAGACAGGCATCACCTGGGGCAGTTGGGAAGGACATTTTGCTGAGGATCTGGGCTGGATCACATGGGAGACAGAGAGTTGTTTCTCCCACTGGGGTGGAGCAAGTACCTGAAAGATACATCATCGTGTGCCTGGCTGCCTGGCAAACTTCTCTAAAGGGCCAGAGGGTAAATAACTTGGGTTTTTGCAGGGCCATACCTTCTGTGGCACCTACTCAGCTCTGTTGTTGTAGTTCAAAAGCAGCCATGTGCAAGTCCTACATGAGTGGAATGGCTGTGTTCCAATCAAATTTTACTTATGGACAACTCAAGTTTGAATATAACATAATTGTTTTTTGAGGCGGAGTCTCACTCTGTCACCCAGGCTGGAGTGCAGTGGCGTGATCTCGGCTCACTGCAACCTCCACCTCCCGGGTTCAAGCAATCCTCTTGCCTCAGTCTCTGGAGCAGCTGGGATTACAGGCACATGCCATGATACCCAGCTAATTTTTGTATTTTTAGTAGAGATGGGGTTTCACCATGTTGGCCAGGCTGGTCTCGAACTCCTGACCTCAAGTGATCCACCCGCCTCAGCCTCCCAAAGTGCTGGGATTACAGGCGTGAGCCTGGCCTTGAATTTAATATAATTTTTATGTATGATGAAATCATCTTTTTATTTTCTTCAACTGTTTAAAAATGTAAAATTCATTCTTGGCTCATGGGTCAGATTTGGTTTGCAGATCATGCTAGTCTGCCAGCCTCTGCTTAGAATCTTCATTGACAAATATCCTACTTGATCAGTTTCATCTGTTTCAAATCGTGGAACTTGAAGTTGCTGTATTTTTGGACAAAAATATACCATTAATGAGAAGCAAGAATTGAGAGGCCTTAGCGAGCCGCACATTAAATAATCTGAGGTAATAATTCAAGTGGAAATCAAGTTGAATAATAATTCAAGTCTTTTCTGAAATTCTCTCCTCCCCTCCCCTCTCCTTCGCTCCCCTCTCCTCTCCTCCCCTTCCCTCTGTCCTCTACCTGTGGGAAGCCCTATGGGCCACAGCAGGTATGGTAGACCTGAAGTGCCTGGGAATGAACACCGACACCCATCTTGATCCAGGACCGTTGGAGCTGAAGTATAAACACCCCAGCTCCCTCCCGCTATGAGCAGGAAAATATTAAAGTGTTTCTCCCATTACTTAATTACTCTAAACAAACCTCGGTTTTCTTCTATAAAATGGGGATCAAAGTAGTATTTGCACCAGAGGGTCGTACGTGAATGTATTAGTTTCCCATAGATACTGTAACAAGTTACATGTTACTATAAACAGTAGCTTACAGCAAAGAAGATTTATTATTTTACACCTCTCATTACCTCCGTTGGGCACTGGCTTGAAAACACAGAAAGACATGCAGGGTGCTATGACGGTCCATAATGGGTCAGTTGGATCAGGGAAGCAATATTTAAACTGAGAGCTGGTAGATGAAGTGGGGTCTAGCCCGGCGAGGAGGGAGCAGGGGGTATGTTTGTATGGGGGATCCTAGGTATGAGCACCAACAAGGTAGCTGGGAAGTCTGGCCCACCCACAACACACAGACACTGTGCCTGATGAGGGGTTCTGAGGCCTCTGCTTTCGGGAAGCTGGGGGCTAATTGTGGTCAGCCTCCAAGAGGAATACTTTCTGGAATGTGTCTCGATCTTTTTATCTTCACATTATCTTCTAATTTTCTCATCTTGCCCTAACAACTACGCTGGGGGGTTGGGAAGGGGAATAGCCTACATAAAGTGTGTTGCAGAGAAGTTGAAGGTTCAGGATGCCGCTGGCCCCTTGGCTCCCTGGTGTTTCTTCCTCTGTGATGTTGCTGATGGTTCCCAAGAAGAGAAAAGCTGTCGTCCACCAAACCAGGGAAACCTGTCGTCTGTGCAAAACATTCGAAGCACTCACAAGTATGCAAGTGTCAAGATCACCTGGAATCCCACCACCTAGCAACACTCATTACTAAGACTTGGTGTGCATCCTTCTTTACTTGTTATACATAGACACAGACTTACACACATACAGTGCTGTGGTTTGGATATTTGACCCACGTAAATCTCATGTTGAAGTTTGATCCCTATTGTTGAAGGAGGTGTTTGGATTCCTCATGAATAGATTAATGCCCTGGAGGGAGGGAAGTGAGTTACTTCTCTATTAGTTCCTTTGAGAGCTCCCTTGGAGCTGGTTGATAAAAAGAGTTTGGCACCTTCACTCTCTTTCTCTCTTTCCACCTCTCTTGTCTCTTCTCTCCCCATGAGATCACCTCCTGACCTTCGGCAGTCCACCTGCCTCGGCCTCCCAGAGTGCTGAGATTACAGGCATGAGCCACTGTGTCTGGCCTCTTTTTTTAAAAAAATTAAAATAGAGATGAGATATCACTATGTTGCCTAGGCTGGTCTCAAACTCCTGAGCTCAAGTGATTTTCCTGCCTTGGCCTCCCAAAGTGCTAGGATTTCAGGCATGAGCTGCCACACCCAAACAAATTTCACACATTCTTTGATCATGAATAACTCGTAATATTAGCCAACGCTTTCTGAGTGCTGTTGTTTGCCAATCTCTGAGTTTGGTTCATTAACTCATTTAGTTCCCTGTAGTAAGTAGAAAAATGCCCTCCAAAAGATGTCCACATCATAATGCCCCCAAACTATGAATATGCTACCTTACATAGGAAAAGATACTTTGCAGATGTGATTAGGAATCTTGAGAAAGGAAGATTCTGCTGGGTCATCTGGTCAGTCCCAGTGTTATCATAAGGATTCCTGAAAGATGGATGAAGGAGGGAGAGAGACTGAAAGATGCCTGCAATACTGGCTTTAAGACAGAGGAAAGTCCGGAGAAAGCAGACACTGATGGATACTGGAAGAGACAAGGAGACAGATTCTCCCTTTGAGCCTCCAGGAAGAACACAGCCTTCTGGCACCATGATTTCAACCCAGTAAGACTGACTTTGGACTTGAATTTCTTCTTCTTCTTCTTCTTCTTCTTTTTTTTTTTTTTTTTTTTGAGACAGTATTTTATTCTATCACCCAGTCTGCAGTGCAGTGTTGTGATCTCAGCTCACTGCAACCTCCACCTCCTGGGCTCAAGTGATCCTCCAGCTTCAGCCTCCCAAGTAGCTGGGACTACAGGTGCACACCACCATGACGGTCTAACTTTCATATTTTTTGTAAAGACGGGGTTTGTTATGTGGCCCAGGCTGGTCTCAAACTCCTGAGCTCAAGTGATCTGCCTGCCCTGGCCTCCCAAAGTGCTGAGATTACAGGCATGAGCCACCAAGCCTGGCCTAAAATCCTTTTGTTGTTAAAAGAAAACATAAGTAAGTATTTTTCTAATCTTGGAGTGGAGAATGTCTTTTTAATCATAATGCCAAGACAGAAGTCATAAAGGAAAAGATGGATACATTTTTTCTATAAAATATTAAGACCTTTTTAAAAAAACTTTGTATAGACAAACATGTTTGTATAGACAGAGTGAGACCCTATCTCCAAAAAACAAAACAAAACAAACAACAAAAAAACCCAGTAATGATTTAAAAAATATCTTTAGCTCCTGTGGAATTTATTTGAGTGTAGAGTAATAGCTAGGGGTCTGTGTTGTGGGGATAGAACCCAACACCAGGTTGTGGGAGTGATGAAGTCCAGCGGAATCAAAGAAATGAGAAAAGACAGTTTGAGAGAGAAAGTGGGTCCAGGGGGCCATTGCGAGTGTGGCAGCTGCGAAGGCCCTGAGCTCTGGAAGTCCAGATTATTTTTTGGTGATCAAACAAAGAAACACATGGTGAGAATGTGGGGGTCAAAAGGGCACATTGCATTAAGCACATGATTTACAGCTGTGACGGTTTAGCATATGCTCTGCTACTTGACATAATGGGGAGCAGGTTCTTTTAACTCAAGATACAATCGATCCTGGGAGAGCAAGGAGCAAGGAGCCAGCAAATCTAGACACATTCCAGAGCCATGAGCCCTGGATTCTATCCAAGCCATGAGCGGTTTTATGCCCTGGGCTTAGATTATGGTGCGTCAGGGTAGCCTTCCACCCTTTGGCACAGAGCTTGGTGTTCCAAAGGCCATGAGGGGTTTTAGACCCTGGACCCTGGACATGTTCCAAGACTCTTTTACATTATGTCAGACATGCAAGCCCTGCCTCAGCTTCTCTCCCAACACTCAGCTTTTCTCCCAACAGGTCTAAATGTTTTCCCTTTTTCTTTTCTGAGTTTGCATAAGTTCTTGGATCCATGTCTGCCTTCTCTACCCTATGCCAGCACATGTAGCCTGGGTCACTGTCACTTGGTGGCATCCTCTAATATACATTATGGCCGGAGCTAAGGTTGGAGTGACCTCATAGGCTATTCCTATTATTTCTAATTTTATACTTTCTGTTTCTAAATAGCTTACATTTATGTCTCCCTGTATTATGCTTTCTTGTTTCATTTTATTATGTATATATTTTTTTCTAATTTTTCTCTTCCTGTTTCCATTTTTGCCATAATAAGAAAATTTCCTCTGTTAATATTAAAAATAATTCTTTTGGTAATTTAGAGACAACATAGATTCATTTTCTAGGCAGCTCGTGGCTGCTCTCACTCACTGTATTTTTAAAAAATTAACTTCATTGGTTTGATTATTTGATGATTAGAAATTTAACACATGATTATCAAAATTATCTGATAATATCTGAAAATATAAAGAAGAAGGGAAAATTACCCATCACGTTATCACCCAGAAATGACCACTGGTAATAGCTCATGGTGTAATTTACAGTGTGGCTGAATGTCGCTTAGATCACTCTTTTATGCTGTTGGGTTGTATTTTTTGTCTGGTTAGTGAATTGTCCTCTCCACACACATACATGAGCTATATTTTCATCTGAATGACAACAGAATTTTCTACCATATTTATTTATCTATACTATTGCTAAATATTTAGCTTTTTTACTGTTTACTTTTATAAACAATACTGCAGTGAACATCCTGATTCAAGTATCTCTTTACTGTGTGTTTCCAGTTGTTTGTTCAAAGGTGTTGGCATGGTTAAGGCTTGTGTCACATGTTGCCAAATTACCATCTCAAGAGGTTGTGCCATTTTGTTTTGCCACCAGCAATACAGAAGCATCTCCCTTTTCCTATACCCTAATCCATCCTGGGCTTTATCAGTCTTTTTAATCTTTGTCAATTTTGTAGGTAAATGGTGTCTTATTATTTTAATTTATCTTTAATTGATTATTAGGAAGGTCAAACATATTTTGGTTCATTGTATTTCTTTTGCATTTGAATCTGTGTTTTTCAATCAGATAAACAATGAAATGATGTCAATTAATCTCCCTTCTGACTGGGATGAGAATAACACTGACTTACATTCAATATCCTACTGTGGCTGGTGTGAAGGGGGGGACTAGGTGATGAGCTGGTTCCTCAGCTCCCTGGGGGTTCACTGAGCTCTCTCCCTGATTGCTTGAGGCTTCTTCCAGATGGTGACTTGATCCTGGATGGTCTTATTGGTTCTAACTTGGTTCTAAATTGGCACTTCCTAGAGATACTGTTTTTGGTAACACTTGTTTAGCTCCACCCAGATGCCTGCAAGTGGCTCCATGTGACTTGCTTGGCCAAAATCTATAGGACCCCATGTTCCAGTGAGAACTGCTCAAAGCAAAGCTCCAATTACTGAAAGAAGAGAAGATTGGGCTTGTCTGAGATCATGTGACTGGCTCAGCAAACCCACAGAAAGGATCCAGGTTTCATCTTCTTTCTTCTGCGTTACAGTACCATACCTTGGGATTATCCACTTGCATTGCCTAATCTGTATCGCTGAGATGATGGCTTGGAGACTGTGTTCTGAGCTGCATCCTCTCCCACATTTCACTCATCTATGCACTCGCTCATTCCACAGATATTTATTGCATACCTATCATGTACCAGGCAGTGTTCTAGCACTGAGCTTGATCCAGACTTCTTACTTTCTGATCTTTTTCAAGATACTTCCTCTTTGGACCCCACTTTCTCCATCTGTGGCACGGGAATACATTTGAGAGCACCATCCGAACCTCATAAAGTTTTGTGAAAGTGCAATGAGATGATGCAGGTGAGGTGCTCGGTACAGTGCCAGCACATGTGAGATGAAAGCTGCTTTTGTTATTTGAAAAGAATTATTTTGGCTTCTGTGTGGAAGATCATGATTCCCCTGCAATTTTCCTTTACAGCCTATGGCCTTTGCCTGCCTTCTGCAGAAACTATACCCCTTTGAGTGGAATAGAAGGTAAAAATGCCTCCTAATGAAGAGGGTCACATCCGGTGGTCTCCAACTCTAGCATTCCTCAATTTTATGATCTCTAGTTTCTGGTCTTGATTGGTGCTATAAGGGCTTCTAACATTCAAGTTCTGGTTTATGGGACTCAGTGAACCTCTTTTGGATAAATATGGACTATAGCTTGTTGTTTTCTTTTATGATGCACACACAAAAAATGTCAGAGGAGCTGAGCAGCTGAGTTTGACTTCTAAAGAAGTTATAGGCCTGTGTCTCTCCTTCTGTTATTCTCAGGCTCAATTCTTACCCTTGTCCCATGTGTCCACCCACCTGAAAATCAAAAGATGAGCTCCCTGCCATTCTGGGAGATCTGCCCTGATTGAAGACCTGCAGAAAAGCCGAGGTGTCTAGGGTTTTGGAATAAAATTTCTTCTGCCTACAACAGATCCACATCTAATCAAAACCAAACCCTTAATTAAAAAAAAATCTCAGGTACTTAATTTGATTTACTTATTTGCATAATATTGGAGGACAAAAGAAACCTGCCCCACAGCCTGCGTTTCTGCTGCAGGCCAAGGGATGGCCCCTTGTGACCCACCCCCATAACCAGGCTGGCCTTGGGAGAGAGACAGCCGGTTCACTCCTCTCAATGCAGTTCCTCTGCTTTGGGGGCGGGGGGTGGAGGGGTGGAGTGGATGTTCCACGTGTAGGAAGATTCTGGAAATGGCTTTATAGAAAAAAAGCCTTTGTTCCACATTTCAGCTGCTGGCTTAAAATGCCCAGTTCTCTGAAAGTGGACTTCTTTTTTTTTTTTTTTTTTTTTTTTTGAGACGGAGTCTTGCTCTGTCACCCAGGCTGGAGTGCAGTGGCCGGATCTCGGCTCACTGCAAGCTCCGCCTCCCGGGTTTACGCCATTCTCCTGCCTCAGCCTCCCGAGTAGCTGGGACTACAGGCGCCCGCCACCTCGCCCGGCTAGTGTTTTTGTATTTTTTTTTAGTAGAGACGGGGTTTCACCGTATTAGCCAGGATAGTCTCGATCTCCTGACCTCGTGATCCGCCCGTCTCGGCCTCCCAAAGTGCTGGGATTACAGGCTTGAGCCACCGCGCCCGGCCTGAAAGTGGACTTCTTTTGCCTATGTTCCGTTTGTGACACAAAGGGGATTCGGTGTCAGATGCTTTAGGGACAAGCTTTGTGGAGGAGAAGGCACTTAGGAGCCAAGGCGGGTGGTCACTGGAGGCAAACACCTTCTAACACTTTTGCCAGCCTTGGGTGACATTTGATTGTCATGTTTAGTCCGTTTAGCTACCCTCACTGGGGGCACCTTGTAAACGCCTAAGGACAAAAGTTCACGTCCAATGTGTCCTCAGGACCACTTAGCAAATCTGAAAGGGCTGAAAACTCCTACTTGAACATAATTGACATTGAAAGCACCTAAGCTAAGTTGCAGCAGGGGACCTACCCGACCGGAGCCCACTGGTTTTAGGTCAGCACAGTCGGGCAATGTGCTTTCTGGCCAGCAGGGGGAGTCCCAGAGTCCCAGAGAGCCAGACAAGTAGCCTTGTCCTAACCCAGAACAGAGAAAAAGGTGCTCAAGAAACCTTCTCCCCCGAAAAGGTAGCTTTTGGAACCCGAATGGCTATTCACATCACACAATAAATGCTATTCAGAAAATAAGGTAAAATCAGGCCATCAGAACTTTGAACAAATGTTTGTGTGCATTTTATTATTGAAAAATTGCATCAGGTAAGAGTATTTTTTCCCTCAAATGGCCTAAGTGATAGCTTAGAAGAGCTTCATTTCACGTCTTTTAATTTTGAATTATTCTCTTATCTGTAATAAAGCATCAGTCAAGCACAGAATTAGTATTCTGGAAGAAAGGGTTTAATGAGCTAAAACATTTCTATCTGGGGTAGGGAGAGCAATCTTATCTTGCTTAAGTGTTTCAGAAGGAATTTGTAGGGAAAGAGGCAGAATATTTGGTACGACTAAATGGAAAAAAATATGTTGGTCTCTTCTCTTTTCCCATATGTGCCATAAACCAGTTCACACGGCAACACCTCACTGTACTGTAAGTTCGACATAAAGCACTCAGTACAAAACTTGGGCTCTTCCTTTCAGTTCTCCTAGATTCTTTTATTAATGAGAGTGAAGCAAAAACACAGCCTCCTTTCTCCAGTTACATTTCTGGCTTCGGATGCTCCATCATACATCATCATCTGCAGCAGGCGACTTTGGAAATAGCTGACTATTAGCAACTTAATTGCCCTTGAATATACAATGCACACTTGTGCAGACGATTCATGAAGACGACTGCCAACAGACAGTGAAATTAGAAAAAATGGCCTCTTGGGTTACATCCGTATCGAAGTTTTAAAGAAGGAGTAAAAGAAGATGTGGCTATAGATGGAAGTTTTAGCAGAGTTTAATAAGTGTCTGCCACTCCATCTGAGGCACTGACTAGGATTTTTGCTGTGGATTAAAGGCCAGTTGATGTCCAGTGTATGAATAAACAGATAATGAGTATCATCCAAGCATCTATTAGTTCACTGACCTTTTGGATTATAGATGTAAGAAATAAATATCTTTAAAATATGCATTTGATAGCTTTGTAATAAAGATTTTTTGTTTGTTTGTTTGTTTTTTTGAGACAGAGTCTTGCTCTTGCTGCCCAGGCTGGAGTGCAGTGGTGCAATCTTGGCTCACCGCAACCTCCACCTCCCGGGTTCAAGCGATTCTCCTGCCTCAGCCTCCCAAGTAGCTGGGATTACAGGCACGCACCACCATGCCTGGCTAATTTTTTGTATTTTTAGTAGAGACGGGGTTTCACCATGTTGGCCAGACTGGCTTTGAACTCCTGACTTCAAGCAATCCACCTGCCTTGGCCTCTCAAGGTGCTGGGATTACAGGTGTATGTGTGTTTTATAAGGCTCTGATAATTTTACGTTGGATTAAATAAATGTCAGTACCTACAGCAAGACTTCAATTATAGGGCTTTTGGATTTTGAAACCGTCAAGTATTCAGAGCAATGAAAATCAGGAATTTGAACAACCAGATAAGTGAGGTTCCATTTATACCCATAGTTGCTTAATAGATACATTGTTTGTACTGGCAGTATCTCTAGGGATAAACAAATGGCAAAATTTACATTTGGGCAAACTACAAAAAGACCCAGTTAACTCAGAAGGCTGATTGGTATGAGGATTTTTACAAGTGATGTTAAATGGGTTAATGAGATTGATGTTGTATCCAGGCTTTTTTTTTTTGATGGAATCTCACTCTATTGCCCAGGCTAGAGAGCAATGGTGTAATCTCAGCCCACTGCAACCTCACTGCAACCTCCACTTCCCAGGTTCAAGCAATTCTCCTGCTTCAGCCTCCCAAGTAACTGGGATTAGTGGTGTGTGCCACCACACCCAGCTATTTTTTTTTTTTTTTTTTTTTTTTTTTTTGGTATTTTTACTAGAGATGGGAGTTTCACCATGTTGGCCAGGCTGGTCTTGAACTCACGACCTTAAGTGATCCATCTGGCTTTGCCTCCCAAAATACTAGGATTACAGGCATGAGTAACTGCATCCAACCTGATGTTGTATCCAGGGTTTTAAATACTATTGGTCTTGGATTGTTGTGGATGCTAACATAAGAAAATATTTTGAATTCTGATACACATCAAAGAACACAGAACACAACAATGAAAAGGAAGAGTTTGTTGAGGAGCGAAGCAATTGAGCTGGAGATGGTTCCAATAGTTGAGTCTATCATTCATTTTGTAGAAAGTAGTTCTTGTTATACTTCAATTAAAATTCTTTCCAAATGAACATACAATAAAATTGACTTTGCGTGTGTGTGTGTGTGTGTGTGTGTGTATGTGTATAGTTCTATGAGTTTGAAAACACATATAGGTTCATGTAACCGCCCTCACAATCAGGATTCCAAGTAAACTCATTACTCAAAAACCTGCTTCCTGTCATCTGCCCTTCCTTTGTATTCACACCCTCCTTGCCTCTTCACCCCTTGATGTTCCTTGTCACTACAGCTTTATGTTTTGAAGAATGACAAGTAAATTGAACTGAGCAGTGTGTAACATGTTTGAGACTGGCTTCACTCAACACAATGTCTCTGAGATTCATCTTAGATGCTGTGTACACCAGTCCTTTCTTTTTGTTTCTGGCTAGTCATTCATTGCCAAGATATGTTCAGTGTGTCATCTATTCATTAGTTGAAGGACTTTTGGGTTGTTTCCAGTTTTTGGTGGTTATAAATATAGCTGTTATAAACATTCATATACTGATTTTTGTGTGAACACACATTTATATTTCTCTAGGGCAAGTACCTAGGGGTGGAATGACTGGATCGTATGTGTACCTTAAGTGTATGTGTAAGTTTATAAGAGACTTCCAAACTGGTTTCCATTGTGGCTGTACGTTTTCACATTCCCAGTAACAAGATACAAGAGTTCCAGTTGCTCTGCATCCTGGTCAGTACTCAGTACTATCAGTAGCTTTTTATCTCAGCCATTCTAATAGATGTGTAATGCTATCTCTTGAGGTTTTCATTTGCATTTCCCTGAAGGCTAATGGTGTGGATCATCTTTTCATGTGCTTATTGACCATTTACATATGCTCTTTAGTAAAATATCCATTAAAGCTCCTGCCCATTGTTTAATCAAGCTGTTTTCTGACTGTTGTGGCTTCTTTATACATTCTAGATCCAAGTCCTTGTTGGATATGTGACTTGTAAATACTTTCTCCCAGTCTGTAATTTGTGTTTCTATTCTCTTAAAAGTGTCTTTCACAGATCAATAGTTTTAAATTTTGATGAAGTCCAATCTATCAATGTTTTAAAAAATTTATGGATTGAGCTCTGGGTACTATGTCTAAGAGCTCTTTGCCTAACCCTAGGTTATCAAGATTTTCTCTTATTCTTTATCCTAAACGTCTCATAGTTTTATGTTTTACATTTAGATCTGTGTTCTATTTTGAATTATTGTTTGGATAACGTGATGTTTCAGAAGATGTTCATTTTATTTTTTTGGGCTTTGACTGTCCAATATAATTTGTTTCAACACCATTTGTTGAAAAACTCATCCTTCCTCCGTTGAATTGCTGTTGCACTTTTTGTCAAAAATCAATTGGTCATATTTATGTGGGTCTATTTTTGGGCTTGATACTGTTCTACGGATCTATCTCTTTACCAATACCATGCTGTATTGATTACTACCATTGTATAATACATCTTAAAATTGAGTAGTGTGTTTCCTTTGATTTTATCCATTTTCAACATGGTTTTTCTACTCTAATTTCTCTGCCTTTCCACAGATATTTTAGAATTTGTTTTTATATATCTTTAAAAATTCTGCTACAATATTGATTGAAATTATATTAAATTTGGAGATGATTTTGGGGAGAACTGATGCCTTTACTATGCTGACTCTCCCAATTCATGAACATATTAAGTCTCTCCACTTATCTATGTCTTTCATTTCTTTCATGAGCATTTTCTATTTTTCAGATTCTGTACAGATTCATGCACAGATTCTGTACATGTTTTGTTAGATATATTGCTAAATATTTCATTTTGTGGGAAGCTATTCTAAATGTTTATTTTTAAATTTTGATTTTAAATTGCACGTTGCTACTATGTGGAAATACAACTGGTGTGTATATGTGTGTAATCCTTAGAATTTTCTAGTAGACATTCATGTTGCCTGTGAATAGGTACATTTTTATTTCTTCCATCGTAATATGTATCCCTGTTGTATTAGTCTTCTTGGTCTACTATGCAAAATACCACAGAGTCCGTGGCTTAAACAACAGAAATCGATTTTCTCATGGTTCTAAGGGCTGGGAAGTCCAAGATCAAGGACATATTACTGGATTTGATTTGATAATATTTTGTTGAGGATTTTTACATTGCTAGTCATGAAGAATATGAGTTTGTAGGGTTTTTTTAAAATTTTTATTTGCTTGTATTGTCTTTGTCTGGTTTAGTTATCAGGACAATAATGGCCTCATCAAAATATATTGAGATGTGTTCCCTCTTCTATTTTCTGAAAGAGATCATGTGGAATTGGTGTAATTTCTTTTTAAAAATGTTTGGTAGAAGCCATCAGTGAAACTATCTGGGAATGGAGGTTTCTTTTGTGTAAAGTTTTAAACTATAAATTTAAGTTTTTTAATGTTATAGGACTATTCAGGCTATCTATTTCATCTTGGGTGAATTTTGGCAATTGGTTTTCAATAATTCATTTATTTCATATAAGCTTGAATTTATGTGAGTAGTGTGGTTCTTGGTATTCCTTTATTAACCTTTTAATGTCTGGCAGGGCTGCCTATCACTATATGTTCTTTTTCATTCCTTATATTGATAATTTGAGTCTTTTTCTCTTGTCAGTCTGGCTTGAAGATTATAAATTGTATTGATATTTTAAAATAACCAGCTTTTTGCTTCATTGACTTTTCCCTATTATTTTTCTGTTTTCAGTTTTGGTGGTTTCTATTTTTAAATATATTATTTCCTTCCTTATGCTTGCTTTAGATTTATTTAGTTCTTTTTTTTTTTCTAATTTCCTGAAGTAGAAGCTGAGATTATTGCTCTGAGATGTTTCAAATTTTCTAATATAAGCTGAAATGATTTGGCTCTGTGACCCCATGCAAATCTCATCTTGAATTGTAACCTCCAAGTGTCAAGGGCAGGACCTAGTGGGAGGTGACTGGATCATGGGGGCAGTTTCCCTCATACTGTTCCCTTGATAATGAATGAGTTCTTACGAGATCTGATGGTTTTGTAAGTGTTTGGCCATTCCTCGTTTCTCCTTCTCTCTCTCTGTCTCATCTGCTGCCATGTAAGATGTGCCTTGCTTCCCCTTTGCCTTCTGCCATGATTGTAAGTTTCCCAAGGCCTCCCCAGTCATGTGGAACTGTGAGTCAATTAAACCTCTTTCTTTGATAAATTACCCAGTCTCAGATAGTATCTTTATAGCAGAGATCGGACTAATACATAAGCATTTAATGCTATGAATTTCCCTGTGAGCCACTAGTTCAGTTTTATGAAAAGAGGGTGAGTGGTAAGAAGTCCAGCCATTTTCAACAAAGCACATTCCAGGCAATTTTCTTCACCAATTAAAATTTAAAACCTCCTATTGCGTGCTTGCATGCTTAGGGGATGAAGGAAGGCTAAATTTGTCAGATGTTCTGTACCAGCAATTTCTATTTCTATGGCACAATTGTGACCCTGAGTCTTGAAGGAAAAGTTAAATTTTATAGACTGTTTGTTATGTCATGGGATAAATACATAATACAGTTTTGAAAGATTTTCATTCCATAAAGCATCACCAACTTTACTAACTGCCTTTATTTTTTTAGAACCCCTCATTGCTAGGTGATCATGTGTTACCGTGTTTCAGTTGGAAAACATTTCAGACCCATTAGAGCTCCCAGGGGAACTCAATGCTTACGAGAATTTCTCTGAAACAAATAAAAACTATACATAAAATTATATTTCTACAATGCTTTTAAGAGAGCTGGAGCAGCAATTAGTCGTTAGAGCTCTTCCCTTACAGTCTTCCAAATGATTTGCGTTGTGGGGGCCTCCTTGGACTTATCTGGAGCATCACACAGAGGCTTCTCTGGAGCATCACACAGATCCTTGTGAGCTGTGTTCACCCTTGGTACTCCAGGCACTGGATTTATTCATTCTCTGGAGATTTGGGGGTGCTCAACAACACCTTTCCCCCGCTCCTAATTGTTTCAGGATCGGTGAATTTTTTTTATCATGGTAAAATATGCATAACATAAAAGTTACCATTTTAACCATTTGTGTTGTACAGTTCAGTGTCATTAAGTACATTCACATTATTGTGCAACCATCACTACCATTTTTCCCTCTTCCTAAGAAGAAACTCTGCACCCATTAAACACTACCTACCCATTTATCTCTCCCTAGACCCTGGAAATGACCTTTCTCCTTTCTGTTTCTGTCAATCTGAATATTCTAGGCACCTCTAGATGTGTTGGCTTATTTCGCTTAGCATAACATTTTCAAGGTTAGTCCATGTTTTATCACGTATCAGAATCTCCATCTTTTTATGTCTGAAGAACATTCCATCAGATGTATATACCACATTTGGTTTATCTGTTTTCCATCACGAACATTTGGGTTGTTTCCCTTCTAGATCATTTGATAGCAAAACATTCTGAGTTTCCTTTCAGGATATAGGCATGTACCAGAAAGTGCTCCTGCAGCCTTTAAGCTATTAGAAGATTATGGATATGACTTATTAGAGCACTAACCACATTTTCATACCTCATTATATCTATGGTACAGAGCTGTAATCTGTATAGGAGAGGGCAGGGGCCATACTGGAACCTCCTGGGTAACTTTTTCAAATGTTACTTCATCCTCATTCTTCCAATTTGCTTTTCTATTGGGAGTGGGTCATAAGTCTTACTTGTGTTGGGTGAAACATTTTATGAAAACAGCTGCTGTAGACTCATGGACATTTCTGCAATTGGTTCCTTTCATGAACACTGGGAGTTATGGTAAAAGAGTGTCTTGGCTGGAAACATCCAGGCTTACTTATTCTTCATGATTCCATATCCACTCTCTGGAGGTTCATTAACTTTTACAATACTTTATTTTTAGTGCATTTTATACACTTCTCATGTGGTTCTGTTTGGATCTGTCTGTTTCTTCAGAGTGGACGTCATGTGTGTTCCTATGAATCATTATTGGGCATTACAGGAAAAGGGTCTGAAATCTCTCAACTCAGTGCAGGGTCAGGAACACCAGGAGGATCTCGACAGCTATGGATGAGGGTGGCAGGCATTGCGACTCCAGGGGACAGAATTAGCACACGTACAGGGTTGGGGGTTGGGAGAATAGAACTCTTTAGGGTTGCTGGAAAGAGGATGCGGTAAAGGAGGAAAGAAAAAAATATTGTATCTTCTAGAATTTCTTATTTTCTGGTTTAAATGTCCATTCCCATCAACTTGAACTCAGCCATAGGTCAAAGTCCTCCCCAGCTGCCCCAAGCAAAATTTATCCAACACTTTTTCATACCTCTGGGATATTTTCTACCTCTTTACAGGGGAGCTAATCTTTCCCCTTCTTTTGAACTGAGATGGGGTAGTCCTGCCTTTCCTGAAAAGTCTGTGTGGTGCCCAGGTCCTTTCTTCCTGGCTTCTTTAGAGGCTAAAGAAGGGTCCAGCACCATAGCAGTTTGAAAAGGAACACTTCTTAACGACCAATGAATGAAAACACTGGAAAAGAATTTGATACATGAAGCCATTGAAATTGCTTCTGCAGATGAATATTTAATGAAATAAATAGTATTTTATGGAGAAACAGGCTCTGCCATATGATGCAGAATATTTATTTTTTGTAATCACCCATTTATTTCTGTATTTATGTACAGAAAATGTTGGAAAGAATCTTACCAAAATGTTAATAGTTGTTATCTCTGAGGGAAATTCTGGGTGATTTTTTTAAACAATTAGAAAAATTTGTTTCTAAACTATCTGTTTTGCTTTGTTTTTATGCCACACTAATGGACCTTGTTTCACAAGGCAGGCAATGTGTCTTTTTAGGAGCAGAGGCCTGGCCCTCAGTTTGTGTTTGTTGAATGAATAAATGACTGACTAATATAGTAATGGCAAAAATAACTAGTTGGGGTTTAAACATCTATGAGAGGGTTTCTAATTCATAAGTCAATGTGAAAGGCCTTTATAGCTTGTAAATGCACAAAAGCAAATGTGAGTGTGCATTTTATTTTATTTTATTTTACTTTATTTTATGACAGGGTCTTGCTCTGTCACCTAGGCTGGAGTGCAATGCTGTAATCAGAGTTTACTGCAGCCACAAACTACAAGGCTCAAGTGATCTTCCCAACTGAGCCTCCTGAGTAGCTGGAACTATAAGTGCATGCCACCACAGCTGGCAAAGTTAGATTTTTTTTTTTTTTTTTGTAGAAATGGGAGTCTGGCTATGTTGCCCAAGCTGGTTTTAAACTCCTGGCCTCAAGTGCTCCTCCAGCCTTGGCCTCCCAAAGTGCTGGGATTCCAGGTGTGAGCCACCACGCCCGGCCAATGTGTTCCAATTATTATAATTGTGCAGAGACTGCCACCCTTCCAAGTCCTTGGGTGCCACTGTGGCCGGCTGGATGAGCCCCTTTCAAACGCTTCCTAGCAACCATCCCTCCTGGAAGTCTGAGGTGGATAACTTGAGCTCATGTTTAAGTCAGATTTATTTTACTTTAAGTTGTCCCCTTTTAGGGCTAAGTTAGCAACACGCATGCCCTTTCTCAAGATTTTTATCAGATGGTGGTGAACTTTTAACGAATATAATGGGAAACATTTCCCCGTCCTAGAAAACGGGGGGCAGGCAAAATGCAGCTTGACCCCATCGACTTCTTTCATCTGCTCTCTGTAATCAGTTTCACGAAAAGCACATGGCCGCCCTGCTCTATCTTGATAAAGAACAGTTTTTCTGTTCCATTAAAAAAATCACTGGAGAGCTGTTTTTGATGTTGAGAGAAGACGAGGTGCAGCTGAGGGTGATGGGGAGGAGCCTTCTCCTCTGCGCCCCGTTTCGGGGGCGGTGAGCCCAGTGGGTTCTGCCTTTCGGGTCTGTTCCTTCATTAGGGCAGCTGTGCAGGGGGTCGCTGTCTGGGGAGAGTCTTTGGTTCCTCCCCACCAGGGCTTCGTAGAGGTCCATGCCTCAAGCCCAAGTGTATCCGGCAGCAGGGGTGAGGCAGCTGTAGCCACCTAAAGTGAAAATGAAAGAGGCATTTGTTCTCATCAGTACTGCTCAGAAGAGAAAAGGACGGGTCCTGGAGGTGTTTTCAGAGAGTTTTTCCAAACAGGAAAGGTTTTGGGTAATAGGCTGTCTTCCCAGTCAACTCCTAAGAGGCCTGGTTGTCGGTCTGTAGTATATCAAAACTGTTTTGACCACAAATATTTATTGTACATTCACGAGGCACCAACCTTGTCCTAAGTGCTTAGACTATATCGGCGAACAAACAAATAAAGCATCCTCCTCTCCTGTAGCTAGCTCAGACTCAAGACGAATGAGGACTGGAATCAGTGAATCATGCAGCAGGTTAGAAGGTGAATGTGGTGTAGAAAGAAGGGAAAGCAGAACCGAGCAAGGGATCAAGGATGCTAGGGATGGAGGGGCCACGGGTAGTCTATTTACAAGAATGGCTGGGAGGAGTCTTACGAGACAGGTGAGATTTAAGCAAGAACAACCACCCCCAACAAAAAACCAAACAACAAACAATCCCAGCTATGTGACAAGAAAAATACTTAGATTTGTGTGTTTGTTTCCATCTCATGAGGATTCTGACGTTGAGAAGAGTGAGCTCTGGTGACTGCCAGCCTGTAAAACCCAACACATGGATGCTCACAGTCTGGTGAGACCTAAGTGCCCGGCTCTTCAGCCACCCCCTTCCCTTTGACACCCTCTTTTGTCTTGCTTCTGGAGTGCTAGCCTTGCCTTTTTCCCCCCCACTTTCAGGCCAGTTTCTCTGGCTTCTTTCTTGGGTTTCTTTTTTTCCCACCAGTTTATTTGAATGTTGGTGTTCTTCGAGGTTCTGTTCACTCCACCCATCTATTTCCCTTGGATCATCTTGCCCATGCCACAGCTTTTACAACCACTGGTCAGCTGGCAACTCGAGACCATCTCTGCGCTGAATGTCCTTCCTGAGCTCCAGTTCTGTCCCGCCATGTGCTTGAGGAAGTCTAAAGCTGAACTCGTCAAACCTGTTTCCTTTGGGGAATTTTGTTGGTAACAGCTCTGCTTTCCAGCTAATGATGCAATCAGAAAGCTGAGGATCATTCCAGTTGTCCCTTTTCTTTTCCCAGAAATAATCAATATGCAAGATGCTCATGCACTGACAGCGACAGCAAACATTAGCTGCCTACTTACTGCGTGCCAGGCAGTGCCCCCAAAAGCTCTGCAGGAGGCAGATGGGGACACATGGAAATACCTGGACAGAGGGAAGTGGAGTGAGCAGCAAAACCAGGACTTGAACCTACTCCCTCGGACTCTAGAGGATGCACCTTTAACCACCCCTTGAGATGAGGTCTTAGAAGTGCTCTGGGGTTGGATCCTGGAGGATTCCTCAGCCCACATTGAAGATTTTGTACTTTATTTCTTAGCAAAGGGAGACCATGAAAGGATCTCAAGTGGAGTAAGAAAGACAGGGACGCATCATGTGGTTTTTACTTAGAGGATCACTCTAGCTGCAGGGTGGGTGACAGATGGTAGGAAAGAGGTGATGGACTCATGTTGTAATAGTATTGGCAAGAGGCACTGCGGGCTTGGAGTGGAGCAGGGAGGTGAGGGTGGAGAGGAAGGGACAAGGCCAGGAGATGTTGAGGAGACACCGTCAAGAATCTGGTGAAGTGCGGTGGAGGTGGCTGCCAGGAACAGGGAGTGACAGGATTGTCATCTGCTCTTGCATCCAATTCAACTGCTTAGGAAAACGATGCCTTATTATAAAAGTCCTACATGCTTATTGGAGAATGCAAAATGTAGAAAGAAAAACAAACAAGAACAACATGTCTAGGTCCATTATGCACTGATAACTACTATTAATATTTGGTATACGCACATAGAGTGATATCTCTATCTATATTGATAGTATACATATACAGTCATGTGTTGTTTAACAACAGGGATACATTCTGAGAATGTGTCAGTAGGTGATTTCATCACTGTGCAAACATCACAAGAGTGTACTTTTTTTCCCCTTCAACTTTTTTTTTTTTTTCTTTTGGAGACAGAGTCTTGCTCTGTCCCCCAGGCTGAAGTGCAGTGGCACAATCTCGGCTCACTGCAACCTCTGCCTCCTGGGTTCAAGTGATTCTCATGCCTCAGCCTCCCAAGTAGCTGGGACTACAGGTGTGCACCATCACACGCAGCTGATTTTTGTATTTTTGGTAGAGACGGGGTTTCACCATGTTGGCCAGGCTGGTCTCCTGACCTCAGGTGATCTGCCCTCCTCGGCCTCCCAAAGTGTTGGGATTACAGGCATGAGCCACTGTGCCCAGCCCCCTTCAACTTTTATTTTAAGTTCTGGAGTATATGTGCAGGATGTGTAGGTTTGTTACATGGGTAAATGTGTGCCATGGTGGTTTGCTGCACAGATCAACGCATCACCTAGGTATTAAGCCCAGCATCCATTAGCTCTTCTTCCTGATGCTCTCCCTGCCCCCATAGAGTGCACTTTCACAAACCTAGATGGCATTGCTTGCTGCACACCTAGGCTGTGTAGTCTAGCCGTAGCTGTAGGCTGCAAACCTGTAGGCAGTTGTAATATGATGGTAAGCATTTGTGTATGTAACTGTATGTAAACATAGAAAAATTACAATAAAAGTATTGTATAAATGGTAATAAAAGATAACGGTAATATGGTATAAAAGAGAAAAAATAGTGCACCTGTATACAGCACTTACCATGAGCAGAGCTTGCAGAACTGGAAGTTGCTCTGGGTAAGTCAGTGAGTGAGTGGTGAGTGAATGTGAAGGCCTAGGACTTGACTATACACAACTGTAGACTAAACACTGTACACGTAGGCCACACGAAGTTTATAAGAATAATTATTCAGACTGGGTGCGGTGGCTGATGCCTGTGTAATAATCCTAACACTTTGGGAGGCCAAGGTGGGTGGATCACTTGAGGCCAGAAGTTTGAGACAAGCCTTACCAACATGGTGAAACCCCATCTGTACTAAAAATACAAAAATTAGTGATGGTGGTACAGGCCTGTAGTCCCAGCTACTTGGGAGGCTGAGGCAGGAGAATCACTTGAACCCAGGAGGCAGAGGTTGCAATGAGCTGAGTTCGTGCCACTACACTCCAGCCTGTGTGACAGAGTGAGACCCTGTCTCAAAAAAAAATAAATAAATAAATAAAATTCTCCAATGATAAACTAACCTTTGCTTGTGGTAGCTTTTTTGTTTTATAAACTTTTTAATTTTTTAAACTTTTTGATTCTTTTAATAACAGTTCGCTTAAAACACAAACACATTATCCAGTTGTACAATGTTTCTTTTCTTTATGTCCTTATTGTATAAGCTTTTTTCTGTTTTCTATTTTTTTTTTTTTTACTTTTATCCTTTTTTGTTAAAAACTAAGACACAGACATGCACATTAGCCTAGGCCTACACAGGGCCGGGATCATCGCAAACATGTGAGTACGGTGTTGTGCTACATTACGATGACTATGATATCACCAAACATAGAGATATTTCAGCTCCATTATAATTGTATGGAACCCCTGTAATATATGCGGTCTATTGTTGGCTGAAATATTGTTACACAATGCATGACTCTCTCTCTCTATATATATGTATATATATTAAATTTGTATATGGTATATATGGTGTGTATACATTACATATATAGTAATATACATAGCGATATACAGATAGTCATATACTGTTTAATGATGTTTTCGTCAGCAACAGACCACATATATGACAGTGGTCCCATAAGATTATAATGGCGTTCTTTTTTTTTTGAGATGGAGTCTTGCTCTGTCACCCAGGCTGGAGTGCACTGGCACAATCTTGGCTCACTGCAAGCTCCGCTTCCCAGCTTCAAGTGATTCTCCTGCTTCAACCTCCCGAGTAGTTGGGATTACAGGCACGCATCACCATGTCTGGGTAATTTTTGTATTTTTAGTAGAGATGGGGTTTCATTATGTTGGCCAGCTGGTCTCTAACTCCTGACCTCAAGAGATCTGCCGACCTCGGTCTCCCAAAGTGTTGGGATTACAGGCGTGAGCTACCACACTCAGCCTATAGTAGCATATTTTTTTCTGTACCCTTTCTATGTTTAGATACACAAGTACTTACCACTGTACTGCCTAGGGTATTCAGTACAGTTATGCTGTATAGGTTTGTAGCTGAGGAACAATGGCCTATACCATTTAACCTCAGTGTGTCATAGGCTATATGATCTAGGTTTGTGTAAGTGCATTCTACAATGTTTGCACAATGATGAAATCACCTAACAGTACATTTCTCAGAACACAGCCCTGTTGTTAAGTGAGTCATGACTATATATATAGTGTGTATGTGGTATTATGTGGTGTGTGGGTGTATATATGCTGTGAGGAGGCAGTGATGTCAAGATGAGCAGGGAGACAAGCAACCCAGGCTTCCTGTGAATTGGCGCTGGGAGCCGCCTGGAACCCAGTCATCTGTTACTCTCTTCTTCCAGCTCTTGAAGGACACATGGTCTTACCTCCTGTGATTCCCTTGATGCTGTTTCACCCACCTGCCCCATGGTTTTCTCTGCCGTCTTATCTTGTGGATGATCCAACCTGGCCACCAACCTAACATGTGCTTATATATATGTAATACATATGTACAAAGTATAAATATATTTTTAAGTTTTGTTTTACACAAATATGGGTCATAGTTTATGTATGTATGTGTGTATATATACACACACACATACACACACACATATATAGCTTTTGCCTAAAAAAGTCAATTTTCAGTTCATTTAATGTTTTAAACATTATTTTAGTGTTTAAGTATTTAGTAGTTCTATCTATTGATTCATTCTATACTTAATTTAATCAATTTCTTATTGCTGAACATTTATGCTCCTTCTGAATTTTAGCTTCCACAAGTGACCCCTGTAATGAGCATATTCAGTATTTAAATCTTTGTATTTTCTTAGCTCAGATTTGGCTTATAAATAATATCAACTTAGAAGTGATCTGGTATTTCCTTAGGATAAATTCTCAGCAGTGGATCTGACGGGCCAAAGGATGAGAAAAGTCTTAAGGCTTTATTACATGTTGCCAAATTGCTCTGTAGAAAAAGACGCTAAATTGCATTTCTGTGACAAATGAATGACATTTTCCCAGCTATGACGACTTTCCAAATCTTTGCCAAATTTTATTTCCCAAATTACAAGTGAAGGTGAACGTTTTCTCATATGTTAATTGGCTAGCTGTATTCTTTTGTGGATTGCTTGTTCATGTCTTTTGTCCATTTTCCTATTGGGGTGTTTTCCTTTTCTGACTGTTTTTTAAAGGACTTGTTCTAATTAAGACTTTTGGGATGTGAGAGACAGAAACACTCTCAGGTTAGAACAGGTGAAAATGAGAGTTTGCTGTGAGGAGGCAGTGATGTCAACACAAGCAGGAAGATAAGCAACCCAGGCTTCCTGTGAATTGGCGCTGGGAGCCTCCTGGAACCCAGCTATCGGTTACTCTCTTCTTCCAGCTCTTGAAGGCCACATGGCCTTACCTCCTGTGATTCCCTTGATGCTGTTCCACCCACCTGCCCCATGGTTTTCTCTGCTGTCTTATCTTGTGGATGATCCAATCTGGCCACCAACCTAATATGAGCTTACTCTATGGCCTTTCAGCTCTAGCCCTCACAAGTCTCTGTGTCTCTAAAGACAGAATCTGACCGGCACAGCTCTTCCTTGAACCATACTCATAAAAGTCACTGGCAAGCCAATGGGTTGACTCTCTTGAGGTCACACATCCATCCTTAGCTCCATGAGTCAATTTTATTTGTTTGGTCAGATAGGTTATACACATTTTCCACATGGGCTACATATATTAAATATATTGCTGGCAGTTAATTTCTCACCATTATTTCTTGAATGTGTCCATCTCGCTTCATCCCTGCTGATGAAACAGCCTTATATCACTTCCTCATTACTTTTCACCTGGATTACAGCTTCTTACAGCTCTCCATGCCCCTAGTTACAACCTTTTTTTTTTTTTTCCCCTAGATGGAGTCTTGCTTTGTCACCCAGGCTGGAGTACAGTGGCTCACTGCAACCTCTGCCTCCCAGATTCAAGCGTTTCTCCTGCCTCAGCCTCCCGAGTAGCTGGGATTACAGGCATGCGCCACCACGCCTGGCCTGATTTTTGTATTTTTAATAGAGATGGGGTTTGGCCATGTTGGCCAGGCTGGTCTCCAACTCCTGACCTCAGGTGATCTGCCTGGCTTGACCTCCCAAAGTGCTGGGGGATTACAGGCATGAGCCACTGCATCTGGCCTGGTTACAGCCCTTCCCATCCTATTCTCCCTGTCCTGTCAGCAGAGAGAGGTACCTACCCAAAATGTAAGCCTGGCTGGGACCTTTCTTAAATCTTCCAGTGGCTCCTGGGAAGCTTCTGGATAAAGTTCAAGTCCCAAAATGATAAGTTAGGCATTTCCACATGGCTCCCTCTTCCTCTGCATCTGGATGATGCCCCCATAGACATCTATGTTGCAGCCACACCCTGGGGGATTTCAGAAGCAGCCATGCTTTTTCCAGATGGCACCTCTGCCTGGGGCATCTTTCTCACTTTCTCATTCTGGCAAACTGTTACTTGTTCCTCAGTGAGCACTCAAGCCTCGCCTCTTCTATTTTGCTTTCCTTGACACTTCTCTGGGTTGGGTTAGTTTTTCTTTATACTTTTACCTTTCTGGACATTATTGGCCCGACAGTAACACACTACATTGAAAGTGATTTCCTGTCTTTTCTTTTTCTAAATGGGATGTCCTTGAGGATCAATGACCTTCTTTCTGTTTCCCTAGTACTGAGACATGGGGTTGAATGAATGTTGCTGTGTGAAGGGACAGAGGGTTGGTTCATGGCCAGTTGCAGGTGACGGAATACCCTGGTAGCTGAGAGTCATCATGAATACTTATTACTAGTTTTCATTTATTAAAGGAAAATGAAATGTATTTAATACCAACAATCCCCTAAATCCAATCCAATCCCCGATGAAGCGAGAGTTGTGGGTGTCTGCTGCCGTAGGCTGGGTAGAACAGGGATTGAGGACAGAAGCTCTGAGCCTGGCAGCCCATGTGTGAATTCTGGCTTAACCTCTGGCTATGGGATCTCAAGTGAGTGAGCTGACTTCTAACTAGGGGGCCCCTATCTGTAAAAGTGGGGCTTATGAAGCATTGGTCTCACAGAGCTATGAGGACTGGGTGAGATAATGTAGCCGAGTACTTCTCATGGGGCCTGGCAAGGCCCATACTGGTTGGAGTTTGTGAATAAGTTATTATGAGAGTCTGCTAGGACTATTAGAGTGCTTCTCGGTGTTGGAAGCATCTCATACAGCAGCAGCACCTATGGAAGGAAAACATGATTATTTCCGTTTTCTAGTTGTTTCCATTCTGGACAAAAAGCAGGCTGCATTGTATCTAGGGATTCTACATTGCAGGAATTTCCCCTTGTTTTTAAGGGGCAGCTTCCATTGTCATAGCAGGTTTGAATACTGTATTTCCCCCCTTTACTTCTTGGTACCTTTAGAAGATTCTGACTGGTGTTCACTTAAGTGGGAGCAGCACTGGGTGCACAATGCTCACTGTGCATCTGTCCGTGTTCCGAATCACATCCAACATGACTTCCTGGCAGCGGGTTGGCGTCTGCGTTTTGTTACTGCCCTGGGTGTCTACCTGAGCCTTGTCTGCTGTGAGCTGGAACACCTACCTCCCCCTCTGGAGAGCAGGGATTGGAGGTGAGATTTTCTCCCCAGAATCCAGCTCTGCGCTCAGTCAGAAAGGGGCTTACGCGTGCATTTTGCTGGTAAAACCAATTTGCCTGCTCAGAGAGCAGCCTTAGTGATCAGTGCACGTGAAAATAGGGTGTGTGGCTTGTTCAGATCAGCCCGAGGTAAACTCATTTGTGTGGACAGCAATTATGGGGCAGAGTTAAGGCACGCTGACCCTGAGTGCTTTCTGATTTTCACATTCCAAATACATGAACTGTTTTGTTTGCAAGCCTCGTGTGTGATGGGAATAGGTGCATTTGTTCATTTCTTTCTGAGTCGGACTTCTACTTATTTATTTATTTATTTACTTTTAAAGTTTTTTAATTTTTTTGAGATGGAGTCTTGCTCTGTCGCCCAGGCTGGAGTGTAGTGGCGCGGTTTTGGCTCACTGCAACCTCTGCCTCCTTGGTTCAAGAGCTTCTCCTCTCTCAGCCTCCAGAGTAGCTGGGATTACAGGCATGTGCCACCACACCCAGCTAATTTTTGTGTTTTTAAGAGAGATGGGGTTTCGCCATGTTGGCCAGGCTGGTCTCGAACCCCTGACCTCAGGTGATCCACCCACCTCAGCCTCCCAAAGTGCTCCCTCCCTCTCTAGTAGTCCCCAGTGTCTATTGTGCCCATCTTTGTGTCCATGTGTACTCAATGTTTAGCTCCCTCTTATAAGTGAGAGCATGTGGTATTTGGTTTTCTATTCTTGCGTTAATTCACTTAAGATAATGGCCTCGGCCGGACACAGTGGCTCATGCCTGTAATCCCAGCGCTTTGGGAGGCTGAGGCGGGCGGATCACCAGGTCAGGAGATTGAGACTATCCTGGCTAACACGGTGAAACCCTGTCTCTACTAAAAAAAAAATACCAAAAAAAGTAGCCGGGCATGGTGGCGGGTGCCTGTAGTCCCAGCTACTCAGGAGACTGAGGCAGGAGAATGGTGTGAACCCGGGAGGCGGAGCTTGCAGTGAGCCAAGATTGCACCAATGCACTCCAGCCTGGGCGACACAGCGAGACTCTGTCTAAAAAAAAAAAAAAAAGATAATGGCCTTCAACTGTATCCATGTTGCTGCAAATGACATGATTTCATTCTTTTTAATGGTTGTGTAGTATTCCATGGTGTACACATAGCACATTTTCTTCATCCAGTCCACTGTTGATGATCACCTTGGCTGATTCCATGTCTTTCCTATTGTGAAACCAGGGTTCAGCAAACTATGATTCCTGGGCCAAATCTAGCCTGCTGCCTGTTGTTGTACTGCCTGCAAGCTAAGACTAATATTTAAATTGTTCAGAAAAAAAATCAAAAGAACAATATTTGGTGACATGTGCTACTTGTTTGTGTAATTTTCATGCATCTACATATTGCTTGTAGCTGCTTTCATACTGCAGTGGCAGAGGTAAGTTGTTGGAATGGAGGTTCTATGGCCTGCAAAGCCGAAAATATTTACTATTTGGCCCTTGACAGAGAAAGTTTGCTGACTTCTGCTTTACACTAACAAAATTCCTTGCAAATTTATTTTCATCTTTGCAAATGACAATAGCTAGCTAGCTTTCTGTCTGTCTTCTAAAAAAAGTCAAAAGATGGTACAGGAACATAGCAGATAATCGATTGTGTTCACTAGTAGTAGAGAGGCATTGCCTTACCTGTAGGGACACATTGCATTTTGGTTACCTTTTTGGTGGTACTGTGAGCTTTGCTACTTCAGGCCTCAGGGTTATATATGCGTCTCAGAGCCAGCCATGCCTCCAGGAACTTTGCATGGGCCTGCTTGTGGGTGGGTGTAGGCATGTATAGAAATTGCTTGTAACTAACTCTTGGTTGTTTTCTTTCAAGGCTGAGAACACACGCTAAGTCTCCTAGATTTGATTTGAGAATGAAAAGAGAAAAATGCATGTAAAGTGCCTAGTATATTGCTTGGTATTTACTAAGTTATCAATAAATGTTTAAAAAAATACCAAAACAAGGCTGGGCACTGTGGCTCACGCCTGTAATCCCAGCACTTTGGGAGTCTGAGGCATGTGGATCACTTGAGATCAGGAGTTTGAGACCAGTCTGGCCAATATGGTGAAACTCCGTCTCTACTAAAAATACAAAAATCAGCCTGGTGTGGTGGCACGCACCTGTAGTCCCAGCTACTTGGGAGGCTGGGGCAGGAGAATTGCTTGAACCCAGGAGGTGGAGGTTGCAGTGAGCCGAGATTGGGCCATTGCACTTCAACCTGGGCATTGCAACGAGACTCCATCTCAAAAGAAAAACAAACAAACAAACAACAAACTAAAAATTGCATCTCCAAATAATGGCAGGCACTGGCTCGAATTTTCACGAATGTTAGAACATCAACAGGAAAGTCGTTACTTAGGAAACATTTCCAAGAGTGAAATGAGTTTGGATTTGTATCACAATATTGCTGAATTGGTGGCTCTACAGCAGTGGGTCTCAACCAGGGCAGATTTTTCCCTATTTGCAACTGGTGGGTAAGGCCCCAGGAGCTGCCACATCCTACAATGAATAGGACAGTCCCCACAGCAGACATCACCTGGCCCAAGATGTCAGCAGTGCTGAGGGTGAGAAGCTGCTCTGCTCTAGGAGATGGAAGGAAAGACTCTGAAAGAGAAAATAGGAGGATGATATCACTGATCTTAAATATGTAGACAGCTTCCCTTGTATTGTGCTTTCATTCCCTTTAGACTCTTACAGGAAGTCCACTGAATTTCCAGTGAGCCTCTGGAGACGCGGGGCTGTGGGTGCTGCCGAGCAGGACCCATGGGTATTCTTGGCAAGCTCTCGGAGGTTCTACTGAGACATTTTCACAGGGCCTTTCCAGTGAGCTGAAGCTCCTAGGACTCCTCTCTCCTAGAGAGAGCCTATAAGAAGAACCAGTTCATTTTTAGGGGGTTAGCTTGCAAGCCTGAATGATGTCAGTTCTCTTGTTATATACCACATGTGGGGATACCTGCAGTTTAAACACCTTCGTTTTGGAATAATTTTAGGTTCGCGGGAAAGTTGCAGAGATAACACAAAGATCCCTTTTCTCAAAATCCCTAAATATTAATATTTACATTTGCCTTATTTTTCTATGTAGACGTCTTAGTCGTTACCATTTGAGAGTAAATTGCAGACATAATGTCTCTTTCCCTACATATTTCAGTGTGTATTTTACAAAAGCAGGAATTCTCTTATATAACCATGGTACAATGAACAAAATAAGGAAGTCAGTGCTGCTACCATAATGTATCTAATCTATTGACCTCATTCGGATTCCACCAGTTGTCCTGCCAGTGTCCTTTACAACACTGTCTTTTTCCCCCTTTCCCCATGAGCCAGTCAAGAGTCACACACTGTATTTACTTGTCCTGCTTCCTTTCCCTATACTCTTTTTTTTTTTTTTTTTTTTTTTTTTAGTTGGAGTCTTGCTCTGTTGCTCAGGCAGTGGCACAATCTTGGCTCACTGCAACCTCTGCCTCCTGGGTTCAAGCAATTCTCCTGCCTCAGCCTCCTGAGTAGCTGAGATTACAGGCGCCTGCCACCATGCCCAATTAATATTTGTATTTTTAGTACAGATGGGGTTTCATCATGTTGGCCAGGCTGGTCTTGAACTTCTGACCTCGTGATCCACCCACCTCAGCCTCCCAAAGTGCTGGGATTACAGGCGTGAGCCACCGCGCCCGGCCTCCCCAGACTCTTTTTAACCTAGAACAGCTCCTTGGCTCTCTTTGTGTTTCATGAACTTGATGGTTTTGAGGAGGGGGAGGCAGGCTAGTTATTTTACATAATGATTCTCAATCTGTTGCCCGGACTGGAGTGCAGTGACATGATCTTGACTCACTGCAACCTCCACCTCCCGGACTCAAGTAATCCTCCCACCTCAGCCTCCCAATTTTTGTGTGTATATATATATATATATATAATAATTATTATTTTTTTGTAGAGACAGGGTTTTGCCATTTTGCCCAGGCTAGTCTTGAACTCCTGGGCTCAAGTGATCTGCATGCCTTGGCCTCCCAAAGTGCTGGGATTACAGGCATGAGCTACTGTGCCTGGCCCCTATTTTATTTCTATTTGGTTATTTGTAAGTATTAAGTGTCTTGGGGATGGTTCTTGGAAACTCCATAATTACCTTTTTCTTATGAAATTCTTACCTGCTAGCTTTATTGCCCATTGATGTTTCTTGCCTGAAACAATTATGATGACAGTTGCCCAATGGAGATTTTTTAAAAAAACACCATCATTCCTTTTACATTGACTTAGGATTTGACTGTAAGAAAGAGCTTTTCCTTCTCTCTATTATTTCAAATGTACCTATCTCTGTATGGACTCATGGATTCTTACTGCATTCTATGGACTATAACCTGTTGCTGCCATGATTTATTTTGGTGTTCAAAGTGTCCCAGATTAGGTTGTTGGAACCTCCTTCATGCCAGGTCCTGTGTCCTTTTGACATGCTCCCATCTTTCTTTGAACATTCCATAATTTCTGGCACAACATGATATTCTATTTTTATTTTGCCTTTTCCTGTATCCTCCTGGAAATCACTCATTTTTCCAAAGAGCCCTGGTTCCTTTTATTGGAGAATGGAAGTTAGAAACCCAGATCTGGGCCCTAGGTGTGCCCATTACAGCTATTTCCTCATCAGCAGACAGAGCTAGGAAATGTGTGTGTGTATGTGTATGTGTGTATCTGTCTGTCTTTCCATCCATGATGATACCCCCAATTTTAATCCAACATCATGGAGTTCATTCTAACTTTCCTTTTTTCCACTTTTATAACTTTGTTTCCCAATAGTGAAGAGCTTCGCTCTCAATATTCACTATATATTTACCTCTCTGCTCAATTCTAACATGTACATACATTATTTTTGGAATTGCTAACCTATACCACTATGAAAGACAAATTGACTTAATTGGAGTTCAATCTTTATTTTCTACAGCTTTTTTGTTTTGATTTTAGCCTGAAGTGTTAAAGTGCAAATACAATGCTGTGCTCAGAATTCATCTTGAGTTCTTTTTTTCTTTCTTCAGTGTGCTTATGTTGTTTATTTGAAGTACATTTAGGTTCACTTGTTTCTGTTAGGATTCCATTTTGAGTGTCTCCCTTCTCTTGTTCATTAAAGTTTTTTTGTGTGTATGTGAACTAACATGGTTCTAAAAGCCAGAACTATGCAAATATCATCCTCAGGGAAGTGTCCTTCATTTCTTTCCCTTACCCCTGTTCACATCATTTCTACCTCTTTCCTTCCTACCACGCTGCAGGTATGAATCTCATTCATTTCTGGTTGATCTTTCCTGTTTCTTTTTGCACAAATGAGTAGATAAAGGTATAAATGGATCATTCTTCCTCCTCACACTGAGGAGGAAGGCAAACTGCATCCATCTCAAGCGTGCTGGGAGATCCCAGCAGACACTCTGGGCAGCTCTCCCAGGAAGAATTCAGCAGAGTAGCCCAAATGTCACTGGTGGGCTCTGGCCACTGAGCTGGTTTATGCTCAACCACTTGCCTTTCCCATTTACAGGAACCCAGATGCCCACCTGATGCAGCCAGAGGTAAAGATGACAAGAGGGGACAGAATGGGTGGGGCTCATGTGTGCCAGCAATGGTCAGATGTTCCCTTACTCAGAAAAAAAGGAAACAAAAGCAAAACAATTTAGGCTATTTGAACATCTTTGAAGGATAAGGTATCAGGAAGTTTTAAAGTAAAAGCCTTCCTCTTACAAGTAGTTCCCGTAAGAAACAGGTAAAAATTTAGAAATCTAATGCTTATCATGCTCAAAAAGTTGTGAAAGACTATGACCTTTATGAAATGGACTCAAGACATTCCCATGGGAATAGGAGAATGTGGGAGATGAACAGAACATGACATTTATGGGAAAACTTAGCATGCCTTTGCTGGTTCTATAGTCTGTGTGGTAGAACAAGGAGGTAAGAAATGAATGAAGATGTAGAAGATTCTGTAATGTAATTGATGAGAATTTAATGATTTGGGTGCTGATGCAACTGACAGAGTATACATCATGTCTTCAAGAACTCATCAAACATACACAATATGTATACCAACTGATATGCATTGGCTTTGTGTCCCCACCCAAATCTCATGTTAAATCGTAATCTCCAGTGTTGGGAGAGGAATCTGGTGGGAGGTGATTGGATCATGGAGGTTGATTTTCCCCTTGCTGTTCTTGTGATAGTGAGTGAGTTCTCACGAGATCTGGTTGTTTGAAAGTGTGTAGCACTTTTCTCTCTCTCTCCTTCCAGTCATGTGAAGACATGCCTGCTTCCCCTTCTGCCATCTTTGTAAGTTTCCTGAGGCCTCCCCAGAAGCAGAACCCTGTACGACCCTCAGAACCATGAGCTGATTAAATCTATTTTTTAAATAAATTACCCAATCTCAACTAGTTCTTTATAGCAGTGCGAAAATGGACTAATACAGAAAATTGGTACCAGATAAGTGGGGCATTGCTATAAAGATACCTGAAAATGTGGAAGTGACTTTGGGACTGGGGAACAGGCTGAGGCTGGAACAGTTTGGAGGACTCAGAAGAAGACAGGAAGATGAGGGAAAGCTTGGAACTTCCTAGAGACATGTAGAATTGTTGTGGCCAAAAAGCTGATAATGATATCAACAGTGAAGTCCAGGCGGAGGTCTCAGATACAGATGATGAACTTATTGGGAACTGGAGTAACAGCCACTCTTGCTATGGTTTAGCAAAGAGACTGGTGGTATTGTGCCCCTGCTCTAGGGATCTGTTGAACTTTGAACTTGAGAGGGATGATTTAGAGTATTGAGCAGACAAAATTTCTAAGCAGCAAAGCATTCAAGACGTGGCCTGGCTGCTTGTAACAGTGTATGCTCATATGTGTTTGCAAAGAGATGGTCTGAAATTGGAACTTATATTTAAAATGGAAGAAGAGCATAAAAGTTGGAAAATTTGCAGCATGGCCATGTGGTAGAAAAGAAAAGCCCACTTTCTGTGGAGGAATTCAAGCCAGCTGCAGAAATTTGCATAAGTAAAGAGGAGCCAAATATTAATAGCAAAGACAATGGGGAAAATGCCTCCAATGCATTTCAGAGGTCTTTGTGGCAGCCCCTCCCACCTAGATCTCCTGGAGGCCTAGGACCCCACTGCTCTGTGCAGCCTTGGGACATGGTGCCCTGCTTCCCAGGTGTTCCAGCTCCAGCCATGGCTAAAAGGGGCCAAGGTACAGCTCAGGCTGTTGCTCCAGAGGGTGCAAACCAGAAGTTTTGGTGGCTTCTATGTAGTGTTAAGCCTGAGAGTGTGCAGAGGTTGAGTTGAGGCTTGGGAGCTGTATTAGTCCATTTTCACACTACTGATAAAGATATACCTGAGACTGGGCAATTTACAAAAGAAAGAGGTTTAATGGACTTACAGTTCCATGTGGCTGGCGAGGCCTCATGATCATGGCAGAAGATAGGGAGGAGCAAGTCATATCTTACATGTGTGGCAGCAGGCAAATAGAGAGCTTGTGCAGAGAAACTCCCGTGTTTAAAACCATCAGATCTCATAAGACTCATTCATTATTATGAGAACAGCACAGGAAAGACCTGCTCTCATAATTAAACCACCTCCTGCCTAGTTCCTCCCATGACATGTGGGAATTGTGGGAGTTACAATTAAGATGATATTTGGGTGGGGACACAGCCAAATCATATCAGGAACCTCTGCCTAGACTTCAGAGGATGTATAAAAATGCCTGAATGTCCAGGCAGAAGTCTGCTGCAGGGGCGGAGCCCTCATGGAGAACTTCCACTAGGGCAGTGCAAACGGGAAATATGGGGTTGGAGCACAGAGTTCCCACTGGGGAACTGCCTGGTGAGTTGTGAAGAGATGGCCACCATTTTCCAGACCCCAGAATGTTAGATCCACTGACAGCTTGCACTGTGCACCTGGAAAAGCCACAGGTACTCAATGCCAGACCATGAAAGCAGCCGCAGGGGCTGTACCTTCTAGAGCCACAGGGGCAGAGCTGTGCAAGGCCTTGGGAGCCCACCTTTTCTGTCAGTGTGGCTTTGATGTGAGACATGGAGTTAAAGGAGATTCTTTTGGAGCTTTAAGATTTAATGATTGCCTTGCTAGGTTTTGGACTTGCATGGGGCCTGTAGTCCCTTTGTTTTGCCCAATTTCTCCCTTTTGGAATGGGAGCATTTACCCAATGCCTGTACCCGCATTGTATCTTAGAAGTAACTTGTTTTAATTTTACAGGACTATAGGCAGAAGGGACTTGTCTCAAATGAGACTTTGGACTTGGACTTTTGAGTTAATGCTGGAATGAGTTCAGACTTTGGGTGACTGTCGGGATGGCATGATTGTGTTTTGAAATGTGAGAAGAACATGAAATTTGGGAGCGTCTAGGGGCATAATGATATAGTTTTGTTCTGCATCCCCACCCAAATTTCATGCTGAATTGTAATCCCCAGTGTTGGGGGAGAAACCTGGTGGGAGGTGATTGGATCATGGGGGCAGATTTCCCTCTTGCTGTACTTGTGATAGTGAGTGAATTATCATGTGATCTGGTTGTTTGAAAGTGTGTATGAACATCACACACTGGGGCCTATTGTGGGGACGGGGGAGCAGGGAGGGATAGCATTACGAGATATACCTAATGTAAATGACGAGTTAATGGGTACAGCACACCAACATGGCACATATATACATATGTAACAAACCTGCACATTGTGCACATGTACCCTAGAACTTAAAGTATAATAATAAAATAATAAAAAAAAGAAAGTGTGTAACACTGCTCTCTGTTTCTCTCTTTCTTGCTTTCTCTTTCTCTCTCCTGCCAGCCATGTGAATATGTGCCTGCTTTCCCTTTGCCTTCCACCATGATTGTAAGTTTCTTGAGGCCTCTCCAGAAGCAGAAGCCTCCGCAGCCCACAGAACCATGAGCCAATTAAACCTATTTTCTTTATAACTTACCCAGTCTCAGGTATGTCTTCATAGCAATGTGAAAATGGACTAATACACTGGCACTCAAAGAAAATCTCAGAAAGTTCCCAGAAGTAGAAACTGACCAGGCCACATTCTCTAATTAGGACCCAATAAACTGGAAATGATGGATACGCCTTTGAACAAACAAAAAACTCTTCCAACATACTAATCAGAACATTAAAAGTCACTTTCTTAAATAAAAATTATCAAAGAGAAAATAAAATATAATTAAACATGGAAATAAAGAAAATAATTAAAATAAGACTTTCATGCATAAAAATATGTCAGTTTATCCCAAGCAGAAAGCAAAAGTAAATTAACACCCTTGCAATTTTCATTAACTAACAAGAAAGAAGAAATGAGGTACAAATAGAAGACATTAAAAAAAACTCTAACATGAAAATAGATATTCTACAACTTGCTTCCCCCATCCCCTCCCCACCACTTAACATTTCACAAATACCTTTCCTTTTTAGGACATATGGATATCTTTTATTTCTTTTACTAAAAGCAGAACATTCTGTAGAATATAGTACTATAGATTATTTAAACCATCCTCAAAATGTACATTTAGGTTATTTCCATGTTTTTTCAATTACAAGTAGTGCTTCAGTGGGCATCCTGTTAGATATATTTTTGCAATGTGCAAGTATTTAAAGAGAAAACATTTCTAGCTTTGTAATTGCTGGGTCTAATGATGTATTCATTAAAAATATTAATAGCTATTGTAAATTCTTCTACAAAGATGATATTGACTTAAATTCCTCTCATGGTTGTATGAACGTTCATGTTCCTTTATACTGTCACCAACAAAAGATAGCCTCAATTTTTTGCCAACTGGTAGATAGTAAAGTGCCAATATATTTTTGTTTTAATTGCATTTTTCCTAATTAACTTGTATGACTGAACATGTTAAACCAGTTAAATTCCTTGTATGAGTAGCTTGTCCATATAATTTACATGCCTTTGTCCCTTATTTTTTAAATTAAATTAAATTTTTAATTTTTTTATTTTTTGAGATGGATTCTCGTTCTGTAGCCAGGGTGGAGTGCAGTGCTGTGATCTCGGCTCCCTGCAACCTCTGACTCCCTGGTTCAAGCAATCCTCCTGCCTCAGCCTCCTGAGTAGCTGGGATTACAGGCACACACCACCACACCCAGCTTTTTTGTATTTTTAGTAGAGATGGGGTTTCACCATGTTGCCCAGGATGGTCTTCATCTCCTGACATCGTGATTCACCAACACTGGCTTCCCAAAATGCTGGGATTATAGGCGTGAGCCACTGCGCCTGGCCTTTTCAATATATTTTTGAGACTTAGTCTCAATCTGTTGCCCAGGCAGGGGTGCAGTGGCTCATGATCTTGGCTCACTGTAGCCTTAACCTCCCGGGCTCAAGCAGTCCTCCCATCACAGCCTCACCAGCAGCTGGGACTACAGGTGTGTGCCACCATGCCTGGCTAATATATTTTTTAGTTTTTGCAGAGACGAGGTCTCACTATATTGACCAACTGGTCTTGAACTCTTGGGCTCAAGCTATGCTCTTGCCTCAGCCTCCCGAAGTGCTGGTATTACAGATGTGAACCACTGTGCCCAACCTGTATTTTTTTTTTTTTCAATTATACTTTAAGTTCTAGGATACACGTGCACAACATGCAGGTTTGTTATACACAAATACATGTGCCATGTTGGTGTGCTGCACCCATTAACTCGTCATTTACATTAGGTATATCTCCTAATGCTATCCTTCCCCCTCCCCCCACCTCAAGACAGGCCCCAGTGTGTGGTATTCCCCACCCTGTGTCCAAGTGTTCTCATTGTTCAATTCCCACCTATGAGTGAGAACATGTGGTGTTTGGTTTTCTGTCCTTGCGATACTTTGCTCAGAATGATGGTTTCCAGCTTCATTCATGTCCCTACAAAAGACATGAACTCATCCTTTTTTATGGCTGCATAATATTCCATGGTGTACATGTGCCACATTTTCTTAATCCAGTCTATCATTGATGGACATTTGGGTTGGTTCCAAAGTCTTTGCTATTGTGAATAGTGCTGCAATAATCATACGTGTGCATGTGTCTTTATAGCAGCATGATTTATAATCCTTTGGGTATATGCCCAGTAAAGGAATGGCTAGTGCCCAGCCTCTCTTTTTCTTATTTACTTGTAACGGTGCCTTATGTAGAATAGATTTAACTCATTGTTGGTAATATATGTAGATAGAGTGCCTTTTGTCATTTAGAAGTTTATGTGACCAAATCTATCGTTTTATTCTTACGAAGTTTTATCTATTTTGAGTATTATTTATTTTGAGAGGACCTTCCCTACACCAAGCAATGTAAATGTTTTCCTGTCTTTCTGTTTTGTACATATTTTTAGTTTTAAAAACATTTAGATTAATCCCCCTAGAATTAATATATGTGTATTACGTGAATAAGCGAAGTGAATTTTTTTGTATTTTCTCATAGGAAAGCTGACTTTCTGTGCAGTAAAAGAAATCATGAAGAAAATGTCAGGCTGGGCGCAGTGGCTCACACCTGTAATCCCAGCACTTTGTGAGGCCAAGGAGGGCAGATTGCTTGAGTAAAGGAATTGGACACCAGCCTTGGCGACATAGCACAACCTGGTCTCTACAAAAAATACAAAATTTAGCCAGGTGTGGTGGCTCGTGCTTTTAGTCCCAGCTACTTAGGAGGCTGAGGTGGGAGAATCACTCGAGCCCAGGAGGTTGAGGCTGCAGTCAGTTGTGATCATGCCACTGCACTCCAGCCTAGGCGACAGAGTGAGACCCTGTCTCAAAAAACAAAAAAGGCCAATAAATTTGGCTATAAAAAATTTTAAAACTTGTATGCCTCAGAAATAACAAGCCAAATTAAGAGTGTCAATCATAAGAGTGAAAAAAAAATCGGCCACAAACATGGGAGTTAATATCTTCAGCAATCAGGAAAAGCAAACTAATAAAAGTGAAATAAATTATGCCTTACTCAGCTCCAGTGATGGGACTTGGGGTGGGGAGGGCGTTGGTCTCAAGCAGGAGGTGGTCTGGGCCTTTTGGGGCGGGGCTCCGAGACAGGGGCTGGAAGCTCAATGCTGTGTGTCCAACCCGGCCAATAAGTCTCTCTTTTGTGTCCCTTGGATTCTGAGCAATGCGAATGTGTGTGGTGGTGCACTGTGATGAGCACTTTTTCCCTGGGGCATACTGAGATTTTAAAGGATTCTCTATGGGATCTGAAGACACAAAGTGAGTGGATAAGGAGGTTAGTGAAAAGCATGAGTCTGAAATGCTTTTGCTGCTAATGTGAAAAGATCCTGCAAAATAACCTAGCTCTGGGTGGTGTCCTCTCACATGGGGAGCACTCATCCTGAGTGAAGCATGGGACCATCCCCCAAAGCTGTCCTGAGGCCCCATGTGGGTCAGCTCAGGCACTCCTCCTGGCTGGCTGTCCTGCAGACCCCCATCTCACAGGCTTGGATCCCCGCAAGTCAAGTGGGCTCATCGCCATCCCTCCTTAGGCTCAGATATTACTTTTGTACCTAAGTTTGGTGCCCAGAGAGCTGTGCAGAACACCCCAGCGGTGTACTCCCAAGCTTGTCTCCCAAAGGGTCCCCATGTGATTCATCCATTGATGTGTCCTGGTGAGTCATATTTCCCTGGTGGGACCAGTTCTCTCCTGAACCCCAGTCTGACCTTGCAATCCCCACCCTTTGGGGCCCCTGCTGCATAGGACCTTCCACCATGCCCTCCATTAGACTCTCAGCACTGCTGGCTCCTGGCCTTAGCCCTGTCCCCAGGTTTGTTACTAGAGATGGACAGCAGCTCCAGCGGGGGCTTAAGTCCTCTCCAGTGAGGCAGGGGAGGCTGCTGGCCAGGCCTGAGCAGGGTGGACCCTTAGTTCCAGGCCTGGCCACTTGAAAGCCTTTCTTTGTCCCCAGGGCAGGCCACCTGGAATCCAGAGTCACGCTGAGGACGTGGTTGGGGCCGAGGGCAGGGAAGGATGGAAGGGGCAGCAAGTGCAGGTACCCTTCCCCTGGGCATCATAGGGTCCTGGCTCCAGATTTCCAGAAGGCTCCAGAACCCCCAGAATTCCAACAATGGGCCTGGTGGGAGGTCCACAAATAACTTGACTCAGATGATGACAAATGAAAGATAAGAACTGTCCTCTTGATTCAAAAGCAAAATTCACATTTCTGATTATAACATTGCAAGTACCAGCATTTTAGTGGTTTTCAAACAAATTCATTTAAAGAAATTTATTGAGCACCTACCCTCTGCCCTGCAGACAGCAGTGAACAAAACAGCAATTAGATAGACAACAGAGACTTGGAAGGGTGAGAAGGTGGGACGGGGTGGAAGATGAAAAATTACTTAATGGGTGCAATGCATGTTATTTGGGTGCTGGCTACACTGAAAGCCCTGGCTTGATCACGATGCAATCTGTGAATGTAACAATTGCACTCGAACCCCATACATTTATACAAAAGCCCCCAGTCCTCACTGAGCCTCAGTATTACCCCAGTGCGGCTGTCAGTCCCAAAGATCACCAACCCCACCACTCACCCGGGCGGGCGGCGGGTAGCATGGCCTGCAGGTGCTGGAGACACCGGCCACCAATACCCACAGCTCCCTGCCCCCCGCATGGGTCTGCCTGGCATCTTAGAAGGGACCCATGGAACCCTCTGACTAGAAAGCAAACCAGCTCCTTTCTTCTAGCTTCCAAACATGCCTTTAAAGGAGTTGGACATAATCCTGAATTTATTTCAGGAAATTTAGATACGCACAAAAAGGAATACGTAGAACTTATGTATAATACCACCACTCAGAGGCGAGGATAGTGCATATCACTGCAACTATCCCAGTTACTTCCACCCACTATATAACACTAGAAATAAAAATTACCTCCTGGAATGCGCGCGCGCACACACACACACACACACACTCATTTATATGACAAAGTTGGGATCATACAATTCACGTTATTGTTTAGCTTGCTTCTTTCACGTAAAAGTCCAGCGGAGGGTAATTTACATCCATGGTCCTCTGTGGCATTTCTAATGCTGCTTTATTGGGCCCCTTAACACCTTGGGTATCCATCAAAACCCTTCTCACAGTGCAGCAGAATTTTTCACCAGTGCATCTTTGCCCCCAGGCTGTGAGTCCAGTGAGGACTGATTCCACGTGCTAGTTATGTCCCTTGCCCTTAGTACAATGTCTACTATTTACTAATAATATTGATAACCAACAATTTTTATGCTAGATTTTTAAAAGTCCCTCTTAAATGACCCCCAATTGCAACAAGTATGCTCTGTGTCCAGAGCTTGGTTTCTGATGCCATTTTCCAATAAAGGGAAACAGAGTTGCTTACAGCAAGGGGCAATCCTGGGACTGGGGCAGAAAATATACAAGATGAGCCTGGAGGATCTGATAGTGCCAGAAAGGAAGTCAGTGCTTGAAAAGCAGAATGCTAAGGGTATGTTAAAGGAACACAGGAAGGAACCGAAAGACCTCTCAATGACCAAAGCTAAGAGCAAGTCAGTAAAAAATGCACTGAATGAAGACTTCAAATGTAAAATAAATACCCATGAGTCCGTGCTGATACAGATGGCTGATTAAATAAATGGAGGAGGACAGGTACATCTTGCCTGCAGAAGAATTCTAAATAATCTACCTAGACACCCCGCCCTCCAGGAGGTGCCGCCTAACTCCCAGCTGAGTAAGTGTGGGCTGTGCAGAATGACTTCCTTCCAAAGAGGACAGCCTGGAGGGAAAAAGAGTCACTTTACGTCGGAGAAACCTGACAAACACTACCTCAACCAGGCGATCAGGGTCAACCATGATTGATGCTGTGGACATGCTGAGAGTATGCACTGTTGATATGATATCGTGTGAGTGGAACCCCAAGCCCCTTAACCCCAATCTAATCATCAGAAAAACATCAGATAAACCAGCCCAAATTGAGAGACAGTCTACAAAATAGTTGACCGGTACTCCTCAAAACTGCCAAGGTCACTAAAAACAAGGGAAGTCAGAGAAGACATCACCAAGAATAGCCTAGGGAGACAGCAGGACCAGATGTGATCCGGGATCCTGGAGCAGGGAAAGGACATTAGGTAAAAATGAAAACAAACAAACAAACAAAAACCATGGGATAATAGTGTATCAACATTGGCTCACTGGTGGTGCGGGGTGTGCCACACTCATGTAAGATGTCGGCAATAGGGGAAGGATAACCTCTGTACTACCTGCAACTTTTTAATAAAACTATTCTAAGTAAAAAAATTTAAATTTATTTATTTATTTTGAGACGGAGTCTCACCCTGTCCCTGGAGTGCAGTGGTGTGATCTCGGCTCACTGCAAGCTCTGCCTCCCGGGTTCACGCCGTTCTCCTGCCTCAGCCTCCCAAGTAGCAGGGACTACAGACGCCTGCCGCCTCGCCTGGCTAATTTTTTGTAGTTTTAGTAGAGACAGGGTTTCACCGCGTTAGCCAGGATGGTCTCGATCTCCTGACCTCGTGATCCGCCCGCCTCGGCCTCCCAAAGTGCTGAAATTACAGGCGTGAGCCTCCGCGCCCGGCCTTAAATTTATTTTTAAAGGGTGCCTTTCACGGATTCTCCCACTGAATTCTCACATAGTCCTGTGGGGCTCTATGTCCTGAATTGAGGAAATAGGGCACAGGGCTGAAGGGCTTTGCGCAAGCTCCTGGGGAAGCAGACGGCTGCGCTGGACCTGAAACTGCAGCCCAGCCCCAGGACCTTCCCTCAAAGGGAAGTGCCCACGAATATTGAGGAGGTGGGCTCCTTGCTTGCCGACCAGTTCATCATACTACAGGCTGCCCGAGAGTCTGCGGCCCGGTCCCTTGGGCCCGCAGAAGTCCTCAGGGCCCGTGTAGGAGGAGAGCCCGGGCTTGGAAGCCCTGCCAGCAAGGGCATGCCCTGCATAGAGGAGGGAGCGTGGAAAATCGGAAATGAAGCTGTTTTCCTTCCCAAATTAATACGGAACAAGGAGCAGCTTAATCACACTTTGGGTTCAACGATGTCTCCAGTTGCCATAGTAACCAGAGGCGGCCTTTACAAACATTGCATTTGACCTTGTTGGTTTGATGGACAGGAGTGGAGTCCGGCCGCGGACGGCGTCCATTCCAGGGCCGGCCGCCAGAGGGCGAGCGCGCCTTCCCGGGCGGGGCGGAGACTGGGACGGGGACTGGGACGGGGACAAGGACACTCGAGGCTTCCGCCCGCCCGGGGGTGGCGTTTCTGCCCCCACTAGAGCAGTCCAGGCCTCTGGGTTCCTTTCCCAAGCACACAAGGAGGGTGGCCGCGGGCCAGGGGCGGCCGCGCGACCCCACACCCGCGTCCGGGGCAATCCCTCCCGGGGTTGGGCCGCGCGGCCCGGGGAGCGGAGCCCTACGCTTCTCCGCTAGCGCCCCGGGGCCTTTCGGCGCCCGCGTTTCCTCGTTAGTGGGGGGCGCGGTGCCGCTTCTCCGCGGGCTAAACTGCCGAGGAAGGGGCGAGTTCCTGTGGCCCCAGCATGTCCCGGCCCCACCCCACCTCCACCCGGCCGCGTTACGAGTTCCCGCGGGGCCCCGGGGACCCCTGACGCCCCCCTGACGCCTCCTTCTCTCCCCCTCTGCGATCCCACAGGTGGGGTGAACAGCGCCCCTGCTGTCCCACGGGGCGTCTTCGCAGGTGATGACTACTCTCAGCTGGAGGAGCAGGATCTGTCCGCGGGTGGGGCTCGCGCCCGGGCTTCCGGTCCCCGCGCGACCTCCTGGGCGCCTCCCCCGGGCGCACCCTCCGGGCCTGGCAGGAAGCGCAGCCTGGGAGTCAGGGGCGACCGGAGCCCACCTGCTTAGCGCCCACCGCGGCGGCCCTACCCTTTCCCCCTGGAGCAGCAGGGACAGCCTTGCAGCAGCAGCTCCCTTATGGGGAGAAATGGCGCAGTGGCCCGAGGCTCAGGAGCCGGCCCCCTGCTCTCCCGGGGCTACCTCGGGGAAGCGCAGAATTGACACTTTCCTTCTCCAGCTCCGCGCACCCCGCATGGAACCTTAGCGAGGCCCAGGGCAGGGAACGTAGCCAGTGCGCCGCCAGGCTCTGACGCGGTTGCGGAGGCCTCGCCGGGTCTCTCCGGTGGTAGAGGAGTAGCACCCCTGGCTGTGCACTGCCAAGCACGGGTGCCTGCTCAGGGCATTCTCCACCTCGCCCCCCATCCCCTCAGGGTCAGGTGAGGAAGGAGACAAATATCCCACCTTCAGAAACAGCTCTGAGAAATGTTTATTTCCAGGGGACAGTGCGATTAGACCGCTCCCGGCGCCGTGTATTTCTGTGCTTAATATTATTATTCATACATCAATATTGACATCCAGCGTCCATAGATACGTGGCATGCGTAGGTGCTAAGAAGCGGCAGCTACATAGCATGCTTTATTTATGTGCGGTAAATATTTAAAGACTCCCATGTGTTTCGATTGGAAACTGCGTATTACTGGACAATTTCGTTTCAAAGGGTTCTCTCTAATGTAAGGTTTATTAAGATGTATGAGGTGGCTGCGGTGGCCTGATTGAGAGACCATGAAAGTCCTGAGGAATCAAGTTCTGCTGCTGCGGCCCAGGGAGTCGGCCTTCCACAGTCCCATTTAGGAGTCGGGGCTCTTCTCCGTTATTAAGACGTGGTAGTTTGCTCTGCATGAATTACCAGCTGTTTGGTATTGCCTGTGAGAGACGGGGTGGCTAGTTTGAAAAGTCAGTTTGCAGGTTTCTCCACGATGGCAGAGGTGCCACCTGTGTCACCAGGCGGCGGGGCTGGGAGTTCATCCAGCCCGGACTACGGACAAGGCCGTGTGCATCCAGACGGGGCCGCCAGAGGGCGCGCGTCTGCGGCCTTGGGAGGCTCAACGGGGCCTGAGAAGTGGGCGGAGCCAGCCCGGGCCGGGGAGAGCTTCTTGCTTGCAGGTGTCAGTGGCAGCAATTTCAGGCAGGGTGGCCACGCTGCTCCCCTGAGGACAGCATCTTGGAGGAATTGCTTTCATTTCCTCCCAGCTAGTCCCTCTGCCCAGCACATGCCGGCAGCTTCCTCCATGAGGGCGGAGTTCTGTCTGCAGCCCCAAAGGGCGTTCTTTGGGAGAGACGGCTCACATCAGTGGAGGGTGCGAGGTGGAATCAGGTCGCTCACGACAGAGGCTGCACTCAAGCCAGAGCGCCGCTGCTTTGCTGTGGGTTGAATTGCATCTCCCCTCCCACCCCTCTACAGATGTGTCCGAGTCCTAAGCCAGCACCTCAGAACGGGGACCTTGTTTTGGACAGGTTGTTTGCAAGTTTAATTAGTTAAGATGAGGTCATACGGGAGTAGGGTGGGTCCCTGGGTCCTTAAACCAATGGCTGGTGCCCTGATAAAAAGACAGCCCTGCAAAGACACAGAGACACACAGGGAGAACGGTGTGTGACGGTGGAGGAAGGAACTGGAGTCCTGTGGCCACAAGACAGGGAGCTCCTGGTGCCACCAGGAGCTGGAAGAGGCAGGAAGGGTCCTCTCCTAGTGGCCTCAGAGGAAGCAAGGCCCTGCTGACGCCTTGGTTTCGGACTTCTAGCTCCCAGGCTGTGCGACAATGAATTTCTGTTTTAAGCCACCCAGTGTGTGGGACTTAGTTATGGTCCCCAGGAGACAGGCACAAAAATAGGGGAAGGAAAATGCAGCCGCTGCCTGAGAAGAAGGCCGTGTGCCGGCTGTGGAGACACCAGCGCAGCTTCCCAGGAATTGGTTAGATCTTGGCCTCCTTTCTGTGCAGTGGTGGAAATAAGAGGAATGGCAGGCTCCTGCCTTGGGAGTGACGGCTCTGGGATTGGCCCCACCGGGTGGTGGGTGGATGGGGCAGACTAGGAGCCCTTCCTGGGAGGGTCACAGAATGAGCTAGCCAGAGTGACCCTTCTCTCTATTCACGGTCTTCAGAGTTATTTCCTCCAAGCAGGGACAGAGTTGTTCGGTAGGAGAGCAGGAAGACTTATTTCATTCTTTTAAAATTTAGCCTGGAATCTGGGAACAAGGAAACTTATGCATTAATGCAGCATGTCAGGAGAGCTGCCAGAATGTGCAGCCCCACAGCTGATTTCTACAACGTATCTTGGCAAAAATGCTTCCAACCTGTCCCAGGATTCTGTCATGGAGGCTGCTATATGAAAGCACCTGAGGAGAAGGATGCAGGGTCCAGAATGCTTCCCATTGCCCAGAGACTGGTGTTCCCACCCATCCAGAGACTTGTCCCCACTCCATGTACCTCAACAGAGAGATGATCAGACTCATGTCCTCTCTAGAGGTGGAGGCCTTTGGAACCATGTTCATTCTGCTAGAAATGCAGGCAAGGCCGTGGTCATCCCTGCTAGGGAGAGCCTTGGCTCCATTCTCCATGAGGACCAAGGAAGAAGCTGCTTAGGCCCCTTCTTTCTCCACATTCCAGCAGATCTTTGCCCCCTGCAAACACCCCCCACCTCTTCTAGAAGCCTGCAGTGGGGCCCGGCTGCCAATTTCTGATCGGATGCAGACTATTCACAACCAACCATCCTCCAGGCAGGGCAGGTTTGACATTCACTTGGAAGACAAAGCAAGGTAGGCAGGTGCGCTGCCCCTAGACCTCAAGGAGGGGCTTGGACATTCTCTTGCCTTCTGCGGAGGGGGCAGCAGTGGAAGCCACTGTAGTGGAGGAGAGTGGCCATCTGCTGCCCAGGCCCCCACCTAAAATTGCAGTATAATTATGGACTTGTGGGTCTTTGTGCAGTTCCCGGCTTCCGGTAAATATTAATGGGTTGCCTTTTATTCATTTAGCTAATGTTTTTGAAAGATGGCCTCAAACAAAAAGATCATATCTGTATGTTGTGCTTTCATTTATTTTCACCTTTTTTTCTCCTTTGGAGACCCCTAGTGTATCATCACTTTGTTTACCACAAATTAAACCGGGGCTGATTGTTTACCAGACTGTGGGCCTCTGTGCATTGCTCCACATTCTCCTTTTTTTTTTTAATAATCACAACCTGGGATTCATTTGCAAGAGGCCCTAATCTGCATGAGAATTATACAATTAACTTTTGATTAACCACCTAGTTCTTTTGGAAACCATGGTGTATAGGATACTCTGCATTTAAATAATTTTCCTTAAATTGGGAGCAGGCCTTTCATTAAGCTGGTGAGTTTGACTAAACAACAACATTTGGAGATAATCAGGGTCAAAACAATAGGTAAGACGGCAGGGCTAGAATGTCATCTTTAAATATAACAGTGGAGATAAAAGCCCCCAGATTGCGCCTTATCAAAACACAAGAAATCAAAGCACTCTCTTGTCTGTGGCAAAAGGCGGAGGCCCCAGTGATGTGGGGGAGAGCACTGTCTGGCGGCCACCGAAGCAGGATTTGCATTCAGGGGGTCCGCCTAACACACATTACATCACGTAGGGCACTTATCTCCGAGCCTGACAATAATTATCGGGAAGAATATACTCAGAATGACTTTTTTGTGATTTTTATGCTTCCCCAACACAAGGAAGTGGAGATAACAGCATTAGGAGGAAGGGGAGAGTCTCGGAAGACTCTCCCCGGAGCTGGTTCTTCGATTAAATTTGCTTTGCCACTCCGGTGCCGCTGAACAAGTGGGAAGAAAGCCGGCAAGCCTTTTATATACGGTAATAATAGTCCTGAACACAGCCCTCGCCAAAAGATAAGATCCATTGTCGAAACAAACAAAGGAGCCGTATTCAACAGCACTGGAAGAATATCTATGAGCAAAGTTTTAAATCCTCGTTCTGTCTCCTTCTCTCCTTGCTTGTACCTTGCACCTGGTTCTGCAAGAGGGCGGTTCTGCCGGGCTCGGGGAAGGGCACGCTGTCGGAGCCGCTAGTCCAAAGGCGCCTGGGAAAGGCAGCGCCTTCATCTCGGGGGTCACTGGGGGTTGAGTGAGGACTTTCTGAGGTCAAGGTCATGCCCTTCCTTCCAAGAGTCTCACACGCATTTCTTCTCCAAAGTCTTTCAGAAGAGACCTTGATCTCCAATCTGAGACCCCAGAGAGGTGGCAGAGGGTCAAATGAGAAAGAAGTAGTCCAGCCAGCTATTATGTGTTCCCTTCTACTTGGTCTTGTCAGACTTCCTGGGCCTGCAGAGTCCCCAGGTGTTTATTTTTCCTCAAAACAATTATTCTGCTTCCTTCTTCATACAGGAAATACTAAGCAACCAGTGTCGAGCCTCCAACTCTGGCCCAGCATCGATTAAATACCAATGGAATGTCCCTTACAGATAAAGCCCCGTGCTTCCAACGAGCTGCTTTGCCAAAACCTTCTGTGCCCAGAGCGAATAGAACATCATAGTAATTGCAGACCTTTTGCCGTGTATCCCTGACCAGTGTCTGGGGGGTTGGGTGCATCCTATTCTCTAGCCTTACAGGAAGTTGCACCCTGGGACACTGAGAGGGACTCTTCTGGTTTCATTTTAAATGAAGATACCGTGTGGTCCTTCCCCTACTAACCAAAGAGAATTAGAGGGTTAAGATTCGATCCACGGGAGTTTTGTTCAGCCTGTTCAGCTCTTTCTCTTATTCCAGGGACACAAACCAAGGCCCTTTCCTGGCCGTGGGTGGAGGGATTCCCTGAACGCATTGACTGGGGGCTCTGAGCTGCTGTGTTGGCTGGGGTCGGGGTAGGATTCCCAGGCAAGGGGTGGCTGATAGTGGGACCCGAACATGCAGAGCAGGAGGCAGAGGGCCCGCAAAGAGACCTGTCATGGCAGACCAGGGACAGCAGGGGCCTGGGTTCTTGGCACACACAGTGGAGGAGTGGGGTGGCCAGGGGAGGTGGAGGGCAGAGGCAGAGGGCCCCGCTATGAATGCAGAGCATGGCTCGGAGACTCAGAGGGTGGCTGGCCCAGAAGGGAGAAGTGAGGACCTTGTTTTTCCACCGATGGACTGTGTGGCCTCCTGTAAGCCCCTTTGCTTTCCTGAGCCTCAGTTTCTCCTTTGTACCTCCTGGGGTTTCTCATAGCAAGTGCATCTGGTTGGCCCTAAAATTTGGCTAGGGGCAATTAGAGGTTTCTGGGAGCTTCCTTCTCTGGCAACTGATTTGCCTTCCTGATGCTTTTTGGGGCTGGCGGCGGGGGTTGAGTGCACACAATTGAACCTGTGGGGGCAGCTCCCTTGTCCGCAAACTTTGTCCACAGCTGGGCACAGTGCGGCATAAGCCAGCAGAGGCAGGAAGAGAGGCGACTCCCAGCTGGACGTGGGCAGTGGCATCTTCCTCCGGGCTGGCCCTCAAGCCTGACCCCGTCTGTAGGCATTAGGGGCTGGGAGGGGCCACTCTTCACTGCCTGGCATGGAGAATCCACTCTGTTGTATCCAAAGTGGCTGACAGAAGGGAGGAGGTAAAACAGCCCTCAGTGAGTGCATTTTTCACTGGAGCTGGAAGGAAATAGAGTGGACGAGGTGTCTGGGAACCAGGGTGCTTCCGTGCCTGGCATTTCCCCACCTTGCAGCCTGATTTTCAGAGATTCGCAAGGGTTCTGCATGAGGAGGGGCTGTCTGAAGCCATCTGCACCCGTGCTCCTGCCCTCTACAGTGACTCCTTCAGCAGCGGAGGCTTTTCCTTCCCAAGGAGGCCATTGTCTCACCCAGACTCCATGGCCAATCAGGCCCGCCATAGGTGGGTGACACCGAGTCTGCATCTAACTGCTCAGAGCTCAACCTGTGCGTGGGGACAGGGCTCAGACTGCGGAAGTTAGCTTCAGCCACAAGCAAAAAAAATTAAGGTGAGCCATGAAATTTGATGTTCACAACCTTCTTGCTGGGAGTGGCTGACGTCGTTTTAACATTCAGAGAAAGATCGTGTTCACAAATTCCACATGTCATTTTGGATTCTCAGTTCATTGGGCATAGGGGTCAACCTTCCCTGCAGTTTGTCGTGAGCGATGAAAGACGAATGGTTATTCCCACGTTCTACCATATCCTGTGGTCTGGCCTTTATGAAAGTGAGGCTGTACGTGTGCTACGTGGGCTTAACATTCAGAATGTGGTGTTTGGAGTAAGAAGACGCCAGGACAGTTGGGGAAGTAGATGCTGCCCGTTGGTCTTGCTGATGGCTGTGATGACCCCGTGCAGCTGGATAATGCCTGCTGGACCTGGCTTTGACCTTCACAATTAGGAGGCAGGTTCCCATGCACCTGGTGGGTGGAAATGCTCACAGCAGAGGATGAGGCGGCTGGATGCCAAGGCTATAATTAAAAAAGGGCTTTGCAGATGGATCCTTTTAACTCGTCTCCATCTTATAAACACTGAGAAGATATAGGAAGAGCAAAGTGGGGACTAGGAAGATTACAGTAATATAGCTTCTCGGCTAATTGATTAGCAATTATGGCTGGTAATATTGTTCATTTTAATTGTGTTGAATCTCGATTTTGGTAATAAAGATTATTGTTTTGGATTATGACTCTGTCCTACTATACTAATTACTAACTTGCGAAATTAAAGTGTATATTTTCACATCCTGAAAAAAATACACAACACGTTCTTATATAATAGCTCCCCTTTCTGAACAGGCCAGTTGTTTGGGGGTGTTTGTCCTTAACATCTTAGAAGGACTGAATTTTGACCAGCAAAGTATGTGATATTTGGCCTGTTGACCAAGAAATAGAGGATTTATTTTAAAAAGCCATGTTTTTAACGGAAGGAAAGAAACAAGATATTGCCAGAAATAAATCTGGAAAGTGAGAGAACACAAGTAGAGTTTCATGGAAAATGGGTTTTTAATTTTCCAGAGGAGATATCCCTAGAGTCAGGCCTGCAGCTCTTAACTGATTGCAGTGGCAGAACCCCACCTCGGAGCCCTGCACCCCACTTTTCCATGGTTATGCCTGCAGGCACTGCCTGGTCTCCTCCTTCCTGAGACAAACATTGGTTTGACACATCTATTCCTTGGACTTAGATTTTTTTCCCCACAGACTTTTTTGTATTGAGTAGCCCACATTTGCAGCTCCCATTTCCTCCCCACTGCCTCATTCTGACCCTTGTAGAGCAACCACACTCATGGACCTTTCCCACAACCGACCCCTAACAAAGGCATTTCCCCAGATCACATTCAGGATCTCTACAAGCCCTTGACCTTATGCGTCTACTTCTCCTGACCCTGGCCTTCCAATGCAGCCGTGAGCTGCATAACGATGTTTTAGTCAACAACCCACTGCATGCACCACTGTGGTCCCATAAAGTGATACTGGAGCGGAGTTGAAAAGTCCTATCGCCTGGTACCGGTGCAGCCCTCATGACACCAGTGCAACATCTGACTCATGTTCGTGGTGTTGCTGGTGTAAACAAACCTCTTGTGCTGCTGGTCATTTGAAAGTCTAATGCACACAGTTATGTCCAGTACATAATACTTGCTAATGATGATAAACGACTATGTGATGTGACTAGCTTATGTGTTTACTATATTATACTTTTATTATTATTTTAGAGTATACACCTTCTACTTATTAAAAAAAAAAGTTAACTGTGAAACAGCCTCAGGCAGGTCCTTCAGGAGGTGTTCCAGAAGAAGTCATTGTTATCAAAGTCCTCTGTGATGGGATGACAGCTCCATGCCTGTTATTGCCCCTCAAGACCTTCCAATGGGACTAGATGTGGAAGTGGAAGACGAGGATATTGATAATCCTGACCCTGTGTAGGCCTAGGCTAATGTGTGTGTCCAGGTCTTAGTTTTTAGCAAAAGAGCACAACAAGCAAAAAAGAAAAAAACAGAAAACAGAAAAAATCTTATAGAATAAGGGTATAAAGAAAATATTTTTGTATAGCTATACAGTATGTGTTTTAAGCTAAGTGTATTAAAAGAAAACATGAAAAAGTTTATAAAGTGGAAAAGTTATAGTAAGCTAAAGTTAGTTTACTGTTGAAAAAAATTCATTTTTATAAATGTAGTGTGACCCAAGTATACAGTGTTTATAAAGTATACGGTAAGGTACAGACATGTCCTAAGCCTTCACATTCACACATCACCCACTCACTCACTGACTTGCCCAGAGCAACTTCCAGGCTTCCAAGTAATTTTTTATTTTATTTTATTTTTCTGAGACAGAGTCTCACTCTGTCGTCCAGGCTATAGTGCAGTGGTGTGATCTCAGCTCCTGCAGCCTCCGCCTCCCGGGTTCAAGTGATTCTCCTGCCTCAGCCTCCCGAGTAGCTGGGATTACAGGGACCTGCCACCCTGCTTGGCTAATTTTTTGTATTTTTAGTAGAGATGGAGTTTTACCGTGTTGGCCAGGCTGGTCTCGAACTCCTGACCTCAAGTGATCTGCCTGCCTTGGCCTCCCAAAATGCTGGGATTATAGGCATGAGCCACCATGCCCAGCCTCAGGCCTACAAGTTCTGTTTGTAGTAAGTGCACCATACAGGTGCTCCATTAACAAAAATTTTCTATACCATATTTTTACTGTATCTTTTCTATGTTTAGCTATGGTTAGATACACAGATACTTACCATCGTGTTCCAGCTGCCTACAGTATGCAGTCCAGGAGCAATAAGCCATACCATATGGCCTAGGTGTGTAGTGGGCTACACCATCTGGGTTTGCGTAAGTATACTCTGTAATGTTCGCACAGCGACGACATCACCTAACAATGCGTTTCTCAGAAGTTGTCTCTGTTATTAAGGGACAAATGGCTGTATAGAATTTCCTGAGTATTCTTCCACCGGACACACTGCCCCACCTCTACACAACTGTTAAAATGAGTGTGTGTTATAAGGGTTCAATATACTCAAACCATTGTTGACAATTGAGAGTACTTTTCAGTCTTTTTTTTTTTGTTTTCTGACACAGACCAAGGGTTGGACAACTTTTTTTTTTTTTTTTTTTTTTTTTTTTTTAGTGGGTCAGAGAGTAAATACTTCAGGCTTTGCAGGTCTCTGTGGCGACTACTTCACTCTGCTGTTACAGCAGGAAAGCAGCCATGGGCACCACCTGAGTGAATGTGTGTGACTGGTGCCAATGAAACTCTACACACAGCCAGGAGGACGGGCTTGTCCCACTGGCAGTAGTTTGCTGACTTGGATATAAATATTTATATGTATGAGATAGTATATTTGTGTGATTAATTTCACATTACAGTGGGAGAGTTTCTCTGTCAATCAAGTTTATTTCTGAATATAATGTTAGCAGTTGTACAGTGTCCTGCTCCAAACATTTGTCATTTTATTTTCAGAAAGATTGTAGCAATTCATAATTTCACTGGTGGTGCATGAGAGCACTTGCCTGTGTCTACAACAGGCAAATTGTTAAAAAAAAAAAAAAAAAAAAGCAAAGGTGTTGCTAATTAGAGATCTGAGATCTTATGGAATTCTGGCTGGTATTTTTTGCTTGTTCCTGCCTGTTACTTTAATGGTATTGATCACAGTACCTTAGAGTGAATCGATTTGCTCTGAGACGTGTGGAGTGCTTTATGGTTTACAAAGCCATTCCCTATGTGCTTTCTCACCCAGTTCCCTCATGTTGCTGTAGGGAAACACAGCCTCGTCTCCATTATCCAACAGCATTGAAGCTTAGTGAGCATCTCAGACACAGAGGCTGACATGCGACTTGAGTCTGATCTTCTGACCCTGAATCCCGCACTTATTTTCACAGCAAAGCTTAAGTCACTGGGCAGATACTTCCCTCCAGAGCGACTTCCTTTGCAAACAGACTCGTCAACTTTCCCGTTGTGCCGTGTGGCTAGGACGTGTCCCTGACACACCACGGATCATTGCCACCCAGCAAAAGAGAGCTGCTGTTTTTTTATGGTGCACTTCCTAGCTGCATACCTCCTCAGACGCTCCCTGGAGACATCACTGCTAAAGGTCCGCCAAGGCTGACCTTGTTGTGGGCAGTTGACCTCAGCATCCCACCTTGGTGTCTGGACCTCCCTCTGGCTCCTGCTCTCCTATCTTCTCCGTGTCCTTGCAATTTTCAGAGACACGTGCCAAACAGGTGTCACAGTCACTGAAACAGAGAAGATGTAGTTAGACTAAAACCCTTTAAAATAAGCTAAGTAGGTTTAAACAGCCTTCTTTTTTTCTTTATTCTTAAAAAAAAGAAAAAGAAAAAAGCATGGGAGCTTTGTGCAGTTTCCTCTCCCCTGCAGCACATCAGAGCACTTCCTCTTCCCAAAGAGCCCCTTGAATGAAAGTTTGAAAACGGTACCCCGGGGTGAAGCTGGTGTGGACATCACCCGCCAGAGCTTCAGGGAAGAAAGCGGGCTGCTCTGCCCTGAACCTCCCTCTGGCCGTGGAATTAAAAATGAACCACATTCCTAATAAATGTAATCCCACAAACTCTGAATGAACAGTGCTGAGGGCAGGCGCTGGCATGAGCGAGCACTTTGGCGAGAGCCCTGGCTGCCTTCAGGGCGGCCAAGCCGCCCCTTCCTCCCCTGGAACACTGACTACGCGTGTGGTGCCATGCCCTTGCAAAGCCCCACAGGTCCCTTTTGTTTGGGCAATTTGCATTTGTTAGACAGTGTCTGAGCGTGTGTGGAATCCAGCTCCTAAACACATTTTTGGAGGCATCATTCAAGGGCATGACATTGCAATGGGCTTTTGTGCTAAGAACCGTAAGTGAAGGGCAGTGGGCTACTCCTGACCTTTGCAAACATTACGGTCAGGAGGTCACTTCTATTTGAGAGAATCCTTTTTTTTTTTTTTTTTTTTTTTCCCGCTCAGCACTTGTGCCAGAACCAACTGTATTACAGGCTGTCGAATTGAGACTTGGCGGCTGACAGCCCGGATCAAAGGCAGCTCAAGCCCAGATCTCGGACCCCAGGCCAGCGGACACTTAGTGCGTCTCAGAAGCAAAGCGTCCCTGCTGCTTTCCAGCAGCTCATGCCGACGCTGCTGCCTCAGCATCCCCACCGGCTGAACCATGGGCTGCTCCACCATCGGTTCCAGAAAGAGCCACTTGTGAGCTATTAAAGACAGCAATGAAGTGCCTCAGTGACAGCAGTGATTCAGGGAAAGATGGAGGAACCATCCGGGAAGGCGTTCTCCTTTTTCCACTGCGCTGAGTCCGCGAGCGCGGAGCACCCAGCCATCCAGAGGCAGGCGGGGAAGGCCCCGGTGGGAGTGGGCGTGTGGGAGGGATGGAGGTTTCCTTCAGGGAGAAGAGCATAAAAAGAACATTTCATAAGTTCACAGGCAATAGACGTCAACCATGTTCTCAGATGTTTACTGAGCCAAGAATCCTATATCCAAGGAACACAGAAGGAGAGCCAGTTCCCAGTTTAGTAATAAGAACACAGCTACTTGGTAGAAGTGAAAAACCACCAAGAGGATGCTTTAAGGATTAAATATGTCAAGTAGTTCCGTTTGGGTTCATTTCATCCATTTTCTGACTCTCAAGCTCCTTGTCTATAATAAGCAATTCTAACTATAATGCAAACACACAGGCGCAAGTGCACACACGCATCCCCATACGTGCACACCCATCCAGTTAGCATAGAGAGGTTGCACACTGGTCATTTGGGAAATGCAAATTAAAACCACAATGAGACACCACTTCACCCTCACTAGGAGGGCCTGGTGTCTAACTTCCATGGAGAGAAGGGGGTGGGAATAAGTAACTCTATTGGGTAGGTTGGCATCCATTCTGAACTAATTCTTGTATATGGTTTCTAAAAGCTTGAGCAAGTCTGCACAGGACTGGCCAGGTGCATCTCGAGAATGGCATGGCTCAGGGGGCAGTCTGCGGGGCTTGGTGGGGTGTGCTGTGTACAGGAGAAGTGTGGGAATGAGAGAGAGATGGTCTGCCAGGGTAGAAGGTGCTGGTATGAAGAGCAGAGTTGGGAGCCACCTTGCAGTGCCTCACAGAATAGGAGCTTGTGGGTTCCCAGGGATATTGGACAGGTAAGGGACATTAGGAATAAATTTATCAGCAAAGCGCTGGATGTTCAAAGGGAAAAGGGCCTGATGAGACTTCTCTCTGCTCAATGCCACTTTAAAAAAATTTTATGTTTATTTTTATTTTTTATTTTATTTTATTATACTTTAAGTTCTAGGGTACATGTGCACAATGTGCAGGTTTGTTACATAGGTATACATGTTCCATGTTGGTTTACTGCATCCATTGACTCGTCATTTACATTAGAAATTTCTCCTAACGCTATCCCTGTCCCAGCCCCCAACCCCCAACAGGCCCCAGTGTGTGATGTTCCCCGCCCTGTGTCCAAGTGTTCTCATTATTCAGTTCCCACCTATGAGTGAGAACATGCCATGTTTGGTTTTCTGTCCTTGTGACAGTTTGCTGAGAATGATGGTTTCCAGCTTCATCCATGTCCCTGCAAAGGACATGAACTCATCCTTTCTTATGGCTGGATAGTATTCCATGGTGTATATGTGTCACACTTTCTTAATTTAATCTAGCATTGATGGGCATTTGGGTTGGTTCCAAGTCTTTGCTATTGTGAATAGTGCCACAATAAACATACATGTGCATGTGTCTTTATAGTAGCATGATTTATAATCCTTTGGGTATATACCCAGTAATGGGATCACTGGGTCAAATGGCAATTCTAGTTTTAGATTCTTGAGGAATCACCACACTGTCTTCCACAATGGTTGAACTAATTTACACTCCCACCAACAGTGTAAAAGTGTTCCTATTTCCCCATATCCTCTCCAGCATCTGTGGTTTCCTGACTTTTTAATGATCACCATTCTAACTGGCATGAGATGGTATCTCATTGTGGTTTTGATTTCCTTTTCTCTGATGACCAGTGATGATGAGCATTTTTTTCATGTGTCTATTGGCTGCATAAATGTCTTCTTTTGAGAAGTGTCTGTTCTTATCCTTTGCCCACTTTTTGATGGGGCTTTTTTTTTTCTTGTAAATTTGTTTAAGTTCTTTGTAGATTCTGGATATTAGCCCTTTGTCAGATGGGTAAATAGCAAAAATTTTCCCCCATTCTGTAGGTTGCCTGTTCACTCTGATGATAGTTTCTTTTGCTGTGCAGAAGTTCTTTAGTTTAATTAGATCCCACTTGTCTATTTTGGCTTTTGTTGACATTGCTTTTGGTGTTTTAGACATGAAGTCCTTGCCCATCCCTATGTCCTGAATGGTATTGCCTAGGTTTTCTTCTAGGGTTTTTGTGGTTTTACATCTAACATTTAAATTTTTAACCATCTTGAATTAATTTTTGCATAAGGTGTAAGGAAGAGGGCCAGTTTCAGCTTTCTACCTCTGGCTAGCCAGTTTTCCCAGCATCATTTATTTAATAGGGAATCCTTTCCCATTTCTTGTTTTTGTCAGGTTGGTCAAAGATCAGATGGTTGTAGATGTGTGGTGTTATTTCTGAGGCCTCTGTTCTGTTCCATTGGTCTATATCTCTGTTTTGGTACCAGTACCATGCTGGTTTGGTTACTGCAGCTTTGTAGTATAGATTGAAGTCAGGTAGCATGATGCCTCCACCTTTGTTCTTTTTGCTTAGGATTGTCTTGGCAGTGCGGGCTCTTTTTTGGTTCCATATGAACTTTAAAGTAGTTTTTTCCAATTCTATGAAGAAAGTCATTGGCAGCTTGATAGGGATGTCATTGAATCTATAAATTACCTTGGGAAGTATGTCCATTTCACGATATTGATTGTTCCCAATCGATGAGCATGGAATGTTCTTCCATTTGTTTGTGTCCTCTTTTATTTCATTGAGAGGTGTTTATAGTTTTCCTTGAAGAGGTCCTTCACATCCCTTGTAAGTTGGATTCCTAGGTGTTTTATTCTCTTTGTAGCAATTGTGAATGGGAGTTCTCTCATGATTTGACTCTCTGTTTGTCTGTTTTTGGTGTATAGGAATGCTTGTGATTTTTGCACATTGATTTTATATCCTGAGACCGCTGAAGTTGCTTAACAGCTTAAGGAGGTTTTGGGCTGAGACGATGGGGTTTTCTAACTATAAAATCATGTCATCTGCAAGCAGGGACAACTTGACTTCCTGTTTTCCTAATTGAATACCCTTTATTTCTTTCTCTTGCCTGATTACCCTGGCCAGAACTTCCAACACTGTGTTGCATAGGAGTGGTGAGAGAGGGCATCCTTGTCTTGTGCCGATTTTCAAAGGGAATGCTTCCAGTTTTTGCCCTTTCAGTGTGGTATTGGCTGTGGGTTTGTCATAAACAGCTCTTATTATTTTGAGATACATTCCATCAATACCTAGTTTATTGAGAGTTTTTAGCATGAAGGGCTGTTGAATTTTGTCAAAGGCCTTTTCTGCATCTGTTGAGATAATCATGTGGTTTTTGTCATTGGATCTGTTTATGCGATGGATTACATTCATTGATTTGCGTACGTTGAACTAGCTTTGCATCCCAGGGATGAAGCCAACCTGATCGTGGTGGATAAGCTTTTTGATGTGCTGCTGGATTCGGTTTGCCAGTATTTTATTGAGGATTTTCGCATCAATGTTCATCAGGGATATTGGTCTAAAATTCTCTTTTTGTGTGTGCGTGTCTCTGCCAGGCTTTGGTATCAGGATGATGCTGGCCTCATTAAATGAGTTAGGGAGGATTCCCTCTTTTTCTACTGATTGGAATATTTTCAGAAGGAATGGTACTAGCTTCTCTTTGTACCTCTGGTAGAATTCGGCTGTGAATCCATCTGGTCCTGGACTTCTTTTGGTTGGTAGGCTACTAATTATTGCCTCAATTTCAGAGCCTGTTATTGGTTGGTCTACTCAAAGATTAAACTTCTTCCTGGTTTAGTCTTGGGAGGGTGTATGTGTCCAGGAATTTATTCATTTCTTCTAGATTTTCTAGTTTACTTGCATAGAGGTGTTTACAGTATTATCTGATGGTAGTTTGTATTTCTGTGGGATCGATGGTGATATCCCCTTTATCATTTTTTATTGAGTCTGTTTGATTCTTCTCTCTTTTCTTCTGTATTAGTCTTGCTAGCGGTCTATCAATTTTGTTGATCTTTCAAAAAATCAGCTCCTGGATTCATTGATTTTTTGAAGGGTTTTTTGTATCTCTATCTCCCTCAGTTCTGCTCTGATCTTAGTTATTTTTGGCCTTCTGCTAGGTTTTGAATTTGTTTGCTCTTGCTTCTCTAGTTCTTTTAATTGTGATGTTAGGGTGTTGATTTTAGATCTTTCCTGTTTTCTCTTGTGTGCATTTAGTGCTATACATTTCCCTCTACACACTGCTTTAAATGTGTCCCAGAGATTCTGGTACATTGCGTCTTTGTTCTTATTGGTTTCAAAGAACATCTTTATTTCTGCCTTCATTTCATTATTTACCCAGTAGTTATTCAGGAGCAGGTTGTTCAGTTTCCATGTAGTTGTGTAGTTTTGATTGAGTTTCTCAATCCTGAGTTCTAATCTGATTGCAGTGTGGTCTGAGAGACAGTTTGTAGTGATTTCTGTTCTTTTACATTTGCTGAGGAGAGCTTTACTTCCAATTATGTGGTCAATTTTAGAATAAGTGTGATGTGGTGCTGAGAAGAATGTATATTTTGTTGATTTGGGGTGGAGAGTTCTGTAGATGTCTATTAGGTCCACTTGGTGCAGAGCTGAGTTGAAGTCTTGGATATCTTTGTTAACATTCTGTTTCGTTGATCTGTCTAATATTGACAGTGGGGTGTTAAAGTCTCCCATGATTATTGTGTGGCAGTCTAAATCTTTTTGTAGGTCTCTAAGGACTTGCTTTATGAATCTGGGTGCTCCTGTATTGAGTGCATATATATTTAGGATAGTTAGCTCTTCTTGTTGAATTGATCCCTTTACCATTATGTAATGGCCTTCTTTGCCTCTTTTGATTTTTGTTGGTTTAAAGTCTGTTTTATCAGAGATTTGGATTGCAACCCCTGCTTTCTTTGCTTTCCATTTGCTTGGTAAATCTTCCTCCATCCCTTTATTTTGAGCCTATGTGTGTCTCTGCAAGTGAGATGGGTCTCCTGAATATAGCACATTGATGGGTCTTGACTCTTTATCCAATTTGCCAGTCTGTGTCTTTTAATTGGGTAATTTAGCCCACTTACATTTAAGGTTAATATTGTTTTATGTGAATTTGATCCTGTCATTATGATGTTAGCTGCTTATTTTGCCCATTAATTGATGCAGTTTCTTCAAAGCATCAATGGTCTTTACCATTTGGCATTTTTGCGGTGGCTGGTACAGGTGGTTCCTTTTCATGTTTAGTGCTTCCTTCAGGAGCTCTTGTAAGTTAGGCAGGCCTGTTGGTGACAAAATCTCTCAGAATTTGGTTGTCTGTAAAGGATTTTATTTCTCCTTCACTTATGAAGTTTAGTTGGGCAGGATATGAAATTCTGGGTTGAAAATTCTTTTCTTTAAGAATGTTGAATATTGGCCCCCACTCTCTTCTGGCTTGTAGAGTTTCTGCCAAGAGATCTGCTGTTAGTCTGATGGGCTTCCCTTGTGGGTGACCCGACCTTTCTCTCTGACTGCCCTTAACATTTTTTCCTTCATTTCAACTTTGGTGAATCTGACAATTATGTGTCTTGCAGTTGCTCTACTCGAGAAGTATCTTTGTGGTGTTCTCTGTATTTCCTGAATTTGAATGTTGGCCTGCCTTGCTAGGTTGGGGAAGTTCTCCTGGATAATATCCTGAAGAATGTTTTCCAACTTGGATCCATTCTCCCTGTCACTTTCAGGTACACCAATCAAACGTAGATTTTTACATAGTCACATATTTCTTGGAGGTTTTGTTCGTTTCTTTTTACTCTTTTTTCTCTAACATTGTCTTCTCGCTTTATTTCATTACTTCGATCTTCAATCACCGATATCCTTTCTTCCACTTGATGAAATTGGCTATTGAATCTTTTGCATGCGTCACGAAGTTCTCATGCCATAGTTTTCAGCTCCATCAGGTCACTTAAGGTCTTCTCTACACTGTTTATTCTAGTTAGCCATTCATCTAATCTGTTTTCAAGGTTTTTAGCTTCCTTGCGATGGGTTAGAACATGCTCCTTTAGCTCAGAAAAGTTTGTTATTACTGACCTTCTGAAGCCTGCTTCTGTCAACTCATCAAAGTCATTCTCTGTCCAGCTCTGTTCTGTTGCTGGCAAGGAGCTGCGATCCTTTGGAGAAGAGGCCCTCTGGTTTTTAGACTTTTCTGCTTTTCTGCTATGGTTTCTCCCCATCTTTGTGGTTTTATCTGCCTTTGGTGCTTGACATTGGTGACCTACAGATGGGGTTTTGGTGTAGATATCCTTTTTGATGATGTTGGTGCTATTCCTTTCTTTTTGTTAGTTTTCCTTCTAACAGTCAGGTCCCTCAGCTGCAGGTCTGTTGGAGTTTGCTGGAGGTCCACTCCAGGCCCTGTTTGCCTGGGTATCACCAGCAGAGGTTGCAGAACACCAAACATTGCTGCCTGATCCTTCCTCTGGAAGCTTCTTTCCAGAGGGGCACCTGCCTGTATGAAGTGTCTGTTGGTCCCTACTGGGAGGTGTCTCCCAGTTAGGGTACACTGGGGTCAGGGACCCACTTGAGGAGACAGTCTGTCGGTTCTCAGAGCTCAAACGCCATGCTGGGAGAAACACTGCTCTCTTCAGAGCTGTCAGATGGGACGTTTAAGTCTGCAGAAGTATCTGCTGCCTTTCGTTTAGCTATGCCCTGCCCACAGAGGTGGAATCTATAGAGGCAGTAGGCTTTGCTGAGGTGCAGTGGGCTCTGCCCAGTTTGAGCTTCCCAGCCTCTTTGTTTACCTACTCAAGCCTCAGCAATGGCAGATGCCCCTCCCACTGCCCCTCAGCAAAGCCTACTGCCTCTATAGATTGTAGCCTTGCAGGTTCATCTCAGACTGCTGCACTAGGAGTGAGCAAGGCTCCATGGGTGTGGGACCCAATGAGCCAGGCATGGGAGAGAATCTCCTGGTCTGCCAGTTGCTAAGACCATGGGAAAAGTGCAGTGTTTTTATGCAAGTGTCCCGTTTCTCCGGGTACAGTCTGTCATGGTTTCCCTTGGCTAGGAAAGGGAACTCCCCTAACCCCTTGTGCTTCCTGAGTGAGGTGATGCCTTGCCCTACTTTGACTTGCCCTCCATGGGCTGCACCCACTGTCCAATGAGTCCTAATGAGATGAACCAGGTATCTCAGCTGGAAATGTGGAAATCAGTGTAGCCATTCCCACCCCTCACTCTCCATGGAAGTTGAACATGATGTCATCCCCGTGAGTGTGAAGTGATGTCTCATTGTGGTTTTACTTTGCATTTCCTAAATGACCAATGATTTGGAGCATCTTTTAATACACGTATTCCCATGTATTTTGGTGAACTGTCTATTCAAATCTCTTGCCAATTAAAAAATTTTGTCTTATACAGTAATTTAGTTGTAAGAGTTCTGTAAATTACAGATATAAGTTCCTTATTGAATATATGGTTTGAAAATGTTTTCTTTGAGATTGAAGCCTGCTATTTTGTCTTTTCACTTTCTCAATGGCATCCTTTGAAGTGCAGAAGTTTTTATTTTGATGAAGTTCAATTTATCATTTTTCTTACTTTTATTATATGTGCTTCTGATGTATCTAAAAAAACTTTGCCTGACCCAAGGTCACAAAGATTTACTCCTCTGTTTTCTTCTAAGAGCTTTATAGTTTTATAGGTCTGTGATTCATCCATTCTGAACTAATTCTTGTATATTGTGTGTGATGGTCTAAGTTATCATTTTCCATGTGGCTGTACAGTAGTTTCAGCACCATTTCTTATAAAAACTGTTTTATCCTCCAGTGAATTATCATAAAACCTTTATTCAAATTATCAATTGACTATAAATTTATGGCTTATTCCAGGATTTGCAATTCTATTCCACTTGTATATGTGCCTATCCTTATGCCAGTATCAAATTGTCTTGGTTACTGTAACTTGTAGTACATTTTGAAATAGAGAAGTGTGAGTTCTTAACTTCCTTTTTCATCTCATTGCACTAGCCAGTATTGGTGAGAGGAGACATCCTTTCCTGTTGCTAATCTTAGGGGAAAAATATCTAAGTTCTCACCATGAGGATTTACATTAAATCTATAGATGAAGTTGGGGAATGTTTCCATCTTGACAATATGGAGTCTTGCAATCTATAAACATATAATTTATCTCCATTTATTTGGATCTTCTATCCTTCTTTCACCACTGTTTTATGGTTTTCAATGTACAAGTCTTGCACTTCTTTTGTTAAATTTGCCTCTATTTTATTCTTGTTGATGCTATTGTGAATAGAATTGTCTTATTATCTATCTTTCAATTTTTTATTGTTGGTATACAGAAATACAACTGAGTTTTGAATGAGGCTATTTGTGAATGAAGACAGTTTTACTTCTTTGTCTCCAATCTGGATGTCTTTTATTTACTTTTCTTGCCTAATTTCCAGGTTGAAATTCCAGTACAGTGTTGAATAGAAGTAATGAAGAGATATATACTTGCCAATTTCCAAATTTGAAGGGGAAAGCATCCAGTCTTTTGTGTGGTTAAGTGGAGGTTTCTCATAATTGCCTTTTATATGGTTGAGAAAGTTGCCTCCTATTATTAGTTTGTTGACAGTTTGTTTTTTATCATGAATGGATGCAATTTCTTTGGCTTTTGTGGATGGATGGGAGCCATTTTACCACCAAAAGATGAGAAAGGCAGAAGCTAGAGGACTGAGAGGAAAATGTTGATGAGTTTGGATCAAGTCAGCCCTGAGGCTCACCCTACTTCTCAACATCTCCGTGTGTGAGCCAGCAGATGTTTTTACTGCTGACAGCTTGTTGAGTTGGGCTTCCTGTTAAGATCAACAGAAAATCTTTTTACTGATAAACTTTCTTCTCCAAATAGTCTTCCCAACCCACCCAAATGGATGTGCTATGTCCTAACTTTCCATGGCTGTTTGTAGCTCAGTTATTGCACATTTTTGTCTACTCCCTTTGATGCTTTGTCTGTGTCTTGCTGCCCCTGCCATCTCCCTAGAAAAGAGTCATTGCATCCATGTCTGCCTCCCTTACAGTGCTTAGCCCTGTGCTTGCAAAAAGTTGATGTTAAAGTTTTTTATAAACTAATGCAAAAATACTTGAGTAATTACTACTGAAACTGGATTAGATGCTTTAATTCTTTCTTTAGGAGTCTCCCTAAATGTGAGTAGAATTGTCTTATTAATTTTATTTTTCTATTTTTTACTATTGGTATGCAGAAATACAATTGATTTTTGTATTAGCTTGGTAGGTTTTGTAGCTTTTTACAGGGATTTGTTAGGATTTTCTATCTACAAATTATGTTATCTGCGAATGAGAACAGTTTTACTTCTTTATTTCCAGTCTGGATGTCATTTATTTATTTATTTGAATCTCCCAGGCTAGAGTGGAGTGGCACAATCATGGCTTACTACAACCTCTGCCTCCCAGGCTCAAGTGATCCTCCCACCTCAGCCTTCTGAGTAGCTGGGAACACAGGTATACACCCCCACACTTGGCTAACTTTTTGTATATTTTTGTAGAGACAGGGTTTCACCATGTTGGCCAGGCTGGTTTCGAACTCCTGAGCTCAAATGATCCACCCACCTTGGCCTCCCGAAGTGCTGGGATTACAGGCATGAGCCATGGAGCCCAGCCTGGATGTCTTTTATTTACTGAGAAAATTGGTTGCTGTTTTACATATAAAAAATCTAGTCTTGGAACCATTTGCTCAATCCATAGAGGACCCATTGATTGGAGTGAGGGGAAAGGACCCAGAAGTTTTCTTTCTTGGGAAGACCTCTTCCTCTCCTCCCCCTGCTCTGTGCTCTGTGGAACAAGATTGCAATCACTAATCCTGTTTTATAGATGAGGCCTGTTGAGGCACCCAGTCTTATCTGGTTTTACACAGCTAGTTGGACCAGGGCTGGGACAAGAACACACATGTGTCTGGAAATGAACCCCTGGTTGTTGTAACTCCACTCACAAACCTGTGCCACCTCTTGTGTGATTCTTTACCTAGAATAGAACCTTCTAGTAAGAGTCATGAGAGTCTTAGAGACAATATTATATAATTCTTTAGTTTCATAGCTAAGCACACTGAAACCAAGGAGGGTAAAGTGGGTTTTTTTTGGGGGGGAGTCATACTTATGGAGTGATGTGGGGGTCTTAGTCTTTGTTAGCGTAGCCAATAATCACTGCTTAGGGAAGTAATTTTCTTCCTAAAACTAATGAAGAACTTGGGACAGGGCATCTTCTTTCTGTACACATAAGGGAACCATTTAGCTGTGTCACTTAGATGTCTCAGAGACTTCTGGAAAGCAAGAGCTTATATCCAGGGACTGCATCCTGTTGAAAACATCATCACTGCTTAGCCTTTGGAATGGGATTGTCTTTCTGGACTCCACATTTCAGTAACCTCAAAAAAATTAATGAATCTCCAAATATCAAGCAGAAGTACATTTCCTTCTGATCTAAAAGATTTGGGGGAGAGGATTTGTCACTATTAGTAGCAACAGTGATTCTACTGTGAATCAAGCCATTTCTCCTAATCGAGGTGATGCTCCCTAGAGTTTCACTGTCTTTCCTGACAGTTTCCACCATTGGGCCTTCAGGGAGAGTTTGGGGTGCATTCAGTCTGAAAAGAGCAGCTGACTCTGGCCCTGGAGGTTAAATGTGAATGGAAAACAACTGGTGAAGGGGAAGGAACCCAAAGGGAATGGAGGTAAGAGATTTTCCCAGCATCTTATACATAGCAAGTGCTCGAAACAATGTTTTTGAAAGGATGCATGAGTGACAGTGTCCAACTAGGCTGCAACCTCCTCTAGGAGGTGACCTATGTTCTCCTTTTGCCTAGTCCTTTATTACAGCAAGATGCATAGAATATTCATGTTAGAGTTTCAAAGGTCTCTTGAATTTTGAACTGAATTGAGTGATAACTATTTCTGTTGTCCATTGCTGCATAACTCAGCAGTCCAAAACTTAGTGTCTTAAAACAACTGTCTCATTATTCTCTTGTTTTCTCTGGTTTGGTTGAGTTCAGCCTGGCGGTTCTTCTGCTGATCTCACTTGGAGTCTCTCATGCAGATGCATGCAGATCATAGCTGGAAATGGGATTTCTGGAGGCTTGACTGGGACACTAGCATGGCTGGAGCCCCCTTGCTCTTCATGTACACCTAAGCCTCTTCTTTCCATGTGGCCTCTCGTGTAGTTTCTTTTGTAGTCTCTGCACAGAGCAGCTGGACATCTCTGTATGTTGGCTCAGGGCTCCAGAAAGGATTTCCAGAGGACTCTACTGTGCAAGCACTTATGAAGTTTCTGCTTGTACTCTTCTTGCTAATGTCCCATTCATCAAAGCAACCCATGTGACCAAGTCAGGAGTCCTTGTGGGAAAAGACTACAAAATGACAGGAATGCCAGGAGTCAAGATAACTGGGAGTGTCCAGTGGAACAGTCTGCCAGACACAGTGGAGGCAGAGGAGGCTTTCCAGGCAGCAGGGTGAGGCAGTGCCACATGGTTGTCCTGTGTGACTCTAGTTTAGGGTGAATAGACTTGGAGACTGGTGAAAGACAAGGTTGGAATGGTGATTGCAACCAGACTGAGAGGGTCTTTCAATGCCATGGGAAGAGTCTGGACATTATCTTATAGACTGATGACAGGAAACCAGCAGAGGTCTCCAGGCTGGGCCATGTAGCCCAGGATATGTGGTTTAGGTTAGCTCAGGTGGACATGGTGGAGGATTTCTGGGGACCAGTGAGATGAGCTGGTAATGATGGCAGTGATCAAGGAGAGGAATGATATGTGCTGAGGCAGTAATGAGGGATGGGGAGGAGCTGATGGTTCAAACACAATTTTGATGAAACAGCCTAAGGGACTTGGAACTGATGGGCCAGAGGGCAGTGATGTAACCACCTACAGAAGGAGTATGTTTCTATGGCACTGATGTTTGGACACTGATGAGCTCAGGTTCTTTATTATTAGACACACAAATACATTTTAGGGGGAAGTCATGGGTATGATGTAACACAGGTCATGACAATGAGAAAAGCATTTTTAGGTACTTAAAATATGAAAGGTTGGTGGAGAAAATTTAATAAGAATTCTAAAACTTGCCTGAGAGTTTGAAGAGAAAAAATGGATTAAATTTTTAGTAGCAACCTAGTATGCCCAGCACAATAAATATTATGTCCCTGGGGACTATCAGGTGTCACTGGGATGATGGAGACCAGCCTCATTCTTACGTCTCCTTGGTAGGGAAGCCACAGAAACCAGAAACACAATACTTGAGATGTACAAGTATGTGGTCAGCCAGTGAGAGTCCCTGGACCTGGAGGCCAGATGGCGGCCAGGAATGCAGGGCTCTCCCTGGGGCTGCAGGAGAGGACAGGGCCAGTGTGGGACTAAAGAGAAATTGAGAGCCTTTCTCTTGGCTCCTTATGGCTTATTGATGAGGCTAGAGGGAGTTTCTGATTTCAAACCCTGTGCCTTAGGAAGCCTCTGATTTCACCCTTTGTTTTCCTGTCTCCTGAAGAAAGTGAGATTGCCTGGATCTGCAGGGGTCAGGGGCCAGGGGCTCTAATTCCTTTCATTCTTTGAGTTGCTTGGAAGGGCCTTGGGAAAGTGATGGCAGGCCTGCCTGTCACTCCTGATGGCCAAGTGGGATCAACACATTCGTTGTAAGTTCGTGTTATTGTTCAAAAAGCTATCACTTATCTCAAACAGCAGCATCAAGGTCCGGAGAGGTTCGTGGATGTGTGAAGTAACTCAGGTCGTCTTGCGCACAGTGAAGCCTGGTTTATGGGCTGGGAAAGGGAACGTTGAGACGGTAAGGCATGTCCAACAACCATTCCATTGATCTGAGGGTTGACCTAGAAAAAAACCTAACAGTGCCCTTAACTGTTCCTGGTGTACAATACCGACATGTATGTTAAAAAAAAATAGCCATAGAGGGAGAGCAGTGAAGCAGTGAAGTTCCCTGCTGTGCTGCCACTGGGAATGATGCATATCCTACACTTGGGTAGGGGCTGTCAAGGGATGACCCAGTGCCTTCTTACCCAGCGAACAGCAGACTTAGCACGGTCCTAATCCAAACTGATTTGTTAGAAATACCAGCTTCTCATTTGATCACTTGAGTTTCCAAGACTAAGTTACTGCAAATGCTATGATTTGGGTAAAATTTTCTGTGCCTTGGAAACTTTCTTTGGTGATTCTAAAAATTACTGTTAAGCCTGAATAATTTTAGGCAACATGAAATAATTTTGACTTCAATGGCTAACAGTTATGGAGCGTTCAGTAAGTGTCAGGTATTGTGCTAAGGACCTATGTGCATGAATCCATTGATTTGTCCTACAACCCCACTGGGTATTTGATGTTATGACCCCCATTTTACAGATGAGAAAATGAGACACAGAGGTTGAGTAACAGCCCTGGTAGCACAGTGGGCAAGGTGCTAGTGTGGAACCAGGAAACCTGAATACAAAGCTCAGGGCATCTTCAGAGGGTTGTCTCTCCCATTCCCTTCCTCCCTTTAGCCAAAATCATGGTTGGTTTGGTTTTGGGTATAAGAAATTAAAGTGGCAAAGTAATATCCTTCAAGGAAGCAAATGACAACCTGTCTACCTGGAACCACTTGCAAGGGCAGCAGTGGGGGCATGGAGGTGTCTACGCCTATGTTTGACAGCAGAGCTCAGCATCATAGAGGAGTGAGTAGAGGGAGGGGGTGGAGAGTGCTACACAGCGAGGATGAAAGAATGGAAAACACATGCACATACACACATGCACACACGTATGTGCATGCACTCGCATGCAGGCACCCTCATGCACACCCAGGTGTGACTGTGCATGCAGCAGAGGAAGGGGAGATGGGGAGTGAAGGAGGAACTGAGTGAAGAGCAGTAGGCAAACAGGCACCTGGGCAACTCCAGCAGAGCACAGGTCTCCACATGGAAGGCGGGTTCATCAAGATCAGCTAGGATCTTTTGGGGGGAATGGCTTGGGTAGGATGCATCATTTTTCTTTTTGTATATAGGCTTTATTTTTTAGAGTAGTTTTAGGTTCAGAGCAAGTGTGAGCGGAAAATACAGAGTATGCCCATATTTCCCCTACCCCAAGAGAAGCATTTTTTTTGCTATAAATTTTAAGCTGAAATCTATACCGCAATTTCTAATGTAAATGCTTGTAGTCAACACCCACTGGCAATGGGAAATGCTGGCTATGTTGTGTTCTCTGTGAAATATTTTACAATCTAAGACATAGGATGGACTCCGATTCCCATTGAATCTGGCATTCTTTTCATCCTTATAGGACGTCCCTGGAAGATTTTGTATGTCCATGGGCTGAGGACGGGGAGGTTGTCTCAGTAGGTCAGTTGCATCCACTCTGGACACCTGGTCCAGCTGGCTGAGCTGCGATGGCTGGAATTGGCTTTGAGCCTCGTCAGCTGATGGGGTGGACAGGCTGGAATCAAGTATAGGAAAAATGTTCCCACACACTCTAAATGCACATTTAGCTCTGCTTTGGGATTCTAGCTGATTTCAAAACAAACACCACTGATTTCAGAGCCCTGGCATTGCAGCCACTTTCATGTCCAGCCATTCTGAACAGTTGCTCAGCCCCCCTTTGCTGACTTGGGTTCACATGGATTTTCAATTCCAGGGACAAGTTTTGTGACATCTATTTCCACCTTGGCCCTCTGTCTACCTGCAGCCCTACGCAGTCACCGATGGCAGGCACAGTTGGTTTACCCTGATCCTAGTCAGGTCCCTCCACTCCCAGACCCGGCTTCTAGAACTGAAGGGAAAGTGCGTGTCGGCCAGAGGGAGGCTGCACACCTAGAGGTCCACAGGGCCATTGTGATGTGCAGTCAGCACCAGCTGGATTCAGGCTCTGTGTCCAGCACCCTGCTAAGGTGGCATTTGCATGCTTTCAGCAGAGCCATGGTTATCCGTATTTTACAGATGCTGAAGGGAAGATGGGAGAGACGGGCTGCTTCCCCAAGGCCACACAATGGGTATGTGCCAAGTGGGGATGGAATGCAGGTCTTTCTGCCCCCAGCCCAGGGTCTCCTGTCCATTTACCAGCCTCTAGAGCTTCAGATGGGGCCCAGCAGGGTGGAAGCCCCTGGGATGGGCTATTCCCATAGAGCAGGGAGGGCTTCCTGAGGAAATGCAGAGCCCTCTTGGAGAAAGGGGAGGGTCCTGGTCTCCTCACAGAATCTGCTTGGTGCTCCAAAGAGTGTTCCTGACTGGGAGGGCAGGTGGAGTGCACAGAGCCATGCACTCACTTTCCACCCGCGCTTCTCTCCTACTGGGAGAGAGATGAGTCTGCTTCCCAGGCCCATGCGGAAGGAGGCAGGGCTTGCGGCAAGTTCTGCCCCTGCTGGTCCTCCAGTTCCCACCCGTGTGTAGAAGATTCGAGCAGGTCGCTGAGGCCTTTCTAGCCGGAATGTCCGTAGATTCTAGGAAATATGCCCAGCAACATCAATTCTCCACACTTTTACCTTTTAATGATAGAAGAAATACATGTTCATCATAAAAATTGGAAAATTTAGATTATGCAAAAAAGATAAAGAATTAAAATCAACCAAAATCTTATGTGATCCCATAACTGTTTTATCCCGTATGTTATATTATGTTATCCCACTATATACTGTATTTCATAATCTGCTTTTTCATGTAACAGCATAGTTTGAACATCTTTTAGCACTGATGTTTTAAAATGACACAGGTTATTTAGGAAGATCAGAAGTGAAGGGAAATTGATCAGATACATGCAAATTGATTTAATTGAATTAGTTGAAAGGCAATTTGACTGTTAGACTCTGGAATAGGAGGGATGATGAGGTGTTTCCCTCCTTCACAGAGTTAAGAGAGATGAAAGACACAAACAAAATTACATGGCTCCACACCAAGCGATCAACAATCTGCTATCGCTATAAACCAGTCTGGGTGAGGGGCCCTGGGAGAGGTGGCATTCGTGGAGTGGAGGAGCTTTTCTTGCCTTGGGTGATAATCATTTGCATTTCTATTGTGGGTGACAACCAGGCAAAGGAGCCCAGACCTCTGGCCTCGGAATTGATGCAACTGGGTGCCAGGTTAACTTTTTTTTTTATGCTGTTAACTTTTGGCTTGGGCAAATCAAAAAACTCTCTAAGTCCTGGGCTCTTTCTCTACCAAATGTGGATACTTGTACCTACATGACTGGGCTGTTGTGAAATTTAAAGAAAATAAGGCACGCCAGGCAGCTGAACACAGCATCTGACACATTTTAAATGCTCAATAAGTGGTAGCTAGGTACTATTGTTATTTGAATTTGGTAAAATAGCTGTTTATAACTACATCTGTTGCAAAAAGGACAGAAAATATGTGAGTTTTTTAAAAATTAGAAATAAAAATTATTAAGTAATTCTATCCTCCAGAATTTGTTTCTAATAAGTCCAAGTAACTTTAAGAAATTCTGGGGAGATGCAAAAGGAAACATATATGTGGTGTCCACTAGTTGGTTGGAAAGTCTGTTGTGACTGACTTATAGGCAATGGCCTATACCTATACTGATATCAGGATTATCTAGTATTGCTCTGAAATAATACTGCACTGGTATTACTTCAAAAATAATACTGTATTCTGATATTACTCTGAAATAATATTGCACTTAATAAATAGAATTTCCCATTTGAAAATCTTTTTTAGATAATTTTAACATTATTATTTTATTATACTTTAAGTTCTAGGGTGAAAATCTTATTTAACTTATATGCATCACTATGTTGAGTTCCAGACTCAACAGATCATCTGTTTTCTCAGTACGTCTGTGGAAGGAGCAGCATTTAGAGTTAATCTATTTTGAAGGAGGACAGATATTATTGAAGACTCTGTTGAAAAGAAACTCTCCTTTATGTTTGAAATTAGGCACATCATTTCTGATAAAGATAAAAATATTAGAATATAGCATGTGCATACATATGGAACAGACAAAGCCTTCTGGTTTCCAATTGCTAATCTGACTTTTCTTAGTGGCTGTCCAAATAAAATGCTCTTTTAAAACATGTATGTACACACACACAGACACACACACACACACTCTCTCTCTCTCTCTCTGTCTCATGGATGGCAGGATTCTAATTTCTCTTGCCACCTGTAAGTTACAGCCAAATTAAATGAATCCATAGGAGACTTGTCTTGCTCAGCTCCTGCAGTAACTACCTCTGTTTCTTGAAAGGCCTTTCTTTTTCCAGGCTTCCTTATCTGAAAAGGTTTACCGTGTCTTCATGCGAGTGGTTGTCATGCTTTAGAAAAATCACAAGCAGCAAAAAGTCAGAATTGTCAGTTCAGAAGACACTGCTTGTTCCACTGGGTACAACTGAGCAAGCAATGCTGGCAAATGATCTTTAGAAAAAAACAGAGGATGGAACCGCGGCCGAATGAAGATAAAAAGGGCTGCCGGCTTTATTCTCATTGAAGGCTGGCAACAGAATCTGCAGGAGGGAAGACGTCTATCAGATAGGTCATCTGTTGTGTAATGAAGAATAGAAGGCAGAGACAGGCAGGAGGAGCAGGTGATGCTCCCTCTCTGAGGGGCAGGAGCACTAGAGAGAAACAGGAAAGCGCAGCTCTGGTGAACTGCCCACCTTTAATTTACTACCAAGGACTCTGCTTGTCAGGCAGGTCTGCGAGGGGAGGAGAAGCCCGTTTATAAGGTTATAAGTAAACTTGAAAAACTGCTTTGTATTTCTCTGTGGTCTGACTCATTACAAATTCATTTCTTTCTGTACAGGGTGTCTTATTAAAAATGGTGACCATATCAAAAATTTTCTAGTCCTGTGATATACTCCTTTTTGAACATCTTATTGTGTGTGTGTGTGTGATACGGTTCTATGAGGAAGATGCAAAATGATGGTACGACATAGTAAGTTTTAAATGCATGTCTTTGTCAAGGAATTTTTTCCTCATGCTGCTCTGCTCATAAAATGTATGGTGTTCTGCTAAAATGAAAAAATATGCAAAAGATATATTCTGCATGAAAGTTGATTTACAAATGCCCAGTTTAAAATTGTGACAGCGTCACTGGACTATTATGCTTTTGGTTTCTACAAGAAGGTTCAGTTTGGCATCTTTATCTTGCAAAAAGCAATGTGCTGACCTGGGAAGAGCCGGCCAGGGCAGTGGGATGGGGCCACTTCAGGGATGGATGGGGCCTGGGGCACCCTTAACACTTGCATGAGCAGAAGGAAAGGAAATGGGAATCTAAAATGAGCTTGGCCCTTCATTTGCATGGGAACTAGGACCCTGCACTTCCACTTATTATGAAGGTGATGGGAGATACCGAAGAGCCCTTTCAGCCAAATACACTTTGGCAAGATGCCTCCAACAAGGAACTGTAAATCAGATCATTTCAGAAATGTACTACCTTGAATGGGATGGGTGGTGACTCCCAGGGGATTCCACCTCCTCTGGCCAGCCTTCTGGAATCAATAATGACCATTTGTGCTCAGTGAGAGACAGACGGACTCATCGTGTCTGTATTGACTGGCCGGGGTATCCACCATCCTGCCCCTGTGGCCGGGCATTCACGTCCCCATACAAGTCAGAACTATGGAGATGGCACCTGGATGCCAGCTTCACCATTCATCAGCAGCGCGGGCCTGGCGTGGCCCAGTGCTTTGCACACATGCCTACATCATTCATCGTGTCGGCCCCCTTCACAAATAATCTGATGGAGTATGATTCTCTCTTTCCTTTCTGCCTTCTGACATGCAGGCCTGGCCACGGGACCCAGCCGTAAATATCTATCTGAAACAAATTGCTGTCAGTGAGAAGTCACCAGGGACGTTTAAGAGGGAATTAGGAATTAAGAATTTGTGGCTATGGCTAATAAAAGATGGATTGGTTTATTTGTGTGGCTCTGCAAATGTGTGCATTAAAATAGGTGGAAAAGACCAAAATAAGACAACAATTACGCTTCTAAATAGATCATACCCAATTATCTGGTTATTAATTTGCTGGTTACTTTGTTAAAATGGTGTATGTGTATGACCTTACATATATGCTACTGTGTAATGTGTATTGTTTACATATGAATATATGTGTATCACACACACACACATCCACATATTGTATATATTAGAATAAGGAAGTTAAAACAAATAGACTCTAACTGTATGTTTCAGTGGCCACAGTTTGGTTATCCAATGGTTATGCTGTACAAAAGTGGCACATTAAATGAATGCTTGTTAAATATGCAGAGTGGTAGCTTTGGTTTGAATAATTTAAAATTCAAATTGAAAAAGACCGTATGCCCACATTTTAGGATTAATCTTTTTGGCAATCTAAAAGAAAAAAAGTTAACGGAGGCTAAATAGCTTGGTTATCCAGCTGTATGTATTTTAGGTGCTGTCGATACCCTGAAATAAGAAGATTATGATGTTTAAAATCAGGTTTACAGATGTATTTTCTACTTTTTAAGCCAGAAAACCCTCTAAATTGTTAGGCCTACATTCTTTAATCTCCCTGCTTAAGCCAAAAGGTGAGCTCAGGCAAAAATATCCACTATTTCCAAACGTAAAGAGGAGCTTAGCAATGTTAGGAAGTGGCTGCGTGGTTCCACTGTCCATGTCAGAGACAAACACTCAGAGTTGGAGATGTTGGGGCGGGCAGAGGCCTTTTTCCCCCTGAAGGCATTTCCTGAGCGATCCTGGGATGCTGTGCAGCCTCCCGCCTAGAGTCTGGTTTAGGTTTGGGGGTTCCATGAGAAATGCAAATTCCGTGCCCGCTCTTCCCCACGTGAGTGGAACTGGGGCTTGCAGGAGTGACGCCTGGGCCCCATGGCTTCACGCAGTCACCCAGGACATCTCCAGTGATGAGAGACCTCAGTGTCCCCCCTCACGTCTCTAGGCCCCTCCCGGCCACAGCCTGTGTCCTTGCGCCTCTTCTAGGCCCTGCTCCATCCTTTGCGTCTCTGTCAGGTATGGCAAGCTGACAAATCTGTTCAAAACTATCTGTGAAAAATCTGTTCAAAACTATCTGTGACAACAGCTTTGCAGCGTAACAGAAAGCCTCTGATGTTCTGACCAGATGGGTTAAAGAAATGTGAAACTTTTAGGACCCAAGGAGGGGCTGGTGAGAAAAATATTGCAGGGCAGCCCGAAGCCTGTGGTGGACTTCTGGCCATGCCTCCTGGTGGATTTGTGGCCAGACCCCTAGTGGACTTCCACAAAGCCCCGTGGACTCCCAACCAGGCCCCCTGGTGGAATTCCAGCCAAGCCACCTGGCAGACTTCCGGCTTTGCACAGGCCTGCCTTGGGAAGGGAGTTGGGCCTGGTGAGTGGCCCACAGACTGTGCAAAGGGGGTGTGGGGGATATCTGGGAGCTGCTGCTGTTGATAAGGCCCAGGGATGGGTCATCCTTCCCCAGGGAAGCTTCCTCCCTGGCCTGAGAGTCGGGGGGGCGCAGCCCATCCCTGGGGACGCCGGGAAGGGTGGGCGACTTCACAGGGGCCGGGCCCTGGGCTCCTTGGCCAGGGTCCTGATAAAGGAGTTGCAGGGGTTCTGTCTGTGGTGAGCTGACACCACAGACAGCATGGTCTCCAATTCTGTCTACACCTTATTGGCCCAAAGTCGCTATAGAGAGAAGGACACCCCACCCGCCCTGTCTTGTCGCTGTCACTCTGGAGCCGCAAAGTCACCCTGTTCCTGGTCAGTCTTCCATGTATTCTGGTACAACTGGCCGGGAGAACAGGGTTGGAATCTGCAATTTTCCCCGAAGCACATGCAGTTTCTCTTTCATGGGATGTTGTCATGCCCCATTGAAACACACTCCCAATGATGAATTGCGTGAGCTTTCCTAGGAAATAGAAAGAAGGGAGCCCAAAAGCAGGGAATCTGACCCCAGGACTCAAGGACAAGCCCTTGGTGAGGAGTTTGCTGGTGACTTGGCCAGAATTACGAACACTTTTAATTCTCACTTTCGATGCTTCACATGATTTAAAAATGGGCTGCCTTAACATATTCTTTAGGTGAATTGTTCTCTTCCACTGTGTGAGAGAGCATCTCCCACCCCAGCTCTGCCTTCTCTGCCCAGTAACACTGAACTCTCTCTCTTTACAGGAGTCCTCACCAGCATTGCAGCTTGGTCCTGCTTCTCCCACTTCCAAATTTTGCCTGTCTCATCATCTCTCCTTGCCAGGCAAACATCTTCCAACACTGCTGTTCAACCTCTGCCCACATCCCACTCCCACACTTCTTCAACCCACCCTAACTTAGCTCTTTTCCCATGTTCTTTCCCAGGTCACCAGTGGCCTCCTTGCTGCTAAAGTGGGTGGATTTCATGAGGCAGCACCTGCTGTAGGTGGCTATTCAGTTCTCCAACTCCCTCCCCAGGCCCCGGGCTCTGCATCTTCTGAGTTTCCCTCCTCTTCCTCCTCCACTGCTCCTACCAGGCTCCTTGACCGGCTCCTCTTCTCTCCTCTTATTTCCAGAGTTGAGTGCCTTGTTTGGATCCTCAGCTCCTTTCTCTTTCACTCCACACGAGCTCACTGGAGATGTGATTCTCTCCCGGATCTGATGACTTCAATTCCTGCCTTGAGCCCAGACCTGTCTTCTGAATTCCGGGCTGTAGAACCAAGTGCCCACCGGCCATCAGCACCATGTCCAAGCTCACCTCCTCACCCACTGTCCTAGTTAGCTCAGGCTGCTATAATAGAATTCCATAGACTGGGAGCTTAAATAGCAGGCATTTATTTCTCACAGTTCTGGAGGCTGGGAAGTCCAAGATCAAGGTGATGGTTGATAGAGTTTCTGGTGAGGGTCTGCCCATTCCCTGGCTTGCAGACAGCTGTCATCATGCTGTGTACTTACATGGCAAGGGGATGGGGAGGGAGGGAGACAGAGAGAGCACTCTTTAGTGTTTTTTATTATAAGGGCACAAATCCCATCATGAGACCCCACCCTGCCAACCTCATCTGAACCGAATTATCTCCCTGGGGCCCTACTGCCTAATACCATCACATTGGGAGCTAGGACTTCAACATGTCAGTTCTTGGGGACACAAACATTTAGTCCACAACACCCCTAGAGAAAACTAACATGTTGACAATGACAATAACAAGGGCAAGGACTCCATGATCACCTGGCCCCACCCCTCTCTCTTGGCTTTCCTGGTAAATGCTGTTGTCCAGCCGCTCCAGTCCTCTGAACTTTGTTTTTTTTTTTTTCATTTTCCTCTCCTCTGCCCCATACATATCTAATGAAAAAGGCTTGTCAGCACCCCTGCAACAACCCTGCCATCCCCGCTGCCACTACCCCGGTCTCAGCCACAGTTTCCTCTTCCCTGGACTCATGAACCACCTCCAACCGGCCTCCCTGATTTCTACCCCAGCCCTGCCCCCATGGTGCAGCCAAAAGGGCAGCAGTGGTCTCCTCAACTGTTGTAAGAATTTCAGTAGTGTCCTCAGATAATGCCTAGACTAAACGAGGCAGCCTTTGGGGCCCCCTAACTAGCTCTATTCTCTTTGCCTCTCCAGCCTCCTCTCTCAGCTGCCTCTGAAGGCCACGGCACTGACAGCCTTTCCCAAGGTGCCTTTAGGTCTCTTCCCCATCCCTGCCTGGTTAAGGCATTCTTGAGTTCTCAGAGCAGCTCCATCTGCCCTGAGAAGCCCCCTGAGATCCCCCTGCACTGGGCAGGGTGCTCTTCCAGTGAGCACCCTCAGACCCCAGACCATCCAGGTTCTGTCCTAACTATATCATAGGTTATCTTTGTCCTTCCTCTGCTCACTCTTCTGCCAGTCTGCCCTGCCTATCTTGTAGCTCTAAAACCCATCAGCGCCCAGCACTCCAAGCATTGCAGATGGAGCTGCCCAGTTCCCATCAGATTACATTTCTGGTTGGAACACTCTGAACTTACTGGGCAAGATGTCTTTGTTGCAGATTTTTCTTGGATAACTTATTTTTTTAAATGGCAAAAATGTCCATGATAAAATCAGTTATTTTTGAAAGTAACTTTAAAAACTGAAATTCTTTATTGGAGAAAAATGTAACTCGGGCAATTTGGTAGTTTCCTCATGTTCTTGTTGCTTTATTTTTAATTCATGATCAGAAATTCAGACCCTGGTTCCGGATACCACAGGGCCAGCGGAGATGTAAAGGGCCTCTCCTTACCTAGGGTAGCCCCTTGGCCTCTGACTTCTCTAGGGGTGGTGGTGAAGGGATAAACCTATCCCCCATCTTGACCTTAGTTCCTAAGTCTGTGAAAAGGAATACAGGGGGTTAGATCATTTCTGAGGTGCTTTTCACCCTGAGTTTCTATATTTTTGTGCTGTTAAAACAAAACAAGTATTTATGTGGCCCAGGTAATGTCTTATAAATTCTCAAGCCAATATTCTAAAGCAAAATACCCACATATGTCTCAAGAGAAGTAAGTCTGCCCATCCTCCTCCCTCTCTTCCTTCTTATCTGCTGCTGACTTTTACCAAGGAGGTACAGAGGCTGCTCAGAAGGGTGGGTGTTAGCAACTGGTGGATCACATCCTTCTAAGGGCCTCAGTGCTGTGACAAGAGCCAGTCCTTGAGACCTCTCCATCCTTCCCTGGCAGTACTAAACCTCGAGCCCAGTTGCCCTGTGTGGGGTCAGTCCCAGGTTGACATCAGCCTTAAGCAGGGAAGTGATCGTCCATGAAGCAGGGGTATATGAAAATCCCCTGGGCGCTTGCCCACATGCAGAGTCCTGGGCCCCTCCATCACTTTTGGTTCAGGGGGCCTTTGGTGGGGTCTGGGAACCTGCACTTGAACTAGCTTTGGAGGAGATGCTGATGCTGGCAGTTCATGGGCCTCACGTGGAGATTCACTGATGATGTGTGGTGATTCAAGGTCCCAGCGAGGCGCTGGGCCAGCCCCCTGCCTTTCAGGACTGTTGTGTTGCATCCATCCCAGTAGAAATGGATCCCACTTTAACAGCAGAAGTGCCTGTTTACTGCTTTTATAGTGCCCTTTTTCTTTCTCCTGCCCAGGAGGGATAATACAATTTTAATCTGTGTTACAGAATACTAATATTAATACATTTATATATTAATCATTTTAGCATTCTTGTAAATGATATAAATAATATTATAGATAATAATAAGATTTCATGGCTGGAGTGGCTGGGGAGCTGGAGAAAGCTGACTCTAGTCACTCATCGTGGGAATGGAGTCTGCACAGTGTGGAGGAGGGAAGAATGAGATCCTGAGGAGAAAACATGCCTTAGGGCTCAGAGGCAGGGAAGAGGCCTGACCCAGGCTGGGAAAGAAGGGAGCTAGGACACCAGAGGCCCTTTCTTGCTGGGGCTGTCCCAGGTCCCAGCTCTGAGGTAGCAGTGACTGCACTGTATCTCAGTGGCTTTCCCTGAGCAGGTCAGTCACAGGGCCTGGTCTCTATCCACTTCCCCACAACTGCATGGGCAAGGGAAGAGGGGTTTTGAGCCCATCTCTGTAGCTTGGTTGTCCTGATTCCCACTTGTCAAGGGCAACAGCCTGGGGTCTTCCTTCAGTGCCTGGAGCCACAGAGCGGAGCTCCCGCCACCTGCCATTGGAAGGCTTCACTAATTCCTCTACAGCGACCTGGCATAGGCTGCCCTCGGCCCCTCCAGGCCTGTGACCCGGCCCTCAAGCACCTCTCAGGGGATGCCCACACCTTTGGTTCAGCTCCTCTGCACCCCATTAAGCCTGGGTGATGGGCACATCTGCACTCAGCATGCCTTTCTGCAGACCACTGGGTCATTAGCAGAGATGAGATGAGTCCCAGATGTTAGAGGAACATGGCAGTGCTTCATGGACCACCACTGGGACAGATAAACACGGGGGAGCCAGCAAGTCATTGGATGCCAGAAGATTGGCACATTGACTCCATCGTGAAAGGCGAGACGGGTGACATTGGGGGGTGGCAATGGGGAGAAGGGGAAGGTGCTTTTATCTGAAGTATGGAGAGGAGGAGTACCTACTTCTTGAGGAAAGGGAGTTGGAAATATTTCAGTTGCCTTGAAGGGAGATGACTTATTCTCATCTTAGAATCCGTGATAATGTGAATGAAACCTCTGGCTTCTGAAAGTCTAGGCTAGGCATATCCCTGGTCTTGCAGTATGAAGTAGAAGCAAGAGCCTGGGCTCCAGGGTCAGAAGTGACCTTGGACATGGTCCTTAACGCCCCTGAGCTTTCATTTCCTCATCTCTAAAAGGGGATAATAGCAATCCCGTTCACAGTGGCCCCTGAGAATCACGGAAGGTGGCCTGCATTCCGCAGTTAGCCCAGGCTCAGTACAGAGGAGCTGCTATTACCCTTGTTGGCTTTAGTCCCACTTGCTCAGTCATCTGTGGCCACCCACGCTTTAAATTCTGACCTTGGTCATCTGGGAGCAGGATTTTGGCTCAAATGTGAGCATTTCCAACAAAATACAGGAATACAAGTGCTGGTTTTTGTTTTATGTTTCTAATGCCTTTTATTTGGATATAGTCTGATAGAAAATGTTACTTACTGCCTTTTGTGCAGTACCAGAAAATCAACAGCTTTGAGGAAACTAATGGGAAAATGGCAATAAATTATATACACGTAGGACTCTGAGAAAAGAAAGAACCGTTTTTGCAAAATTTAATAAAATGTTTGCATTAGCAATGTATTCAAAATCGCCATTGCATTTGCGCTATGTGTCAATACCGTAATTCGTTGCCTATTGAAAAGTTTCAAAATTTGGATCATGTGAGGATTCACCTGCTCAAGGTGTTTTCAAAGACAAAAATGAATGTTGAGAATGTTCAGACAAAAATGAATGAATGACCGTGCTCTTCTTCTAATGGACATCTTGGGGATTCAATTAATGTGAAGCAGCCCAGGCTAGCTACTGTTAATTACTATTAATACATTGACTAGACCAAGATGCCCAGGGAGTGTGCTATGCTTTGCTCAAGTAACCACATAACCCTATTTTGTATTTTCTGAATAAAAACGAACATTGCATTTTGGGTACCCCCCTCCCACCCCTAGGAATGGTATTCAGTTCGTTTTGGCCATGCAGGTCTGAAGATATTATCTGTGTTTACACACCAATGTTTAGAATAAGGTTTTGTTAGAAGGAAATCTCTCAAAATTGGAACCTGGAGAAATAATGATGATATGTTGGTTTCTTTTACAGATCTGCTCTCTATTACTCCAGGTAAAAAAATCTTGGAGATGTTTTAACTTGATGCTTCATCTGTTGAATGAAGAAGGGAAACTGTCATCATCTTGAAAAAATCTTTATTCATTCCTTTTTAAGTCTGATTCATTTATTTGTTCAAAATTTGTGAATTTAAATGTTTGAGAAGGACTAGCAAGTGGCTTGCAACTAAGATTTGAAGCTCAGGAAAGAAAATCGTTCATTGATTTTTTTTTTCATGTGTCCATTCATTTCTTCAACAATCTTTCTTTGATGAATGAGACGTGCCCTCCTACCCTCTTAGGGCGGACAGCCTACGGATGACACAGACATCTCCATAGCGTGTACTAACCAAGGGCCCTGCCAGGGAAGAGGCAGCACAGGCCAGGAAGGGATCAACTCTGCGGGGTGGGGTGGAGGTGTCAGAAAGGTGGTGCGTGAACTGGAGACTTCAATTTGAGAGGTAGCTTTGTAGTGATGAGAAATATAACTGTATACGAGATCATCTTTGAGCTGAGGGTGAATAAACAAAAAAGTTGTTTAAAGCCTCAGTGGTCATCATCATCAAATTCTTTAGGCCTGAAAGAATGGAAATGTTTAAGAAGGTTCTGTCCCTCTCTCATTCGATAATAAGATTTTTCTCTGTAGGAAAATGCCATGGTTGGTCCTAGAAGGGCCCTTCTGACATGATTATTTAGCGACACTTAAAAAATTAGAAGAGAGAGAACACATTAGCTAGTTGCTGAAGCAGCATCCCCACAAGAGTTTGGAAATGCATGGAATTCCCAGTGATGACTGACGGGTCCATGGAGTATTCGCATGATCCAAGTGTTCACCTTCCTCCTCCAGACCCTTTCCTTCCTCTCACCCTTCCTCCCTGAATAGATATGTTTTTCCTCTTTGTGGTTTGCTGTTTTTCCTATTTAAAAGGATGTGCTCATTATAGAAAAATCTTAAACTATGAAAAAATAGAGAGAAGGAAAGATCACAGCCCCCCACCACCCCATAGAGTAATAATGACTGTTAACATATTGGTGTTATATTCTCCAAATCATTTCCCAAATCATTTTCCTTTTATACATCTATGATCAGATGCTGTGTACATACAATGTTGTATTCTGCTATTTTATTTATTTAATATCATATGATTCAACAGATTATTTACAAGTATTTCATGATGTGGAGTTCTACGGTGTACTTAGCTCTTCCCTCCCTGTGCTCTTACTAGATACAAATTATTTTTAATATTTTCTGAATGTAAATAACTCTATGATGGACATTTTTTTGTGGAAAACTCTTTCCAAGTTTAGTTTTTTTTTTTAAACTGAAGAATAGAAATAAAACTGCCTAGTCAGAGAGTATAAACATCATCAATACTTTTGGTACAGGTTGTTATTCACATTTCCAACGTCCATTCCCATCAGGAATGAGGGTGCCTATTTCACAGAAACCTTGTGAACCATGGTACTGTAATTAAAATCCAACCAACCAGTCAACCAACCAACCAACTAATCAACAACAAAAAATCTTTACAGATGTAACAGATGTGTTTACTAGAACTGAAGCTCCATGAAGACAGAGATGTTTGTCTTTTTTTGGTTTCTTTTTTCATCGATATATCCAAGTTACCTAAAATTAGCACAGAGTAGGTGCCCAACAAATTCTTGTAGAATGGAATCCATTTTCCAATGTGTCCCTGGTGTAGGGGAGGAAGTGCACATGCTTCTTGCCTGACGCACTGGGATCTTGTTGAGGTGTAGTTCAGTTAATGCTTTATTGGGAAGACTCAAGTACAACCTCAAGTGCAACCTATATGTCAATCCCAGGGCAACTGTTTCTGGGGCCGATTCTTACTTTCTATTCCTGGACTCATCTGGTGAACAGGTTCAGGGGAGATGCTTTCCTGGTAGATCTGAGAGGCCAGGAGACATCGTTAGAATCTTATTGCCTGCAGAGGGAAAGACAGAGCCCTGAGGGTGGTGGATTTTAAATGCCTTCATGCCCAGGTGGCAGAGCAGGCAGATCACTTTCTCATGGGCCCTGTCAGCCCTGCCTGGGTTTCCATCTGGGCTCAGTTACCAACACACACACTCTTTCTGGGGACCCTCACACTGTGCTGGCTTGCACTTGGCTCTCTGGTTCCCTCTCACCAACTCCCATTGGTCCCTCTAGCCTCAGCTCGGAAGTCCCATTCTTTTTGGTAAAATGTCTCTGCCTCCTTTGATGGTGTCATGTGACATTCGAGGACATAGGTGCCTCCACTGTGGTCCGTATCTTGTTGAATTGTAATTGTCCAATTGTAGCTATCAAGTCAACCTTGCATAGAAGATCTGAGGACGGATTCTCTTCATTTTTGTGTCTGCATTTGGTCAACTGCCCCCAGGTCATTCTTATGCTTGCCGAGGTTTAAGAACCAGGTCTTTTTTTAGGGGTTAGAAAGCCACCTGGAGTCTCTGCGGGGGAGCCATCTCTTAGGAATCATAACAGATTTCAGAGAACAACGGCAGCCGTCTCTGGGCTCATCTGCACAGCAGGGCATCCACAGCCATGATTTGAGCTGCTCTCCTCCAGATCACCCATAAGGAAAGGCAGAACTTTAAAAAAAAAACTTACATAAACTGTAAAGTTTTTTCTACAGCAAAATGAAAATAAAGGGTAAGTTATAAATGCTGCCTCTTAATAGGACAGCAGTTAAATTGCAGCTGTACATCATTGGCCACTATGAGAAACTACTTTCATAATTGTTTTAATTTTCTCTCTTGGTGTTATGAAGACCTTTATTACACACAGTTCTATATTAGCACCTTTATTTGTAATGAAATAAAGGTTGGAAGAAAATTGAGGTTAAAACATGGCCCAGCTTCTGATGGCACAAAGTAAAGTAAAACTGTCATCTAAAAGAATTAAATACAAGCGTGATGCTCTAAAAACCAGGTATCATTCCGCTCCTCTTTCCTTTCATTTGAGCTCCTCACCTTCCTCCTGTGCGTTTCCTGAACATGGACTTTATGCATGTTGTTATGTTGTAGATGTAACATAGATAAAGGTTCTGTCACTTGATGTTTCCATTTTCAGGATGAATATTTGCCCATGAACCCCTAGATTTTTTCCCAAGTTATGGTAAAGAAGGTTTGCTCTTTACTGAAAGATAAAAAAGGTTTTCCATTGAAAAAACTAAATTTTCAAAGATTACTTTTTCTTTTAGCAGTCAAAATCAGCAGATGATTTGATTTCATAGATTTAAAAAAATCTTTATTTTTTTGTCATTTTCTGTAGAAAAACTGTATATTGCATTGCATTTTTCTTTGAAATTCATTTGCAGTTGGGAATAGAGCAACACATCCAATATTTGTGCCTGTGTTGTGGTGGGGGGATCTGGTCAAATTTTCAAAGCAAGTCTCTTTTTTGGAATAAAAGTCAAGGGAGATGTTATTAAGGAAACATTTTTCTACCAATCAGGCATCAGGTTGTGGTAATCATTTAGAAGCTATTTTGTCATCACATGAGATAACTTTTTTTTATGTTACTTTGAATCTTCTGTGAGTCCTGGACTTGACCACAGAACAGCAAAAAGCCTGCTCTGGCCTGTGGGAAGGTTTCAGAGAAACAACCTCTGCATCCCCCAAATAGAGTGGATGAATATTGGAACCACCGAGAAACTAAGATATGGGAGATCATTATTTGAGGTCAGGAGGTTTCCTGCTAAAAACCTTCCTTTTAAACCCAAGGGGAATGGACCAAAGCATTTTTATCAGAAGGCTCTGGAGTCAGGCACATGCTTTGACTGCTGGCGCAAGGCTTTTGACCTGTGAAATTCCAGAGCCAGCTTTTGAACTGAGGCTTTAAGGAGACGAGTGGCGACCGCATGTGCTGGCGAGGGTGAATTTTTAAAAAATCTTTTTAAGCGCATTGTAGAAGAGGCTCTTGGCCATGTTACATTTCAAAGTGGTTGGCATCATTAAGCTTTCCTTCTGACAAACTTGAGTTACAGGCTCTGTTGTTTTTGCTAAACAGCCAAGTAGCAGCCAAACCAAAGTCAGGTGATGACTTGAATAATGTTGTCTATGAATTAGTACACAAAGTGTGACCTGAGTGTCTTGGGACCTGTAAATGGATTCTAACCCTATTCCATAGGAGGGGTCTAAAGACAGCTTGGAGCGGAGGAGGCTCCCTTTGGAACAGAGATCTACCAAGGAGGCAGCTTTCAAAAGGGAAAACATTTATTCAGTTGTATAAGCTTGTAAGTATTTTTAAAAATTAAAATCTCACGACTCTGCAGCATGCCTCAGTTAGTTTGCCTTCTCCCAGTCAGCACCTACATACATCACATAAACAGAGACCAAATGGGACTCACTATAATTTTTTCTGGTTCTGAATCAACAGGATTGTAGGTTTGTTATGAATGGAAGAAATGACTAGACTCTTGATCAAACATCAGATCAATTACTCGTTCATTTCCCATTGATCTGGTGCTGCAGGGGTTGGGTGCGGGTCTTATTCCACCAGCGGCTTTCTAGTAAGTAAAGTTTCAGCAAGGGGAGAGGCTGCACACTTGTCATGCTTGCATCTTGTCCCTACTGTCCCTTCCCTCACATTTAGCATCATGAGGATAATTCTTCTCTTGAAGAAAGACTTTCCAAATTCAGGAAATCGAATTTTGAGGCCAGCACGGATCCTGTGCAACGTTCACTAAATCTTTTCCTCATTCGGCCTGAGCAAGGGTGTGCTGCTGTGGGGAACACATTCTTTACAACTCAGTCTTAAGAACCAGGTGAGGTCTGGTGCTCTCCGAATGCATGTGAACAGTTGTCATAGAGGCTGCTGCACCTGGCTCCATTTTGGGATGCCTGAAGCCAATTTTGGATTGCCAAATGGTATTTAAATTTCACTTTATCTTTTAATCCAGAGCATTTTTGCAGATCTGATGGGCTGCTTCTGATGTGTGTGTATGGCATGAAAAATAGGAGGCCTTCCTTTTAGTTTTTTTTGCTTTATAACTTATCTTGGCATTTTAGAGATTCATAATCTTTTCATGATTTCAGGGGATTCGTATTGGACAAAGATGGCACAGAATGATCGGGACTTGATCGACCTTTGATAGCTTGGTGATTGTTGGCTATCAGCAAATGCTGTGATTAGGGCCTGTGAACACAGGGCTACTCCTGACTCTCTTATTTGCTGGCCATTCAATGGGACAAGAAAAGGCTGAGTGGGCGCTGTGTGCGAGTAGCCCAGCTGACCCCCTAGATTTGGTTTGAACCAAACAGCAGGCAGAGCAGAGAGGTTGGGAAACCTTTGGAGGAAATTTTGTGACTCACATCCTTTGCAAGTCTTTGTTGGTGTGTTCTGTGATTGGATTAGGAGGAACTGACCACGTTACAGAGAGTTCTAAGGTCTTGTTTACAGGATGGGTGGTGTGGCTTCTAGGAGTTTCTCCCTGACCTGCTTCTTCCCCTGCTGTGTGTGCATCCTTTTGCTGCGAATGGTGACGTCTCTGCCTTCCAGGATTTCACCTTTTTGTCCTCAACAGTGAGATCCACAAAATTACACCGTTGTGTGGGCATTTGTCTGTTTACTATAATGAAGACAACTGGCTTTCTAATTGTCTATTAAATGGTCTATTAAATAGTGTCATAGCTAGAGGGACCTCAGCACAAATAATTCAGCTTTTCAATGCTTCACAAATTCCCTCTTCTCACACTGTTTGTAGCACTTTTTGAGAAGATAGCTGAAAGCATTCTTTCTTCTTTTTAAAAATTCTTTTACCCTGAAGCTATTCTGGTGACTTTTTTCCCTGGGATCCAGATCTCCGTTTCCTCATGTCTCCTTTGCCTTTCCATGGCCAGTGTCCACAGAGTCATATTCCTCTGCCCTCTGTCTGTTGACACCATGTCTTTTCCTCCTGGCTTATGTCTTGTTTGCATAACCAGGATCGCTCCAGCTTCTCCTGGTCCCCCTGAACCCTGGGCTCCCTTCCTGGCCACATCATCTTGCCCAACTTCATCTTTTCTGTTTGTCTCTTTGCCACCTTGAACTCCATGCTCCATGCTTAGCTGGACATTCTCTAAGTGTTTATTCCACAGGCTCGATTTTTGCTCTGCCACGCTCATGGCTGTTCTGTGCTCTCAGTTGCAAACAGAAAGTTTACATAGAGGCCTGTTTTATGTTTATCGAGTCCCTGAATATCAGCACTTAGAAGAGATCTTAGAAGGCTGTTCTTCCCCAAAAGGAGGATGTGCTCTGCTGGTGCACACAATGTACTTTTAGGTGATATGCAGATTTATTTTAGAAATTAATAATTAGGAACCTGTGTTGTTGCTTAGAAGTAAAACTAGCTCATCACATTCATGACTTCATACCTGAGGGTAAAATAGTGAGGATGAGGCTAAAATTGATTTTTTATTTAAAAAATGATGAGTACATTTAAGGGAAAATATTTAGTAAATAATATTTAGTGGATTTACCACAAATTATGACGGTGGTGGAGGGATGACCAAGTGGCCAGAGCAGCCACCAACTCTACCAGCACCTCATTCTATGATGAGGGAAAGTGGGGCCTGGGAGGGGAGGGGCTCCTTTACAAGGAACTGCACCCTCAGGAATATGTTTTGTGGACCCCTGAGACATGAGGGTTGCTGTGTCATGGGGCCCCAGAGCCATCACTCAAGTTGATTTCTGGGGGCAAAGAGCTGCCTGGAGCTGTGCAATGTGAGGCCCCACTAGAGGTTCCCTGGGCATCCTGGTGGGTTCATCAGGCTGCTGGGGCCTAGACCCAGGCCTCCTGCACGAAGCCAGCAGCCTTCCTGGGAGAACATCTGGGTGTCCTTCTGCCCTGCAGAGAATGCCAGGGATAGGAGTAATTTCTGGATGGCCTGGTCCACTGCGATGCCACGGTTCTGTTTTTACAAGCATCTCTTATTTCTCTTGCCATTCAGTGTCATCCATTCTTCCATGTGACAAGATGGCTTATAGAGACATTCACTCATATTTGGCTTCCATTTCACCCCTTCTAACCTTCTTGTTCTCTGAACCAGCCAGTATGTGCTAGACCCTGTCGGCGACCTAACCGCTGGGCTTCTTTCTCGCTAACAGAACCTTGACTTTTTGGGGCCAGTTCTGGAGGGTAAACATGGTCTGTGTAAGCCGTTCCTTGTTGTTTTGTTCTCCTTTGCTTGTGATTGACTTTGAGGTTGTCATGCAGTCCAGTTCTGGCCAGCAAGACCTATGAGAAGTCTCCCAGGGGCCTCCGGGAAGTGTTCCCTTATTAAAGAGAGGAGAACGAGAAGAAATTCCTTTTGGCTGGGGACATTGTCGTGTAAGGTGTGATGTGTGGCACTGCTGCCGCCATTATGTCACCATGTGGGAATACGTGACCACTCCCTGAAGATGCATGAGGAGGTATGGAAGGAGCCTGGGTCTTCAGACACTACTGAGCCAGAGCCCTGGGAGTTCCTGTCTCTGGAGATCTTGTTAGACAAGATAATGCTTTTATTACTTGCATCACTATATTTATTTTTGGCTAAAAGTCTTCTAAATGATCCATAGACCCTTTACTTTCCCATGCCCTAGAAATTGTTTTGTTCTGCCCAAGGGAAATGTTGGCTGCAGACTCTACTCATCCTGGTTTTTGTTTTCCAAAACTTGCACTCCTAAACGGTTTATGCTGGGGGAGTAGTTTCCTGACAGAGACTTCCGGACAAAGGTGCCAGTTCTCAGAGGCGGAGGTCTCTGTGGTGCTCTCAGATAGGCTGGTGCCTGGCCCCGAGGCTTCCAACCACATCAGGACTCCTGTCCTCAAACTTGCCTGCAGGGAACCACTGGGACTTGTATGATAAGGCTTTCTGTGAAGCCTGTGATGGGCTGGAGATACGAGGCCTTTGCCCATTTTTTATACACCTTAGAAGCCCCTTGTGCTCTTACACGAACTGAAAGAAGGGGAGACACTCACAAGTAACGCCTGAGATATTTTCCTACCAGCTTAGTGGGAGGATATTTGAACTGGGATTTCACCGGACATTAGGGAAATCCTGAGTCCATGGAGAAAGATGTATTCCTGCTGTACCATACTGTGCAGGTTGCCATGCTCCTTGTCCAAAATTTCTCGTCTTAAAGCTGACTTCTCCTGAGAGCATGCTCCAAAGAAGAGGATGTCAAGGGGCACTGGCCAAAGACAATTTAGGGTCTGAGGAGCCACAACACATATTGTGATGGTCACCCATCCTTTGCCTTTTCTTCAACAAAATTGCCTTGGGGAGTTGCCCAAGTCATGCAACATCAGGAATTTCCTTCGAGTAAGAGCTTCAAGGATAAAGCCTTTATCAGCCTTTTGTTTTGTATTATGATACCATTTGTTACAAGCTGTATTTTGAGTGGTGTTAATTCAGCATTTTAAGATGTGACTCTGGCATCCACTGGTGGGTGAGCAGTTGGGATAGAACAGCAATTTCTACACTCTCCTTATTCTGCAGTGTCTTTCTCATATTATATTTATAGAAATTCATGATCTAATATTTTACTCCAAATAATGTATTTTTTTTGTTTGTTTTGTTTTTGGATGAAATTTAACAGTGCTGCAAGTTTCCTTTCCTTAGCCACATTAAAAAAAATAAACTTTAAGGCCAGGCGTGGTGGCTCACACCTGTAATTCCAGCACTCTGGGAGGCCCAGGGGGGAGGATCACTTGAGGTCAGGAGTTCGAGACCAGCCTGGCCAACACGGTGAAACCCTATCTCTACTAAAAATACAAAAATTGGCCGGGTGTGGTGGCACATGCCTGTAATCCCAGCTACCTGTGAGGCTGAGGCAGGAGAATTGCTTGAACCAGGGAGATTCCATCCGGGAGATGAAGGATGCAGTGAGCCCAGCTTACTGCCACTGCACTCCAGCCTGTACAACAGAGGGACACTCCATCTCAAAATAAAATAAGATAAAATAAAATAAACTTTAGAGTTTGGAATAATTTCAGATTTAAGGGAAAACTGTAAAGATAGTACAGAGAGTTTCTACATGCCTGCCCTTCACCCAATTTTCCCTACTGTTCACATCTTCTATAATTATGGTGCATTTATCAGAACCATGAAGTTCACATGGGCACGTTACTATTAAATAAACTATAGACTTTATTTGGATTTCCCCAGTTTTTTCTAGATGTGTCCTTTTTTGGTTCCAGGATCCAATCCAGAATCCCATGTTGCATTTAGACTGAGTCACATGTAGTTTTATTTTTGAGATCATTGTTCCTCTTTTCTCATCCTGTTTTTTAGCACATGCTATCAATCACATATCATGTGCATCTTGTGGCCTTCCAGCCACAAAAATGTCATTTCTGTCATTGAATATAGAAGTCATATCAGATAATATCTCTTTAATGAAGTTCCCAACTTCTATATATTATTTGCAATGCTGGTAAAATTCTGACAAAATTTGAAGACACTCTGGGCCATGTGCCAGATCTCCAATGTAGCTTCAAAGTAAAATTTGGTGAAAAATATTCCCCAAGGAGCAGTATGGAAGGGAATATGTATAAACCCTCATGAGTTAAAGCATTTTTTTCTCTGCATGCACATTTGTACATTTCCGTATTCCTTCTTGGTTATGGGCCCAAAGGTTATAAGGGAAATGGATTTGTATTTTTATCTTTTCTGTGAAAAGATTAGCATATGCTGCCTTTAAAATTCTTCATATCCATAGACCTTTATGTATGATTGTCTAAGTCAGCCAGTTGGGAAGCTAATTGCTTGATCTTGTAAGTTTCCAAGTCCAAGACATGGAAGGGACGTCAGGACGTAGTTCTGTTTGATGATAATCTTGAGAGAGACTCACTCTTGGAATCGGTTTGAGGCACCAGAAGTGGTATTGTGTGCCACTGGTGGAGACTGACTTTGCTGAGTGATACTATACATTTTCACTTATGCCGTATCTACCTTTGGTTTCTTAAAATTATAGAACAAAATTACAAAGTGAAAAAATGGTCTATAATCAACTATTTTGTCTTTGTGACACCTTGTCTGACCTGGCGAATCCTTTCTTCACTGAGTTGTCTGCACTTTCTCACAGGCACATATGTACTTATTACTTCAACATCCTGCAGAAACCTCTCCTAGGTAGCGCTTGATTATGGGTGTCCATGTCAGGCTCATCCTGACGGATACAAGTAACAGTACCAGCTGCCACATTTGAGTATTACTATGTTATTTTAAAAAATGTGTATATGTACTCATTTGCCCCCCACTTTGTGATTTTTTTTTCTCAACTTATATTCTCTTAAGACATAGATGTAATGCACACACACAGAGTATTTGCTCTAGGGCAGGTTAGCATCTATCTTCATGCCTCTGGAAACCCAGTTCAAACCCCGCTTCCTTCTTTGAGCTTTCTCAGCCTCCCTGTTTGGACACAGCTTATCCCTTGTCAAGCTCTCTGCAGCACCTAAAGTCTGATCTGCTCCTTTCTCACATTTCACAGACTGCTTTGCTGTGTTCCCTATTTTTCTCCAGATGTAGTCCCTACCCTCCACCTCCCAGCTCCACATCTTAGATTGCAAGATTGCAGCCAAAACTGGTGAATGTTCCATGTATGCCCCTTAGCTAGTGAAGTGGCTGGATGTTCTGTGTGTGCCCCCTAGCTAGTGAAATGGGTGGATGTTCTGTGTGTGCCCCTTAGCTAGTGAAGTGGCTGGATGTTCTGTGTGTGCCCCCTAGCTAGTGAAGTGGGTGGATGTTCTGTGTGTGCCCCTTAGCTAGTGAAGTGGGTGGATGTTCTGTGCATGCCCCTTAGCTAGTGAAGTGGCTGGATGTTCTGTGTGTGCCCCCTAGCTAGTGAAGTGGGTGGATGTTCTGTGTGTGCCCCCTAGCTAGTGAAGTGGGTGGATGTTCTGTGTGTGCCCCTTAGCTAGTGAAGGGCACCATTTCTGGAGTATCTACAGTGGGCCAGATACCACACATTCCCTCACAGATCTCTGGAATCCTCCCCACAAGGGAGGATCGGGAGAAGGCTTCTAGTATTCTCCCTACTTTGCATGGGAGAAAATGGGCTTAGCAAGAACTTCCACAGCTGCTCTGGGCCACACAGCTTGTCAGTGGGTGAGCTGTAGACCCCACGTGTGTTAGGACTCCAGAGTCAGAACTTCATTTCCTCTCCCAGGACCAGACCTGTGGCCACACAGTAAACATGGCCCGCTAATGCGAGGAAAGCATTGATTTTTATTTTGAAAATATTTTCGATCTAGTGCTCTTTCTTAAGCAAGGAAGAATTCACTCTTCCGAAGTACACTGTGACTGCGCAATGCAGTCTCCCAGACTATTGTTTAACTGCCCCATGATCTTTGAATGACTTTATTATTGTATTACTTACTGTCATTCCTACATTCTGAAATTGATTTTGGAGCAGTTAAATCTTCATTTGAGTGGAATAATATTATGTTTCAATGTTGCCAAGACCTCTCCTTCCTGCACAGGCAAGGAGGAAATCCTCTAAGCTCTTGGACGTTCCCGATCATTTTCACCGTCCACAGCAGGGAAGGTGGCCCACCCTGCTGTACCCCTCCTCCTGGGGTGTGCGTCCCTGCGCTAGAGCAGAGCTGCTGCAACTGCCGTTGCATGTTTGGTTTTTTTCTAAGAGCTGAGTGACTGCATTCAAACTGCCTGTGGTTTTGGGTGGAATGAATTTATAGGGTTCATATGGGCGTTTCTGGGAGCAGGAGGAGGAAGAGTAACTAGGCTGGTGGAGAAAGTGCTCTTCAAGGCCTGTGATTCTTTTTTTTTTTTTTTTTTGAGACGGAGTCTCGCTCTGTCGCCCAGGCTGGAGCGCAGTGGCCGGATCTCAGCTCACTGCAAGCTCTGCCTCCCAGGTTTAGGCCATTCTCCTGCCTCAGCCTCCCGAGTAGCTGGGACTACAGGCGCCCGCCACCTCGCCCGGCTAGTTTTTTGTATTTTTAGTAGAGACGGGGTTTCACCATGTTAGCCAGGATGGTCTCGATCTCCTGACCTCGTGATCCGCCCGTCTCGGCCTCCCAAAGTGCTGGGATTACAGGCTTGAGTCACCGCGCCCGGCCAGCCTGTGATTCTTATGTGGGTCTCTCAGGTGTGTTAGCCTGAGCTTAGATCCTTCCGGGCCTGACTGTTTCCCAATCTCTCTTTAATTGGACCGAGCTGTGTCTCGGTGGCTAAGGATGGCTGGGTGATAACCCTCTGTGGGATTTGGCTTTCTAGCACCTGGTAGGAAAGTATTAGATGCCTTTGGGTGCATGAGATTGGCGGTGGGGTTGAGACTCAGAGCCACTGGCTGGGTCTCAGGAAGCAAGGAGTAGCAGAGGTTAAGACAATGATTCAGATAATCCTAATTCTCTCCCCGGTACGGAGGCCGAATGTGTCTTGGTTGTAGAATTAACCAGGTCTTTGTGAGCATCTCCATCTCTCCCCATTGACAGAGATGTGACTGGCGGGTCCTGGTGGTCACTTTGGATCAAGCCTGGCAACCTGTTGGTCGGTGAGTGTGGCAGGCAGGGACGAACCTGTTGCCTTTTGTAGGGATTTCTCCTATGTTTTGTTTTCTATGAAACAAATAGTTGATTAAGAAGACAATGCATTCCCTCACCCCTACATCCTTTGTCTCATTAACTTGGATCTATTTATATAATATTAACCAAACTCTGAGCTATCTTAAAGTGGGATCTTATCACCCAGCCAAGTCGTAAGTGCAAGAGGGGGTCTTCCGGAGGGCCATTGCATTGAGAAAGAAACACTCACTTATGTCAAGATTTATTTTTTAGAAAACCCCTCCAGCCAGGTGCAGTGGCTTACTCCTATAATCCCAGCACTTTGGGCAGCTGAGGCTGGAGGATCACTTGAGGTCTGGCGTTTGAGACCAGCCTTGGCAACATAGTGAGACCTCATCTCTACAAAAAATACAAAAATTAGCCAGCCATGATGGTGCATACCTATGGTCCCAGGTATATGGGAGGCTGAGATAGGAGGATTGCTGGAGTCCGGGAGGTAGAGGCTGCAATGAGCCATGATTGCGCCACTGTACTCCAGCCTGGGCTGTAGGGCAAGACTTTGTCTCAAAAACAATAACAACAACAACAACGACAACAACAACAAATGCTTCTGATACTTTACCATGGCAAGCCACCTGGTTTTAGTTAGGAGTCTGTCTCTGAGAGGAGTTGCTGCACCCAGGCCTCACTTGCTGTCAGTCTGGGGCAGGCTGTGTAGTTCTAGGCTCCACTCTGGTGATGTGCCTAAGGTGAATCTCAGAGTAAAAATCATGCCTTATGTCTGTCAGACGTTTCGAACTGTTTCAAAGCCTCTCCAGGCCTATTATTTCATTTGGTCTTTGTAACATCCCCCAAACAGGGAGCCCCAGATAGGTTAATTGGCCTGCCTGGGGTCGCTGGTGGGAGCTGGGACTAGAACTGGAGTCTCCCCGGTGTTCCTCTCCCCTCACATCTGGAAGGACTGGGTCATGCCATGTGCTTTGGGGACTCAATGAGACACGTGCTGGTCTTTCTGGCTCCACTGCCACTGCAGCCTGTGTCAGGGAGAGGCAGAAAGAGGCCATGATGGGAATCAGCCCCGACAGCTCTGAGGAAGCTCCAAGGTGAGGTCCCACGGTGGACCCGTCAATTCCAGAGGGCCACCTCCAGCTCCCAGCCTTGGCAGGTTTCTGCAGAGCAAATTGCAAGGGCTCCCCGGGCTCGTTCTAGAACCTAGACTGTGCCGTGAAGTCTGTTTCCAGCTGGACTGCCCAGGACCCCTCTCCTCCTCTGTCCCTCTTCTTCTTCTCCTACTGCTGGTAGCACCTTTCCTTTTCTGAGCATAAACTGCTTTTCCTCCTGGAAATGTTATAATTTTCCCATCCTTGTGTTTTTGCTTGAGTGTAGGAGGGTTTGTGGTCAAGGTCTGGGGCTGTTGAGGCTGGTGGGAAGTGAGCAAGTTTGAGAACAGCCGGTGAGGGCAGGAGCCAGCAGCACTGGTCCTGGCTGCAGGCAGCATCCCAGTGGGAAAAGTTAGAAAGCGTGAGTGCAAAAATGAAATATGAATGCGAAATGTTAAAAAAAGGGAGAAATTCCCAGGGCCACATTTGCCTAGTATCACACTAATACAGTGAGACAAGTAGGCTGATGGTTCCAAGCCGTCAGAAATGAGCTCTCAACGTTCAGGAGAGCCGAGATCCAGAGAATGATCCGGGCCGTGGGAAGATGGGCCACAGACTGTACCGCCAAGCTCTCCTTCCTGCTGATATAGGAGCGTGCACGCAGCCACTTCAAAATTTACAGACTGTGTGCATGAGCAAGGCTGGAAAGGGAAAACGGCTCCAGGACCCGCCACTTGGGGGCAGCAGTTTTGAATATTTCGAGCTACAAGCCGTCTGTGGCTGAGACACCAGCATGCAAAACTTGCCTATTAACAATAACAAACAATGTCTCAAATTTTAAACAGCTTAGGGAAGGAATCTTATTTTATTATTAGTCCAAAGTTTCCATGTATATTAATATTCAAATTTATCTCCAGAAAATAATCCATATAGTTAAGACTCGAGCGAAAGTAATTGATACAGAATAGAAATCACAGTCAGGGTGAAATAACCCTCAGAAAATCACAGTATGTGGCCGATTTTCTGAGTGGATAAAGCTGGGCTTACAGTTTATGCTGGGAGTATTTGAGCTAAATTAAGTCAGGAAAGAAGATAATACAATGTACCATCATTTTAAAGTAATTTAATCATGAAAACTAAAAATTTGGAAGAAAACAGATATTTTACTTAATAGAAACCATCTGTACCATACAGTAGGCAAATTGTATAAAAATGAATAAAACTGTCTCTAGAGGAGAGTGGCTCAGGCACCAGCTCATATAATGAAGATGTATATGTGCCTTTTAGCGTTTGCATTGTCTATTAGACGAGGTAAATTGTAGGGAGTATAAGGGAAACAGTTACACATTTTATTACCATCATATGACTGATGACAAAGTGGCAATAGAAATAATGCATATGAGATGGGGTCTGTTCCCGAGTCCAGTGGCTCTCCACTTTGGACCGGTCTTAATGGCTGAATCTCTATTGAGCAACGGTCACTAGGATGTTTTTGTCTAGTTACTATTGCTTTAGCGGCTCCTCCCCACAAGAACCATCTTTTAACTTGTTTAGGCTCCAAGTGTGCCATTTGATTTGATTTGGCTCCACCAGGGAGGCAGCTAATTTAAACACTTCTGGAGTGGCTTTTGCACTGGACTTTTGGCTGGAAGGATGCAGGCAGATGATCAGTAAAACATCCCCTTTTTCCTGTTGACCTGCATCAAAATGCATTTTTCTGACAGAATACTTTTGTTCTTGGTAAGAGGGGCTGGCTCACTCCTCTATGTTGCTGAAGGTCGAGTGCCACATTTTTCAAAACAGACACTTGTTCCTAATCTGCAAATTAACTAAATAATCACAACTGCTAATTATACAGTATCAGGCCTGGAATACATAGGGCTTGAGTAATAATCAGCTTTTTAAATTAAGTTGGTGACAACCGCTATTAGCTGCTGTGATTTAATAATCCCAATAAATGTGCACATTTTAAAAAGGGGCTCTTTGTAATTTTTTTCCCCAGCATTTGCAACTGAATCTGTTAATGAAAAGAGAACACAACAGTTTTATGTTACAAACGATGCCATAATAGGTAAATAAAAGGGCTCCTCTAGACGCTATTAATGATCGATGTGCTGCGAATATGAATTGGAGATGCGAGGCAGAGCGAAATTTGAAATCAAGTTTCTATTTCTGTTTGTTATGATGAATTAAGGCCAGAAAGAGAATCGGATTCCTTTTGTATATTAAGCATTTTTGGGCAATAAGAAACAGATCCCATTAACAAATATGTAAAATAAAAATACCTCCCTTAAGATTTAGACGTTGGCAAATTTAGAACAAATGAGATGCAATTTTCCACCTCGTATGCTCGCGCTGTTTTACCTAATATTATTATAATGCATTGGCTTCAGCAGCGGACCTGCGCGGGCGGGGAACAGGGGCGCGTGCTTTGGCGACTGGGGGCGCATCGTGGGGACTCGGCCTCTTTTTCCCACCTTCACCCTGGAGAAGCCCCCCACCATGGCAGGGGGGAGCGTGTGGGAAGTCGCCCCACGGGGCAGCCGCACATCGCAGAGACCCGCGGGGGGCACGGGGTACGAGGGGAGAGGTTGATCCGGGTTTGGGGGGGCCCACGGAGGTGGGGGCGCGGGGTAGCTGGCATCTAGGACCGGGGATCCTGGGAGGCTCCGTCAGGGGCTGGTGAGGACCCTCACCCTGTGGGGGCCGGCCCTCCTCCTACCTCTTTCACCCTTTTCCCTCCGCCGCTGATTGCACCACTTTTCTCTCTCTCTTTTTTTTTTAGTGGTCAATTGAAATTTTATGGCTAAGTTATTTAAAAGAGACTATAGAAGAACGAAACGAGGGAAGGATGATGGAAACACTGCTTTTCTTCTACAATAATTACTCTTGATAGCAATTTGAACTAATTTGCATTAAAAAACACCCATTTAACCAATCTGCTGCAAACGGGGACTTACTGTATACTGTTTTGTTAGACCTCAGGACTCCATTGTACCATCTAAATGATGGACGGACTACAGGACGCCATGAATACACACATCCGCTTCAGCCCAAGCTGGGCTTGTTTTCAACTACCTGAGCAATGATATGATAAAGAATTTCATGACAAAATGGGCTCATTTCTCATCATTGTACCTTTTACATGTACTTTATAAGACAGGAGATGAGGGCAGAGACTGGAGCCAGGATTCCAGGCTGTTCTCTTTTCAGCATGACCTCAGACAAAATCCCTTCATATCCCTGGGTTCTCATGGAAGCAAGAAAGTTAGGAATGAAATACAAGGCCTTCACCCTCCAAGACCTTAGAAATAGATGTGCATATGCGAGTGGATATTATTATTAATGAGGCTTTGGATAAACAATGATAAACTCTGTGGGCATACGGCCTTTCCATCTATTGCCTATAACTGATCAATATGCCCTTATTCCACCCCCAAAACTGTGATTGGGGTGAGCTGGGGTGTGGATGGTTTTGTGTGTCAGTAAAGTGACCACAGCCGGCTGGATGGAGACAGCTGCCCTCTCCCTCTCTCTCTCTGCAGTATTTGGTTTCTCTGTGCCACAACTGATGTTTTCCTTACGTTTTTATTTCAAAAGAAAGATGAAGATCCTCGTCTGGTTACAAAACTATTTGGACCATCAGCGCTTCTCCTTTGGTTTCTTCTTTTCTTCTTTTTTTCCTACTTGAAAACAGTTTAATCTAAAATTCAGAGAGGAAAAGAGTTGAAATTCAAAGCAGGCATTTTTTGTGAGCCTAGCAGCAAGGTTTGGAGGCTTGGTGTGTGGGAGGGTGAAAGCAGCGTCAGGAGGTCACTGAGGTAGAATCTGATAACCCCCCAAGTCTCTCATTTTACAGATAGGGAAACTGAGGCCCTGAGGGGATGTGTTCACCCAAAACAAACCAGGTGAAGACTTGGGGCATTTTTCAGTGTTTTCCTTTATCTGTGTCAGTCCCCAGAGGGACCACATCTCTGTACCCACAGAACATTCTGAATGAAAGCCAAGTGCAGACCGTGTTTCCATTTTCCTCTTGTTTTGTTCATCCCCCTCCTCTTCCCTTTCTTTTCCTTCCCCTTTCCTTCCTTTTCCTCCTTCCTTCCTCCTCCCTCCTTCCTTCTCTTCCTTCTTTCTCTCATTCACTCACTGTCTCTTGTTTTCTTTACCACAGTGCAGACCTTCTGGATCCAAGGTAGGGGGTTGGGGGTGGGGTCGGTGGTGGGGAGCAAGGAGCAGGCCACCCCTGCTGCAGACCCGCCGGGTGGACACAAAGCAAAGCCACCCAGGAGGGGGTGGTGGGAGCAGTCTTGCATACCCCACCTCAAGCCAGAGAACATTCTGGCTGCAGGGGACCCCGCAGAGGCCACTAAGCCTCACTGGGAGAGAGAAAGAAAGAAGGAAAGAAAGGAGAGAAGGCAGCTCCTTCTGCTCAGCCGCTGGGAAACTGGTGTCCCGCGGTTGCTCCTGTCATGCACAAGATGGCGCTCTTAAGCTTTAAAACGAGCTGGGTGCTCAGTGCTGTGACTACGCCGCTCCACCCTTCCCCAGGGCTCCTCCTGGGGAGGCTGCAGAGCAGGCGGGAAGAGGAAGGAAAGTTGGGGCCTTCTTTCCTGGCGCCCGCAGCGTGGTGGAGGGAGTCCAGCCTTGTTCTCCCCGTGGGCAATCAGGGCTCCCAGAGACCCCCCTACCCTTCTGAGTTGCTGCTTTCAAACCTAGGAATTGCCCGTGGGGTCCTCATGGAGTCCCCGTGCAGCTGGACTCTCGAGCTTTGTTTCCTGAACAGGGAAGAAGGAAGCAGGTGGGGCACAGAGCGGCTCTGACCTGCCAGACACCACCAGACCGCTCAGGCAAAGGGCCTGGGTCCTGCTGTGGGGCCCGGGTCTGAGGGAGCGTCCTGCATTTGCTTACTGGATGCTGGTTCAGAGCTGTGCTGGTGAAGGGGAGGGCGCAGGGAGGACGCTGGGCGTCTGGAAAGACCGCTGGTCCTCTGCAGTGGGCTAGGACCCTGAGCACACTGGAGCCCTTTCCTGGAGGCCTTACCAGGACCAAATGCAGGCAGGAGAGAGTGGCCTCTTGCATGTGGTCACCCCAGACATGATTAGCCACCTGTCTGCCTGTGCACCTCTGAGGGAGGGGACCCGCCAGGGCCAGAGCCAGGTGCACCGGAAAGCAGTGGGGTCAGGTCAGCCCCTTGTGACAAAACATGTGACTCAAGATCCAAAAGGAAGGGATTTCTGACGACCTGGAGGAGCCAGGGGGATTAGGAACCCGGGAACCCAGGCTATGGAGGCAACGGGGGATGGGTCAGGGTGCCCGGTGTCTGCTGCTCAGCAGGACCTCAGTTCAGCTTCTGTTAAAGAAGGCGGAGGACCAACTCATGTTTCAATTTGTAGGTGCCACAGTGAAAGTGAACAGGTAAGAAAATGTGAGAATTCATAGCATGTGGTGAGAATAAGTGCTGTGTCTTGAAACTTTATTTCAGCGTATTACACACACATACACACAAGACTGTGTACATATTTGTACATACATGTATATATCAGGCCACAAAGGTGGGCAGTTTGAAGAGCTCCCCCATGCCCAGTGCTATCTAAGACAGTAGGGGACACTGGACTCAGCTGTGGTTGTAGAGCTCCATGGACCTGGGTTCTAATACAGGCCCACTACCTGTTTGCTGCTTGACCTTGCATGTGTTGCTTAACCTCTCTGAGCTTACTAGTCAATGGGATGATAAAGGCCCTCCAAGATGCAGTTGGGCAGGTGAATGGTGCTTTGCACAGGGCAAGTGCTGTCAATGCACCTTCCTCCCCTTTCCATCTCTGATGTTTACTGGAACGTTACTAGCCTGGCCTCAGAAATCATTCTGCCCTCGAGTCCCTCTGGTATCCAAGGCCTCCTCCCATGGCACAATAGGGACCCACATCTTTTAGAGACTCATGTGGAGTGAATTAGTGGAAACTGGGGCCCGCTGTAAGCCAACTTGTGTGGCTCTTGCTATGTAAGCAAGTTCTGTGGCCAAAGCTCTTGTCAGAGCCCGACTGCCCTGTCAGTTTTCAAGGGGAGCCCTGACACACTTGGTGCTTTTTTTTTTTCTGATGGAGTCTTGCTCTGTCACCCAGGCTGGAGTACAGTGGCACAATCTCGGCTCACTGCAAGCTCCGCCTCCTGGGTTCATGCCATTCTCCTGCCTCAGCCTCTTGAGTAACTGAGACCACAGGTGCCCGCCACCACGCCTGGCGAATTTTTTTGTAGTTTTAGTAGAGTTGGGGTTTCACCGTGTTAGCTAGGATGGTCTTGATCTCCTGACCTCGTGATCTGCCCACATTGGCCTCCCATAGTGCTGGGATTACAGGTGTGAGCCACCATGCCTGGTCACTTGGTGCTCTTAAAGTCACATCTGCTACTGCTAGGGCAGACTCCATGGTGGGTGGGTTCTGTTCGATGGAAGGATCCAGGAGGACAGGGTGTAAGGGGTGAGGATAGAGCATCAAGGTCATGGCAGAACCAGGCAGGTCCAGTCTGCTCTCCTTCCTGCTCTGAATGTTAATTGCACCCCTACTCTGAAAGATGAAATTGACTCCTTCTGTCATCACTCATTGATCATCTCTTGCAAGAGTCTGTATTACTGGTTTGGATAGGGGTGTAGATGTTGTCTTGTTTTTCATAAGCTGGTGTCTCCAAATGAGGCCTGAAGAAGGCATAGCCGTGGAAAGGAGGTGGCACTGCCTTCCTGGTAACCTGCCTCTCAGGCTCACACACAATCTGGATGCTGAGTCTTGAGGTTTGACCTCCTGTATCCCTGAACTCTGGTCAGCCTCCTGAGGTTCCCAGCCCATGTTCCCAGTCTGTGTTACCACAATGAAGAGGTAAAGAGAGCCCAGCTCTGGTCTTGCTGCCTGAACACCTTGGGCATGTCTGTGCCCTGAGTCTCAGTTTTCTCATCTGAAAAGCAACAGTTGAATTTACAAAAGCTCTGTTTTGATGATTAGGATTCTGGCTTAGACTCCATTAGCCCCTTTTCCAATCCAATGAAAAATTTTTAACCTTCAAGAATGTCATGCAATTATCTCTCCAGAGTTTCTCTGTTAGTTTTATAATCAACTTCACCTGACCAACTAAGAATTGATATTCAGCCCAAATACACTCTTGTCAAACTGCATAATTTTACCTTCTGGTTTGACTACTTTGTTCTATGTTATTATAGATAACATTCAACTAGCTTTGCCTTAATTGTGTTTGCAGAGCATTACTTCTCCAAGGTGTTTGAAGGTGTCTGCAATCAAGTGGGAAGTTTTCCATAACGCAGTATATTTTGGGAAGCACAAGTCAAATGCATTTGAATTGATTTCATGAGTGCAGACCTTCTCAGAGCCTTATTTCTACAAAGTGTACAGGGTGGGAAGTTCAGAGGCCTGGACTCTTGCAGCTGTGTCTCTGCCCTGCTAAAGGGTTATATGTCCACAGTCACTGCTGCCACAAGAGGTTGAAGTACATCATTGTTGAGGTCGTTTTCAAACTCTGCTGTTTCATGATTTTTGATTCTGATTTCCACTTCTTCCTAACAAATAATCGAGAGGAATTTCTTGGCCTTTTACAATGTGTGAGACACTGATCTATGTGCTGTGGGAATACAGAGTGTATTGGACATGGCCCCTGCCTTCAGGGAGGTTACACTCTCCTCCGGAAGGCAGGACATGCTAAGGGTTACGTAGTGAATCAAGTCCGCGGAACCTCCCACATGATGGGTTAGGAGTTCAAGGGAGAAGGACAGTATCTGGGGTGGTCGAGCGGGGGGGTTAATGGATGAAGTTGGGTCTTAAGTGGATATTGTAAGAAGGATCTTTAGGGATTTTTGAGGTGTGAGTTCGGGGCAGAGAAGGGAAAAGCATTTTGGAACAAGGAACGGTGTTTGCAAATGCCTAAGGTCAGGGAATAGGGGATTAGAGATCTGTGAGTGGTTACGTCTGGTGGGTCTGCAAGGGTGTCTGGGATGGTCTAGAAGGAAGGAAACTGAGGGTTGTATAGGTCCATTGTGAGGATCTTATATGTCAGGATGGGGAATTTGTATTTCAAACTGTTGATAACATAAGTTTAATCCCCGAGGAGTTACATGAATTTCTCTCCTCTTTTCCTCAGCTTTACAAAAGCAGAGTCACTTGGGATTATGTGGTTGGGGGTTGCATGTTTATCTGGGGGACTCACTTCTTTGAGAGAATCACCTGTAAACCTTTCAATGGTATATAAGCAACACAGAGTCTTTCACCTCTCCTCACTGCCCCTGGAAAGCCCCATCTGCCCAGAGGAGCGCTTGTTCACAGAGCAGAGCTACCTCAGAATCTCCAACAACTCCTCGCAAAGTGAAACATAGGATGACCACATGACCTAGCAATTCCATGGCTTGGTATATGTCCTCAAATAATTAAAAATAAGACAGACATTTGTACACAGATGTCCACAGGAGAACTACTCACAATAGCCAAAAGGTGGAAATAACCCGCATGTTTGTCAACAGATGAATGGATAACAAAAAACAGTATATTCATCTGATGGAATATTATTTGACTGTAAAAAGGAATAAAGCACTACTACATGCTGCAACAGGGATGAACCTCTGAAACGTGCTAAGTGAAAGAAGCCAGACACGAAAGGCCGCAAATTGTATGACTCCATTTATATGAAACATCCAAAATAGGCAAAACCACAGAGACAGAGAGCGGATGAATAGTTGTCAAGGGTTGCAGGGACGGGAAAGGGCCAGCTTCCTGCACCCAGCGTTTTACTCAGGGGTGATGACAATGTTTGGAGTGACGGTTGCACAACATTGAGAATGTAAGCAGTGCCACTGAGCCGCACACTTTAACATGGTTAATATTATGTTACATGGATTCCACATCCACAAGAAAATAATCCCAATGACACTGTGCTGCCCGGTGGCTCTGCCCTTCGGCTGGCAGAGGGCAGCGTGGCCCCCGGCCCTGGGGAAGGGAGGGAAGGGTTGTGCTCCCTGGTGGCTCTGCCCTTTGGCTGGCAGAGGGCAGTGTAGACCCCGGCCCTGGGAAGAGAGGGAAGGGCTGTGCTCCCGGTGGCTCTGCCCTTCGGCTGGCAGAGGGCAGCATGGCCCCTGGCCCTGGGGAAGGGAGGGAAGTGTTGTGCTCCCTGGTGGCTCTGCCCTTTGGCTGGCAGAGGGCAGTGTAGCCCCCGGCCCTGGGAAGGGAGGGAACCTGTTCACGGGTCCCCGAGAGCCCTCAGGGACCACGGTGCAGGCCTCCTGGGTGGGATCATTCTTTACATTTTCCAGTGGTTATTTCCAAGTGGACCCATTTGACTCTGTAAATCACTTTCTTGAATGCAAGAGAGTAAAGGGCAAAAGTTACTTCTTTCCTATTCTTTTAATTGCCAGGATCAATAGGCACCATTGATTTGAATTGAGAAATAGTCTCCAGGTAACATTTAGGAAGAATCATTGAGATCGGCACATTGAGAGTGACTGTCTGCTGCCCTCCGAGGGGACCAGTCTTTGGGGTTCTAACCTTCTAACCACCTCGGCGGGCTGTGTGGCCAGAGTCTATGAAGCTGAGGTATCATTTGGAGAGATCGTGGCTGCTTCTGGCCATGAAAGGTCACAACTGGCCAGTCTTGTCCTCAAGCAAGCAGATGAGCCTTCATGCCCTAAACAACACTGAGGGGCAGGAGCTCCGGGAGAGTCTGGATGCAGCCCCCTTCCCTGATGGTCTTGTGCAGGGGAGGTCTTGTCTCTGAACAGTGGTCAGCTCCCGGGAGTGCTGGGGCTGCTCCGGGTCTCCTGCTTGCGTTTGTCCGTCCGCCAGAAGCTCAGCTGCAAGGTAGAGCCCAGGCCCCGTGGAGCTCTGGGCTAAGGCCCCTTTCTGAGTGATCTTGCTGCCACGCTCCTGGGGACACTTGCCTTGGAAGGGACCTGACCCTCTCCTTCGAGTCTTTGTCTTTGGCATCAGGCTGAGTGATAAGAGGCAGGGACGATGCCGTGCTCAGGGCAGTTCACGTGGATGACTCCCTAGCCTGTGTCTTTCTGCTACCATTGGGAAGAACAGCTGGTCTCAGAAGAGAAGCCGGTTTCCAGCCCAACACTTGAGGAAGGATATTAAAAGGAGAAAAAAAATTATGTTGACTCCAAATATCCTATTTTAGTTAGACAGCACAGCAATAGGATTGGGGGACAGCATTGATCTTTTACTTATAATGCAGAACATTCAATGGATGGCAAAAATGCTTTTAAAAGGGGCCCACGGAACACTTTGAAAATATTAATTAGTGTGTTGAAGCATTCTGCATAGCATATCATAGTGAAACTGCTCCAGGGGGTTGCTCGGAATGAATTATTAATCAGAATCCCTCTCTCCCCCGTGCTTCACACCCTGATTTTATGGGAGTTGGCGTGGGTTGGGGTGTCTGTTAGATTCATTTGCTGCTCATTTCACACAAGTGGGGAGAGGGTTGTGTCACTGGGGTCACCCATGTTTGGGGCTCTTATGTCTGGAAAAGAAGACATACCCCAAAACACGAAGAAGACACCCTGGAGGGGCAAAGGCAAGAAGAAGCCAGTGCTGTCAATGGCTGTGCTGGGCTAGGTACTTTATATTCCAATTGGAAAACAAATGTCGTGGCTGTGGGTGTGAATGTTCCATTTCCTAAAGATTCAAGTCCGAAGGAGGGTGGCAAAGTCCAGGAAGCAGCAGCTTTTCAGATGAATCAGAAAAAATTCAGAGGTTTCTTTCCTCTGATCCCCACTTTGCCTGTACCACCCTTGGAAGAAGTCACCATTCCCTTCCCAGTGGATCTTAACTGTGTTCACTCAGCAACAGCAAGAGTTCACCAGAGCTTACCAAAATATAACATCCCCTAAACAAGTAAGCAGTCAGACTCTAAGCTGAGAGTGAAACCTGCTTTTTCCTGTTTTACTAAACATAGATTTGTAGAAATAGAAACATATTAGTAAAGGCATTTTGCTTTAAAATTCTAAACTAATCCAATCAAGGATCCTAGAAACATTTATAGTTGTGCAAAATCGAACAATGAGGATTGGGGGGTTAATCTAGTTATTATGGGCATTCCTTGCATTGGAAATAAGCCAAAGCGTTCACAGGGATGCCTTAGACAGCTCCTAGTTTTTCTGCTTTTGTTCCTTCCCCATCCCCCATTCATTTCACACTTAGAATTTATGGACATCATATTTTTTTTTCTCTTTAAAAATAGTGTGCAGATATCTTAGGTTGTGAGGAAAAAAGCAAAAAAAAAAAGCTATTTCTGAAATGATTGAGATTTTCAACATTATGGAAATGTAGGTAATCAGATGAAATAGTAAATTTTCCACTTTAGTTTTATTGGAGTCTACTGTTTTCAGGATGTAAAAGAAATGGCCTTTCCAGTTTAAAAATGAATTAGTAGACTGGACTTCTTTGTGTAATAGCTTTTACTAGGATAACTCTGGTCTACTGGGCCATACAAATGTGTATTTCCCCCCAAAAGTTTGAGGTGTCATATTGGACTCCTTTGTTTTCCCTTCCAGGGAAAACCACAGGCCATAAGCTTAACTGGAATTTTCATGTTGACAACTTGTGCAATTATGAGAGGAGCAGGTCATTAGCAGTTGACTGTGCTCTGGCAGGGAGGGAAGCCAAGAGCTGTGCAAGTCTTCTGAATCAGCCCCAACACTGCCTCTGCTTTTTATGAAGTTAAGAGCATGACAAATCTTCCTGAGGAAACCATCCTCGCACGCTTGCGGACGTTATTGGCGCCACGTCCTCTCCAGTGGGTTCTGTAGCCAACTGATTAATATTTTCAGCATGTAGACGACCTCCAGTCCTTCTGAGGCAAATTTCTCTCTCTCCATCCTCCTTTCCCCATGTCTTCCCCTCTTGGAAAAAAACACAAAACAAAAACCACAAGACTTCCTGGCAAAAGGTCTCTATGAAATTTCACATCCCTGGTGCATTATTATTATTTTATTCACTTCATTGCATCAGAATGAAGCCCAGTTTTAAAAAGACAAAAAATGAACTCTGCGAATGGCTGAAACAATATCTGACCTCCTCCCAGTGGTGTCTGATAAGGTTTCTGCTTTTTGGAGAGAGTGACATGGTCGGCCAGTGGGCAGAATCCACTGTCGGGAGCTGAGCGAGAAAGTGAAGGGAAATGAACCCTGCCATCGGCCGCCACGGCACCCACCCCACACATGGACAAAGGAGTCTGCAGTGAGCAGTGGTGTGTGTCTTGGAAGGGGCCTGCTAGAAATTTGAAGTTTTATTTTTATTTATTGTTTGGTGATGATTTAAATACCCCGTGGTGCCAAATCATAAACAGAAAGAAAGCCCACATTTGGCTTTTGTTATCAGCTACGAGAATTAAGGGTATTTTTTTCCTTGACTTTTTTTTTTTGAACAACCCCAGTGCCTTGGCCGGCTTCCAGTTCAGGTAATTACATTCTGTCTTCCTAAATTCCCTGGTAGCTCCAATTGGGCTAGCTGCTCTTCACTCCCTCCTGGAAGCTGATGAGCGGGTGCCTGGCATCGAATGGGGTGGCATTCCCATAGTGGGTCCCAAGGTGTTCTGCTGGAAATGCACTTGGAGCAGATTCTGCATGCAGGGCTTGTGTGCAAATGGAAGTAGGATTATTTATTACTCTTTTCCATCAGCAGCTACCAACCCGAAACTATCTCCGAATGACATTTTAAATATGAAGGCCAGGGTCATTAGGATGATTACAGACAAGGGTCCATTTTGTTCACCTTTAAAATTACTGGGGAACTGAAATCGGAGTTGGGGAACGAGAGGAAGGGTAACACATCCCATAACAGGGACGCTTCGTTTTCCACAAAACGGCACTTTTTTTTCCCCTAGTTACTTTTTTACTATCTCTTGATTATAATTTAGGATTTGGGGGCTTTTTGTTTTTGCTTTTCAAAGATGAATGGGAATAGGAGCATTTTCCATTTTTAAAAATAAAATTATATCCCTTTTTAAAAAAGTCTGAGATTCGATTCATTTAAAGTTAATCCTTCACATACTTATTGAGCACCTACCATGCACCAAATGTTGCTGGAGGTTTATTTTGGCCACATAAGCACTTATTGATTTTATCTTTTTCATTTATATTTATTTTAATTGTGGATATCAATATGTTTTTCACAAAACAATGGAAATAATTTCTATAAAATATCATCTGTACTGGTAATCAAAGTATTAAATAACATGCTCCTGTTTATACAGTATGTAATAATGCCTTATGTAGACAGCTGATTTTTACTGAAAAATGCTTCCCAAGATTGAAATCAATATACACCACAAAATAGAATTTAGGATGTATTCTGGAAGACAAAAAAGAAGATCTGATGTATAAAAGTCACTTTCACTTTACAGATGAACGTAAGTAAAGTGATCCTTTTTCTAGTTACCATTAGAGACGGAGGAAACTGCTCCTACTGTCAGTTCTGAGTGTTTCATAATTCTACCAAATTAGCCCATGAAGGTTTAGTAGCCTGTGCTTCTGAAAGAGATCAGTTTGGATACCCTGGGCATCTGCCTGGCTTGCAGTCCTATCTGAGTTCTTTCCGCATACCTGACAGCAGACAGATCTTCCTAGCACCTTTAATTTTTATTTTCTATTAGCTTTCATTTTTCCAGCTCTGTATTCTTCCACCACTAGGTGCCATAAATTGATAGCACTATCCATTTATGCGGAATGACCAAAGCCACACCGATGAAAACTACGGCCACGCCTGACGTCCGGTCTTAGCATCCTGTGTTAGACAACAATTTCTTTTTGCCCTTTTACTCCCCTATAGAGCCATTCTTTATAAAGCATCGAGTCAAGGCAGATATTAAACAACAATTCCATCCAGTTCTTTCGTTGGGGCTTGTAACTCTAGCGAATTGCATTTTTTCCTAATTACAGGAAAAATAGCAAATTGGCAAACATCAGGAAGTGGGTACACCTCCTCTGATTTACGAGGAAGAGTGTAAGGTGACTTTATAGCTCAGGAATTCAGTGAAATAAATTTATGGTTAGAAAAATTCATGTTCTTAATGTGATGAAGGTCCTTTAACTTTTAACACGCTTCTCCAGTTAAGCTGAGCAGGACTCACACGGAAATGGCTGTCTACAGCTGCCGCAAATTGATTTATCCCCAGATAATAGTCAGAGCTGCAGACCAAATTGTTGGAAAGAAACAGTTCTTTAATTTCAGTGTTTGGGGCTGTCTATATACTGTTTATTCAGATTCCCGTTGTGTATGAGCAGGGATTTGTGGTGCCCTAGCTCTTCCGGGCAGCCAGGGTAATTCTCTCCAGCCCAGAGGGCCCACACTGTTGATGGCAGCCTGCCGTCATCCCACTGGGGAGTGGCCTCTGAACACCTTTCCCGCAGGATTTTGCCACTTACTTCAACTCCTTCCTTTGTGAATTTCTTCATTTGTGAAATCCTTCAGAGACAAGTGATGTGTGAGAGAAATTGTGGAGTCAATGTCTATGGCAATACTAATTTGTGTTTGGAAAATTGTATCTTGAGAATCTGCTGAAATTGTTTGCATTGTGAGAGGGAAGGATTCACTCCATTTGAGTCATATTCCTGGGATGGCAGAGGCTTTGCCCCAACCTTGGTATTGTCATTGCCTCTCTGGGGCTTCCTGGCCCATCTCTCCAGCTCTGGAAGCTGAGTGAGACACCAGTTAATGTGGAGATGCATTCCTTTGTTCAATAAATATTTCCTGAACCTACTATGTGCAAAGCCAGGAAAATAAAGCAGACAAGTCCTCTGCCCCCTCAGAATTTATAATAGATTGAGAGAGAGAGAATATAAAATAAATGAATGATTGCATAATTAATGACCAGTTGTGATAGGCACACCAAAGGGAAAAATACAAGGAATTTTAAGAGGGAAAACTGTCGCCTGCTGCAGGGGGCTCTTTGGAGGGGGTAACAGGAAAATGATGGCATTCGGCTCCTAGAACTCTCTGCTAAGTTCTCTGGGCCATCCCTTGTTTCTTTCAGCACAAGGAGTCTTGTGCAGACACTCCTGAAAAGGGGACGGGTCACAGGCTTGTCAGCATGAGGCTCAGCGGGGTTCAGCCCACTCTGAAGGTTGTTGCCCTTCCCAGGCCACCATGTGTCAGCGCTGGTCATCTGGGCTCTCACCTGCTCCTGGAAAGGACTGGTCATCTGCAGCTGTGCACTCTTTGGGGGGCACCAGACCTCATGTGGAACTGCCCCTGCCCCCAGGACGCCCCCACCACAATGCTGCTGTTCATCCAGCTGGTTTCCACCCTCGGGGATGGGGCGAGACTCGCCTCTTTCCTCGGTAACTAGTTGCCCAAGCTTGGACCCTCTTCTCTGGCTCCTGGTCCAGATGAAGTAATGAACTCCTCTGGTCTCCTGCATGTAAGATTTGATTGTCCACTTTTTTAGAGTTTCAAGCCTAGATGTTTGTGTCTGATCTTTTTCTGGGTAGTTGGGGCCAGAGGCAGGGAAGTCTAAAATGTTTTCATTACTTAATATAGCTTTCTCCTAGAGAAAATACTCACAAATATAATCAATACCAAAATAAAAATATATTAACAAATGAGTTTCTAATAAAAAGGTAAAAAAAGCAAAAAATTGCTCTAATTGGGAGGCCGAGGCGGGCGGATCACAAGGTCAGGAGATCGAGATCATGGTGAAACCCCATCTCTACTAAAAACACAAAAAATTAGCCAGGCGCGGTGGTGGGCGCCTGTAGTCCCAGCTACTCAGGAGGCTGAGGTAGGAGAATGGCGTGAACCCGGGAGGTGGAGCTTGCAGTGAGCTGAGATCGCGCCACTGCACTCCAGCCTGGGGGACAGAGCGAGACTCCATCTCAAAAAAAAAAAAAAAAAAAAAAAAATTGCTCTAAAAATAACTGAATTTTATGAATATTTTTCTTCTAATAAAGATTTAAACATTTAAGATAAAAACTCAGATACATAGACAAATAAGAATTACATATAACTGAGGAATAAGGAGGTTCTGTTATAAGGGACTAATTTAGTTTTTCTTTCAGTTCAGCAATGTTTATTGAGCATCTACTATGAGACAAGCCCTGTTACCTTTCTCTGTCCCTCCCTTTCCTCTTCTCTCCTTGAAGACCGAGTGGGATTTTACTGGAAGGAAAGCTGGGAAGAAAAGCACTCCAGCTAAGGAGTTGCTGTACCAAATGCTGAGGGCCAGGGTCTGGGATAACTGGGGAACAGTGAGCCGTTTGCCACGTGGTTCCCTGGGCAGCCCTTAGAGGCAAATGTTTCTGAAGACTTCCTAGAATCTTCAACACTCACCAGTCCCTTGTAGCACTGCGCCTGGGCTCGTCTGCTGTAGGCTGGGTGCAGGACAATTCTGTAAAGAAATGCCAGTGCATGTTGGCATCTTCAGGGTGCTGACCACACAGTGACTGTGGCCTTAGATGAAGGAGGATGCTTCAGAGCAAGTGACTGTGGTGGCACCTGCCTACCCGTCTTGTATGGGACTGCCCTTCTGCTGGGCACACTTGATCCATGCCTGTACCGGGCAGGGAGCCATTGTGGAGACTCAGCCACTCACTCAGTAAAGGTTTGTGGGACCGCGTATGACACCATCCTGTTGTCCTGAGCAAATTCACACCTAACAGAGAAAACACTGAAGGCTTCGCACATGTTTGCTTGGCTTTTTATTATTTAGTGTATTTATATTGGACTTCTCCGGGAGATCTGTGGTTGAAATTGCTTGGCACCCAATAAAAAATTATTTTCACCTTAGTTCACATTTAAAAAATCATTTTCACCTTAGTTGTTCACTTTTATACCAAAGCTCATGTGAATTGCTATTTCTGTGATAAATTGAAATACATTTCATTTTTCTTTCTTACTTAATGTCAAGAGGTTCATCGTTTGATGCAAACTTAATATCATTGATACCTTTCAACGGTGTCTAAAGGCTTTCCTTGTTGGATGCATTCACATATTTATCCAGGAATTCTTTTTAAAGATATTTTAGATTTTTTTTTATTTTAAAGTTTTTATAGATTTGGGAGATACAGGTGCAGTTGTGTTACATGGATATCCTGCATGGTGGTGGAGCCTGGGCGTTTAGTGTGTCCATCACTCAAATAGTGCACATCCTACCCACTAGGGTATTTCTCATCCCTCACCCCCCCACCCTCTCACTTCTCTGAGTCTCCAGCGTCCATTCCACCCTCTATGCCCACGTGTGCACATTATTTAGCTCCCACTTAATAAGTAAGAACATGAGGTATTCGACATTTCATTTCTGAGTTATTTCACTAAGATAATGGCCTCCAGTTCCATCCATGTTGCTGGGAAAGACATGATTTCATTCTTTTTTATGGCTGAGTAGTATTCCGTGGTGTGTATTTACCATATTCTCTTTATCCAGTTATCCCTTGATGGATACTTAGGTTAATTGCGTAGCTTTGCTCTTATGAAGTATGTATTCGGCAATTTTTAACTGAGACCTGGGGTGCTAAGTAATCAGAGTACCTGGTCCCTGCCCACAGGAGCTGACAGTCCAGTGAGGGTGCCTTAGAAAATCCCACAGATAATTGCAATAGGAGACTGGCTCTAAGAGCCAACTAGCTGATGAGCAGGGTTCGGCTCGGGAGGTGAGTTCTTGCTGGGGGCACTAGGCCAGCCCTTTCAGAGGAAGTGATGCTTGCGGGCTGTGTAGGACAACAAGGGGCAGAGAGAGGAGGGCAGATGGGCTTGTGGGCAGAGGGAATGGGGTGGGGCAGGACAAGGCGCTGAACTGCCTGAACCTGGTATGGTCTAGGCCGGGCAGGACCAGGAGGCTCTGCTGCAGGCCAGGCACAAAAGATGGCATTGGCCCAGACTGGGGACCACCCCACACCCATGCCAGGGCCATGGCTTTATTTATTTAACCCTAACTTTATGAATCCCTGGGACCGGAGAAAAAGATAGGAAGCAGAAAACCGAGAGTCGTTAGGGCTTGAGAAGAGGATTCCAGGAGAGAACTTTGATTCAGGGACACAGCTGACATTCAAAAAAGTGAGGCACAAAAATGGGCCAAGGAGACTCTCCCCCCACATGTGTGTGTGCACACACACGTGCACGCACTGACACACACGCATACACACTCACACGTGTGCACACACACGCACACACCCACTGTCACACACATGCAAGCATGCACACACACACGGACACACACACACTCACACACATGCACACACATGCGCATGTACACTCATGCATGCATGCACACACACACACTTCTCTCACACACAAACATGCACACTTTTACACACACATGCACACACTCACATGCACAAACACACTTACATCTGGTCAGAGAAGTGAAAGGCCCTGAGCTGGGGTTCCCAGTGTGTTCTCTGCACTGCTGAGAGCGGCCTGGTGCCCACACTACAGGGGGGCAGTTGGGGCCTGGGACAGCCCCACCCTGGGATGGTTATAGACAGTGCATACTGGCTGCTGTGGTCGCTGAGACGTGAGGTCCACTGGTACACCCCAGGGAACCTGTCGGCTAGTGATGGGGGAGGGCGATTACCCCGGGGCGGTGGCAAAGCCTCCTTTAGGTTTGCACTTCTCCAGTTTCTAATCTGCTTTGTGCGGCGGCTGCACTGCCTCTTGCTTGCTGGTGCCTCTTCCAGCAGTTACGTGTAAGCCTTGAGGCTTTATTCACCCCGATTTATCTTATACAGTCATGCATCGCTTAACAACAGGGATACATTCTGAGAAACGCGCTGTTAGGCTACAGAGTCGCTGTGTGAACATCACAGAGTGTACTTACACCAGCCTCGATGGCACAGCCTACTGCACACCTAGGCTAAATGTATGGCCTGCTGCTCCTGGGCCACACGCCGGCACTACATGTGATTGTACTGCATACTGCAGGCCGTTGTACCACAATGGTGTTCGTTTACACATAGCTAAATGTAGAAAAGGTACAGTAAAAATATCATACAACAGATAAAATGGTGAACCTGTGTAGGGCACTTACCATGAGTGGTGTTTGCAGTACTGGAGACTGGAAGTTGTTCTGGGTAAGTGAGTGAATGGTGAGCGAATGTGAAGCCCTAGGACATGACTATACGCTACTATAGACTTTACACTCTACACTCAGCCTACACTAAATGTCTAAGAATATTTTTCTTTCTTCAATAAGAAATTAAGCGCGCTGTAAATTTTTGCTATAGTTTCTATACATTTTTTACTTTATACATTTTAAAATTTTTGTTAGCTTTTGGACTCTTGTAATACAGTTTAAAACGCAAACACATTGTATAGCTATACAAAAACATTTTCTTTATCTCCTTAAGATTTTTCTATTTTTAAATTAAACATTTTTGTAACTTTAAAATGGTTTTGTTAAAAACAAAGACACAAAGACACCCATTAGCCTAGGCCAACACCGGGTCAGGAGCCCCCATAGCCCTGTCTCCCACCTCCACATCTTGTCCCACTGGAAGGTCTTCAGGGGCAGTAACACACATGGAGCTGCTATCTTCTAGGACAGCAATGCCTTCTTCTGGATGCCTCCTGGTGGACCTGCCTGAGGCTGCTTCACAGTTAACCTTAAAAAAAAAAAAATCAGGCCGGGCGTGGTGGCTCCCTCCTGTAATCCCAGCACTTTGGGAGGCGGAGGCAGACAGATCACCTGAGATCAGGAGTTCGAGACCAGCCTGGTCCAACACAGTGAAACCCCGTCTCTACTAAAAATACAAAAATTAGCCAGGCATGGTGGTGGGTGCCTGTAATCCTAGCTACTCAGGCAACTGAGACAGGAAAATTGCTTGAACCTGGGAAGCCAAGGTTGCAGTGAGCTGAGATTGTGCCACTGCACTCCAGCCTGGGCCACAGAGGGAGACTCCATCTCAAAAAAAAAAAAAAAAAAAAAAAAAAAGAAAAAGAAATGTAGGAGTACACTTTAAGATAACAATAAAACGTGTAGTCATTTATTATTCTTATCAAGTATTATTTCCTGAACATAACTGCATGTGCTCGATGAGCTATGACTGGTAGTGCAGTTACCCTGGCATCGCTGCAAACACATGAATAATGTGCCCATGTATATTGGTGTGACGGTTACTGTGTTACCAGGTGATAGGAATTCTGCAGCTCCATTATAATCTTATGGGACCATCATGGTGTACGGGGTCCATCACTGACCGAAACATTGCTATGTGGTGCATGGTACATGACTGTATTTGGGGTTCTGGGTCACATAGAAGCCTGAGTTGATCCTGACTCATTCAGCCACAATCATGAGATTGCAGAGAAGCAGCTGAGAGCCTCTCCCTGTAACATGACAGCAGCAGCACTGCCACCAGGAGCAATGGGCACAGTGTGTTTTCCAAAAGCACGCTCTGTGTCATGGGGTCCCCCATTCTGTAGACATTCTCTGGGTCTCTCTGTCTTTCTCTTTCACAGAACCAGAGCTGATGACCATGATGAAGGTCTCTGTACCTACCCTAAGCCAAGCTCCAGTTTGAATAATTTCCAGCCTCAAAGTGGGTTCAGTCAATCAACAGGCAGATTCATGAGACTTCACACTTGAATTCAGCGCCTCCTGGCTCTACATGCCACCAGTGCTCCTGACTCACAGGCTGGGCCTCCTCCCATAGGAATGGCCTATGGGACAGAGACAAGGACACATTAATGAATGCCCACTGAGTGCAGATTTGTGCTTGCGCTGACTACAGAAAGAGGGTGGGCATGGATGTGTGCACTCCAAGTTCTGGGCCCCAGAGGAAGTTATATGACAGACTTGTGCCTGGTCAGCAATGGTGAGTAGCTGAAAGTGCTGTGTACCAGTGCTGAGGGCACATGCAGTGGTATTAAGACTCCCAAGTGTGTGGAAGATGAGTGTTTGAGCCTGGCTTTCAAGAATGGGCAAGATGGGGATTGACTGAGAGAGGAGAGGAGCCCGTCCCTGGTAGGGAAGCCTGGGACGACCTTCTCAAACAAGGGTTCATCTAGGAGAGACAATGAAGACAGGGTTACTGGGGCAGCCGTGTGCAGCTTAACCTTAACACCAGCTCTAGACGCTAGCTTGGACTCTCTGCAGGCTGCCGAGTAGGGCAGGGCACTGGGGAAAGGCAGACAGGAAGACAGACAGGGAGTTTTGCCCTTCCTGAGCAAAACTCTTTGGAAACAGTCATGCCCTGCTCTCTGATGTCTGCCTTTTGGGGACAGGGGCCTGCTGATAGCATGTGGCTCTTCTGCCTGTTGGTCTGGGCAAGGGTGACTCTCTCATCTCAGGAGCCTGAGGGTCAGTGGGTTCCCCTTTGTGCCATTCTGGTGTGTGTGGGGGTGGTTCTGAATAGGAGCTGGCTGGGCCAGCTTGTGTGTGTCACTGGGGTCTGTTGGCCACAGAGCAAACCAGAGCAGGTCAGGTCAATCCCCGCCCATTGAGTGCTCAATGACTGAGCCCGTGGGACACCAAAGAGTCACCCAACCTGGTGAAGTATGGAGTTGGGCAGAACTGACCCCACTACAGTGTTGTTGCCGCAGCGAGGGTCTGCATGCTTGACAGAGGAGGGTGCGGGGGCGGGGGGTGCATCTCAGGATCCCTGCCTTGCCCTGAAGACAGGGACAGGGCTACAGGGCCACTCTCTCATGGGTTTGTTAAAGTAGCTCTTGACTCTTGGAGAAGAAATGGCTGACATGAACAGCCCTGAGATAAAGTGAGTGGGTTTTCCCAGTGTTTCTGATGGTCTTCTTCAAAGAAGCTCAGGGTGGTTGACTTCTGAAGACCGCGTGCATCTGGCCATGGGGCCTGGCTAGGTCACCAAGGGCCTGTGTGCCAGGGAGAGCATCCGGCAGAGGGGCTGAGTGTCAGCTACTTCCAGGAGCCAGCACAGAATGTCAATGACCAGCAGATGCTTGTCCCCTTATCCTCCTGGGTAGTCAGAGGAGGCCCTTGCAGGGCAAGGAAGGGAATAGTGGCTGCTCAGGGCAAGTGGGGAGAGGTTGGGAGCCTGAGGGCATACTGGCCTCCTGGCCAGTCTTTAGGGTTACTGGGAGGTCTACAGCTCCAGGGGTCCAGGTAGCCCATGGGGAAGGGGAGGACAGAAGAAAATGAGAAATTCATGGGGACCATTATCAGGTTAGGAGGCTCAGAAAAAACAAACACGGTCAGAGTTTACCCAGTAAAAGCTGGCTTGAAAAAGAGATCATGTTAGACTGACCTTCAAGTCTGCACAAGGTAGAAGGCTTGCAACACTACCCTAGAAGAAGTCAAAGTAAGAAGGAGCAGCTTGTTCCATCAGGATCCATGTCAAGAGCACACCCACTTCAGGCTGAATTAAGTTCCTAATGTATTGTAAGACCTGCACGTGTTGGGGGAGAGGTTCAAGTCAATATTCTCAGCCTAATATATTGACCATGATCCTTGAAACTGTAACGTACTTGAAAACAAGCAAGGCAGCCATTGACTGCAGGAGCAGAAATAACCCGGTAAAGAGAAGTCCTGCTTATGTGGTAGTCTTCAAGTGAGTCAAGCGATTTGGTCTTGTGAACAGATTCATTTTCCAAAGTATTCTGAATTTTCTGAATTCACTCAAGTTTCCCTTTTAGGTAGCATGGTAACCAGTGGCTGTATCCTAGATGCCCAGAGGCCATCCATCTGTCCTGAAGGATTTTGGAACACAGGTAGTATTGTCTTTTCCAATTCAGGCAGTTAGGAGAGCAGCACCCATTTCTCGTTGATCATTTCTGAACTGCGAGACAAAAAACTTTAATCTTGGGGCTAGAATTTAATTTGTTTTCAAGAATACCAAATATTACCAAGCAAGGCCAGCACGGGTATAATAGTGGCGTGAGGTTTGTGCGCACGCAGCTGAAATGGTAAATGTAAAATAGGAGACACTGTGCACGTACAGCCTGTGCACACAGTATCAAGACACTCTTTGCACCTGGAGTTTTCTCTGCTTCGCCAAACTTCATGCCCTTTTTGGAAAAAGGGGGAGTGAATTTTCCAAGTTGTGAGGATACCTTTCCTCCATCCAGTCACACCCTCTTCCGGGCCAGTCTTTGGTGAAACCTGGGCGATGTGGAGTCACTGGAGGATGTGAGTGTGCGCGTTTTTGCTCATCTCAACCCAGGTCTCTGGGAGAGCCTTTAGGAGCTCTGGCATTTAGAGGAGGCTCCGTCCTGGGCCAGGAGCTGGGGCTCTCCGGACAAACGCTAAACAGCTCTCACTTATCGGTGTCCAATAGTCCTTATATAAAGTACCAAAGTGCCCCAACAAGGCTCGGTTCCTGGATCCGCGGAGCTCTAGATGTACCTGCAGCTCCTCCTGAGTCCTGCAAGCCACCCTTGTCCCTCTTCTCCCGCTCACCCCCATCTCTTTTGCTATTCCGGGGAAGGCCACGCAGGGTGCACCTCGGACGCGTCCCCGGGGAAGCCCGCGACCCAGCAGCCACACCCCCAGCCTGCACCGGCGACCGCTCCCTGACTTCGCCTTCGTGGTCGCGGGCAGGGAGCGCGCGTTTCCATCGGTTAATTAGAAGCGGGAGTCGGAGGAGCCCCCGCCCGCTGGCGGCCAGCGCACCGCCCGCCAGGGGCGCCCTCCCTGCCGCCCGCCGGCCCTTTGATCGCCCGCGGCCCGCGGCCCGCGCTGTGCCGGGCAGGTGGCGGCAGCGGGGCGCGGCGCGCTCAGGCGCGTGGGTCCCCGGGCCGCGGCGCGCTCCCCGCTACGCCGCACATCAAGGCCCGGCCGGCCGGCGGGCGCCTTCATTAGCAGCCTGAAATTATAATATTATGTTAAAGAACAAAGCTGCTCCCCGGAAAAATATGTGCTGCATATCTGACAAAGATAAATTGGATTATTCAAAATATTCTTGATGAAATGTTACATTTTGCAACTAATTATCAATCTGTTTTATCTGCAGACCAGCTGGGCATTTTTGTGCATGCACGACCTGCCTTCGCAATGATCTTAAGATGTCACTGTAGCGTTTACATCTTTTATTTCAAGATTTAAATAACTAGGAAGTAGCTAATGTAATTCACTGCTGAGAAGAAAGGCGAGCTCCTCGATTCCTTTCCAAAGCGATCTCCTCCTAATGAACTTCTCTGGACTGTGAGAAATGAGGCTTTATTCAAATAATGTTTAAGGAAGGCTCTGTCAGTGTAATTTCTAAAAAAGGGACCAATGTTTAATACATTTAAAACATCTCTATTCATACGATATTAGCTCAGGCAAGCTCACAGTAGCACTTGCCAAGGAGAATTCTGTGTTGCTCTTTCAGAGGAGAGAACCCTGAACTTGGCCTGGGTCAAGCCCCCAGTTCCCCTGCAAAGTAGGGAGCTCGGCCTTCCTTTTTATCTGGTGTTTTCCAGAGCGAATGCGTTTAAGGTACTCTGGGTTGATATAAACCCTCAGCATTAAGGAGTTTCAGCATTCTGCCCCTCTCCGCATCAAAATCTCTCTCTGTTCTATGTTGGGGATATAGTTTTCAATATAGTTTTCCTGTTTTGTGAGTTCCATCTGGTTTGCAGCAGCAGAAAAACGGAATGGGACATATTCAAGGCCCTTCACATTTTCCTTGCCGGGCGGGGGTCTGTGGTGGGGGCTAGAAAATGCGCTTCATTTCTATGCATGGAGCAGTCAACCCTTTGCTTCATGTGAATGTATTTTCCTTTTAGATGAAGGAGAAAGACTGTGTGCTCTTGTGCACAAACACACAGAAGTGCTTTCCAGCATGTTCTGGTCATCATTTTGTGAAGCTCAGTGACAAATATAACAATGGCTTCCATTTGTTTAGCTCTCTTTGCTTTTTCGGTCTCAATAGACTCTTGATCATACTAGAAGGAAAAGGCAAGGCTGGGCATCATTCCCATTGTGCAGATGAGGATGGGGAGGTTGAGGGAAGGAGATGATGTGGCTTGCTCACAGGTGCCCTGCCAGCTATGGGGCAGGTAGGGCTCCAAGGCTTTCCACACCCGGTACCCACACACGTGCTGAGTGGGTCACTGGGTAGAGGTTGGAAGATGAAGTTATTACTGATGGGAGGAATCGTGGAGGAACCTGTCAGAATGTGAATTTCCCTTCTCAGTGGAGAGGTCTTCAAAGTGGCTACAAGGAAAATCAAGCAGATATTTTCCCGCTAAAAATGACAGAACATACATTCTTCTTGCTTTTCCAATTGATATCATTGTGACTGCTTTTCCATAAAATGATCCCCAGACAGGTTCTCAGGGCTGTCACTAAGCCTTTTGAAATTTTGCATGAAGGGAGCACTTCTGTGAGTGCTTTTCTCTATTTACCCATGTCATTTTTTTCTTCTCCTTTTTTGGCTTTGGTTATAAAATGTCTTTTGTTCAGATTGCACAAGAAAATTACATCTGACCTAACTCTCTGCCTGATTTGGCCCCTGAGTATTCCATTTTGGTATTCCTATGTTAATGGTCAAATTATAGAGATCAAATAGAAAGCTTTTCAAGAAAGACAGACTGGACTTTGCTAACACTGTGCTCTTTGATGACAACGTAATCTTCTGTTCTTAAACTGCTTGTTTTCTGCCCAGATGTTTCTTGGGTGGGAGTCCATGACGGTCAGGACCCAGAGGTGCTGTGGCCCCTTGGAGTTCGGAGGAGACCCCTTCAGTTGTTGTCCTTTTCCACTCAACCTCCTGGGGCTTCTGCCCAAAGTGACTTTTGGGCTCTCACCAGATGATGCCAAAAGCTCTGCATGGATAGTCAAATCTCTCTGTCACAGAGACCACAAGTTACAGAGTGCCAGATATTGGGGGTCCTGTGGTTTTATTCTAAAATAATTTCTAATCTAAAAATTAGTTCATTTTTTTAGAAGTCATAAAATAGTTTTTTATTGTTGTTTCCTTAGAGGAGTTATAGTGCATGTGTGTAAATTATTTACACACACAACCTGACAGTATGTGGCAAAGAAGACATGAGAAGTCTCCTGAATCAGTTTGCTGTCCATGCTTGTCCACCCAGAGACTGCCCAGAGCTCTGTCCTCCATTGGTTGCTGCCTAGCGTATCTGGGTCCACAATGATTCTTTGAAAAGTTCTAGTGGCACGGGTGGGCAAACTTTCTTTATGAAGGGCCAGACAATAAGTTTTTTTAGACTTGCAAGCTATGCTACTCTTTGCAACTACTCAAAGAGTAGTTGCATCTAGAAAGCAGCTGTAGATGATCTGTAAATCAATGAGCTGTATTCTGATACAACTTTATTTATAGGCATTGAAATTTGAATTTCATGTAATTTTCATGTGTTGTGAAATACTGTTCTTCTTTTTTATTTTTTTCCAACCATTTACAAACATAATAACCATTCTTAGTTGGTGGGTTGTACAAGAACAGTCGATGCCTGAATTTGGCCCACAGGCTGCATTTGGCCTACTCTGCCTTAGGGTTTAGCATACATCACTCCAGCTGTTCTTAACTCTCTTGTTGCTCTTGCTGGAGTCAGTGAATAATGGTTTTTTGTTTGTTTGTTTGTTTGTTTAACAGATCTGTATCTTCTTACATAATATTAGGCTTTCTATTACTTTTCTATAGTTGTTTAACAAATTACTACAAATGTGGTGACTTCAAATAACACCTATTTATTATCTCACAGTTTAGTAGGTCACAAGTCCGGTGAGCTTGGCTGGATCCTTTGCTTGGGGTCTCACGAGGCCAAAATCAAGGTACTGGAGTGGCTCATTTCTTATCCTGAGGCTCTGGGGAAGAATCTGCTTCTGAGCCCATCCAAGTTGTCATCAGCCATCAGCTCCCTGCAGCTATAGGACTGAGATCTGTTTCCTTGCTGGCTTTTGGCTGGGGGCTGCTCTCAGCTGCTAGATGCCATCTATACCCCTTGCCATGTGGGCCCTCGATCCTCAGGACAGCAAGGGTGCCCCCATCCTACTCACAGTTGTAACCTCTCTGACTTCCTCTTCTGCTGCCAGCCTTAGAAATTTCTCTGCTTTTAAAGGCCTTGTCTGATTAGATCATTCTCACTCAGATAATCTGTCTGTATTAAGATCAACTGATTAGTAACTGTAATCACATCTGCAAAATCCCCTCTGCCCCATAATGTAATATAATCACCAGTTCCACATCTCACTGTATTCACAATTCTCCCCACACTCAAAGGGGAGGGGTTATATGGGATGTGGACTGCTGGGTATTGGTTTTAAAATTCTGCCTATCTTAGGCTGCAAAGATCCCTTATCTGTTAGGATGATTCAAGTCACAAGTTTAAATTACATGGCTTCAGCTAGTGGAGAGACTCTAATAAGTTAAAGGATTCACTGAATTCTGGATCCTAAACTAAAGACAGGAAGGGATCTGGACTAACCTCCCTCCTCAGCTTCTGGGATAGACTGTGACTAGATAAGGAGGAAGGAGAGACTGAGGGACAGAAAAAGTGAAAGGGCAGGAGAGCTGGTAAGGAGGGGCACAGGTCTTTCCTAAGGACGGTCTGTGCTGACAAGTTTTGAGACAGACTCCACACTGCAAAGCCTTCAAAAGCACCTATTAACCCCGAGGAGTTTTTGTATAAAATCACACATATTTTCTCTCTCTCATGCACACATACTTATCCATTCCACAAATATTAACTGAGCACCTACCCTACACCAGGGAAGGGCCAGATGCTATAAAGGTGAAAGTGAAGGGGGCAGAAGCCCAGGCTGAGGTTACAGCTTAATGGGGCAGTACATTGGCTTCCTGCGGCTGTTGTAACAAATTGGCACACACAAAGATGGCTCAGAATAACAGAAATGTATTGTCTCACATTTCTGGAGGTTGAAAGTCTGTAATCAAGGTTTCTGCAGGGCTGAGTTCTCTAGGAAGGCTCTAGGGGCAAATCTGTTCCATGCCTGTCTGTTTCTGTTGTGGCTGGCATTCCTTGGCTTGTGGCCACATCATGGCAATCTCTGCCTCTATCTCTGCTTGGCATTCTTTCTGTGTTCAAATCTCTCTTTTGTTATATGGACACCAGTCATTGAATTAGGCCCCACCTTAATGCAATATGACCTCATTTTGATTACTCTGCAGAAACTCTATTTCCAAATAAGGTCACATTTATATATCCTAGGGGTTGGAATTTAGACACATCTTTCTGGGAGACACACTGGAACCTACAACAGGCAGACCATTGAGTAAATAAACTATTTGAAGCAGTACCCATTTGTCAGCTGTTCCTTCATGGTGAGGCTCTTGTACCTAGACTTGTCCCTGTTTCTTCCTTGTAGGCATTTGCTACCACCTCAAGATCTTCAGGACAATCTGTTACCATACAATCGTTGATAAATGATATGGATATTACTGAAGATTTCATCAGGAGCTTGCTTTGCTCACCTCATGGGAAACAACGTTGTATTCCCCAAAGCCATTCCTGCCACCCCATCCTGAGGGTTCTTCTCTGGACTCTCATGCATGCAGCTGCCCCTCCTCCTCCTTCAGTGGCTTTCCCTTGGGAATTTGGGTTACTCTCTTTGTAATCAGTGCAGTTCTGCTCTGCCCCATCCCCGTTCCAAACCTTGCAGATGCCCCCAAGACCACCCCTCTGCCTTGCCCACGCCTCAATGTAAGGAAGGCCCCTTTGTCACTGGAACCTGCTGTTTTAGGGACCTCACCTGTCTGCCCCAAGCAGCTTAGCAGTATGTTCAACCTGTAGATGTAAAGGTTGTCCCTAAGAGGAATTTTGGTAAGCAAGATTGGCCCAGGTGATAAGAGAGAGCCAGGGAAGTGAGGAGGGGAACAGGAAATTTGTGTAAGGAGACACTTCAGAGGGACTGCAAGACCAGGGGGCAACCCCTGCCCTCCTGTAGGCTCTGAAATGGTCAGGACGTGTCAGAGCACATGGGTCTCCTGGGAGGAGCAATGCTGGGCAGGTCAGAGCTGCCAGCTCACCCAGTGCTGAGAGCCACAAGCAAGGGATGGGGCATCTAAGCATCAGGGAAGCGCACCTGGATGGGCTGTGTGGCCTCAGGGGAGGGTGAGAGCATCTCAGCTCTGGCCAGGGACTTCTGCCAAGGGCCACTGGTGGGAGGTGATTGCATTTTCTCCAAATCCTTCTCTATGTTTTTCATCACACTGTTGATCTTAACTTGTGCTAGATTTGTTGTCCTTTGAAATTCAACTTTTTTTTTTTGAGCTTTGACCTAATCTTAGTCCATTTTGCTGCTATAAAAAAGTACCATAAACTGAGTGGCTCATAAACAACAGAAATTTATTTCTCACAGTTCTGGAAGCTGGGAAGTCCAAGTTCAAGGCACCCGCAGCTTCATTGCCTGCTGAGGGCCTGCTTCTTGGCTTATCATTGTGGCCTCACATGGTGGATGGGACTAGCTAGCTCTCTGGGCCTTCTTTTGTAAGGACATTAATCCTAATCACAAGGGCTCCACCCTCATGATTTAATCACTTCCCAAAAGGTCCTGCCTCCTAGTATCATCGCCTTTGGGGGTTTGGATTCCAACATATGAATTTTGGAGAAACACAAACATCAGGTCATGGCAGCACTGTGTGGCCAGTCTCAGAATTTGGGGTGGGGAGGATGTCCTAGCTGAAAATTGTGGTTTCTAGGAGTTTCAGCTGAAGGGCCCTTTCTGCAGGGACCTGCTTTCTACCTGTAGCTTCTTGAGTGGAGGCTCCATGAAGGCAGGGCCAGGTTCTGGTTGTCTGAGCCTCAGGTACTGGCCAGATGCAGGGTTGAGTCCCAGTCAATGATATCCCAGTGAATGACTGAGTGGCAAATCGTGCATGTCCTTTGGGTTGTTAGGAATAGGGGCCGTCCTGAGGCACACAGAGCAGGTCTCAGCTCCTGCTCTTCTCTTTGGCTTTGCCCAGGTGAGCAGTGCTCAGAGCTGCCTGTCAACAAGGGGCATGCTCTCTGCAGATGGGAAATTTTCCTCTTCAGATGGTGAGTAGTCATAGTTCTGCTAGGGGCTTGGTTTCTGGTTGGCTGGGAAATTGGAAACCGGGCAAGACACCTGGAATGGTAAGTTACCCTTGGACTCGAGTGGTGCTCAGCTGTACACTTGGAACAGCTGGTGAGCAGGCACACATTACTTCTGCATTAAGTCTTTTTAAGGATACTGGGAAATAGGTATAGAGTTTCCTTTTCATATTACAGATCAGAAATGGAGGCTCAGAGATGACAAATGATTTTTCCAAGATTATCTCCCTAGAAAGTAGAGATGGGTGTGTAATGATGTGAGGTCTGGGCTTGGAGCTCAGACAAGCCTGGGGTACTCACACCAGCCCACTTGCCAGCTGGGTGGGCCTCTACTTCTTCCTTTTCAGAGCAGAGATAATGGTCTTGCCTGATTGGGTTGTTGAGAGTTGTTGATGAGCGCGGATATCATTCACCCATCATTCCCCAGGTGTGAGTGCAGGGACTGAGTACAGAAGTGGCCATGATAAACTCAACCTCTGGCTCGGAGTGCTGTGTCCACTTGGTGATGACTATCATCACCATGAGACTTAAATTCTGGTCTTTAGGCTCCAAATGGCCAGTGGCCTTCCTCCCCACTCCCCCCTGCCTCTGAGGAGTGTTCATGTTGTTTCCTGAACTTCCTCTAAATTAGACCCTGTGATATATCAGATGCTGGAAACTTACAGAGGACAAACAGGCCCAGGGAGAAAGTTGGAAGAACCATTAGGATGGGCTTCAAAGGGTGCTCAACTGGGATTCGCCATTCCTCCTCCTCCACTCCCAACGTTGTGTCCTCCACACCATCACAGCAACCACCAGCGCTTTCCACGTCCCCTTATTTTATTTAATGCTCATAATAGCCCGACTTCCTCCTTCTTTGCTCCTAACGTTGTGTCCTCCATACCATCACAGCAAACACCAGCGCTTTCCATGTCCCCTTATTTTATTTAATGCTCATAATAGCCCGACTTCCTCCTTCTTCGCTCCGAATGTTGTGTCCTCCACACCATCACAACAACCACCAGCGCTTTCCATGTCCTGTTATTTTATTTAATGCTCATAATAGCCCGACTAGGTAAGCATGATGATGATTATTAATGAATTTACATTTTTCAAATGGGGCAGTTGAAGCTTAGGATAAGTACTGGTCTCTCTGCTACTGCTGTAGGGACTTGCCTTCTCCTGGGATCTGTGTGCATGTATGTCATATATGTATTGTGCATGTGTGTGTGTACATGTGTGTGTGTGCATATGTATGGGTGTGTTTGTATGTGAGGGTTTTTTGGGCCTGGAGAAGCAGTCTCAGTGGTGCTGTGGTTCGCCTCTGCCACCCGAGCCCACAGCGAGGCCCAGAACCTTGGAGCCACATCCTTTCTTCAAGCACAGAGGGAATTTCGGGGGGTAAACTGCGCAGGCCAGGAACGAGGCTGGCTCTAGCTTTGTCCATCTTCTTGGGGCCTATGGAGACCATCCTGAGGTCCCTCCTCCCAATTTGCCTGTGTTGGCCCAGACAGGCCCTTTGGTTGGCAGCAGCCGGTACTGTGCTGAGCCAGGCTGCCTCTGGTTCGTGTGGCAGGAGGGCCTGGGAGTCCACTGTCCCCAGCAACCTCTGTGTGCAGGAGTCAAGGCCGGAGGTGGAGATCTGCTCCTCGGTGACAGGAGAGCAGAGGACAGAAACATCCCGGGGCCTTCATGCATCCTCTGACCACCCTGGGCTGGGTCTCACCCGCCAGCGCGCCAGGCAACAGTCCATTCTGGTTTTAGAACTACGACGTCCAGTACGGTATCAATCAGCCACATGTAGCCATTTACATGGAATCAATTAATTGATTGTCAATCAACCCAGTAAGCTAATTAATTAAAATGAGATTAAACCTCCATTTCCTCAGTGGCAGTTACCACATTCAAGTGCTCAGCACAAACAGAATATTTTTCTTATTGCAGGAAGTTCCATTGAATGTTGTTGCTCTAGAGGGCAGCTCCAAGCACATCCCTGTCACCTGGGTCAGATGAGTGACTGTGGCGGAGATTTCAGGGACCTTCATGTCTCCTGTAACCCCTGGCTTTGTTCTTGAGCCCCATCTGTACTGACCACAGGGTCAAGGCCTCCATGCTGTGCCCATCATCCAAAGCCTTCACGGGCAAAGACAGGCTGTTAGATTTCATCTGACATGTGGGAGAAGACAGGCTGAGGACAGGGGACCAACTTTGTTCCTTTTTTTTCCCAGTATGCCAGCCGCTGTGCTGCACATTTTACGTGAGAGTAACAACAGTAAATAATCATCACAGCCGTTTGTTGGATGCTTAACATGTGCTGGACACTGGGATTTCCCTTGTGAGCCCTCAGTGCCCACCCAGGAGCTGGGGCTACCATGGTTCTCACTGAGAGACTGAAATCCCCCAGACTGGGCGTCACACCCAAGCTTCCCCCGTCAGTAACGGCGGGATGTGATTCTGGTTGAATTCTATCTGTAAAACCCACTGCCAAGCAATCCCCACAGTCTCATGTTCCCCTTTTTATTGGAATAATGATAACCCTTTAGCCTGCACCTTAACATATATACTTTCCGCTGTTGAACATCACTTAGGGGTGATTTTGTGGGAAATCTAGACATGGGCTTCGTCGGCTTGTGTCGATGTCCTCCACATCCCCTGCCTTGTTTTTGCTTTCCTTGACGGACTCTCAGACGCTCTTAATTTAAAATCTTATCATTTCCATTTGTAAAGCTGTCATCTTTTGGAAAGTTAAGACCGTTTGTCTTCAGGTGATTATACAGGTTCTTTCCCCTCTGAAGGACAAACAGTTTACATTAAGTATTAGCATCCTTAGAGAAACCAGGACCAGCTAACTTAATTGTAAACATCAAGATAAACTCCAAGTATGTTTTTCCGTCACAGGAACCATCAATGGTATTTTCTGGTGGGAGGTTTCAGTTTAAAATCCCCAGTCAATCAGTGCTTAACTCTCAGGTGGAAATTAAAGAAACCACTTGAAAATGGCTGAGAAATAGAAAACAAAAACGAAAACAAAAACAAAAACAAAAAGCTAAACTCTCTTGGCTCCAGCAGGCATTCTGAAAAGGTGGACAGAAGGTCAGCTGAGTGCTAAGTGCCGTTCTCCACTCTCTGGTTGTCCCTGGGCACACCGGGCCCAGTGGCTCTGTGGTGAGGGAGACGGAGTGGCTGCTTTAAAGATGACTTTTGGCGGGCCACTGCAGTCTCTGAAGATTGTAAAATACATGCAGCAAGCACGGGCGGGGAAAGCGACTCTCGCTTGGGCTGGTCTTTAGAAAATGGAAACAAACTCACTATCTACGAAGAGATCAGTTTGCGCCCGATTTGGTTTTAATGTTAAACCCTATGAAATGATCTTGAGCAGAAAAATCAATTTCCCCGAAGTCTCAGATGTACATTGTAACTCTTATATTTGAACTGAATCTTGGTAGAGTTAAATAATTGAGCTTGCTTTCTTTAAGTGATACAGATGTATTTCATGCTAGGAATAACGCGTGAACCAGAGGGTGCTGAGAGCAGGCGGGACAGGAGCCGCTTGAGGTCACGCCTACCAAAAGGGGTGGGGCCAGGGTGGCACCAAATCCCAGTCATCTTTCCATCCAGAATAAATCAGGAGGGGTGGGAACCAGCCGCAGGATCAGAGCTGGAACAGGCTGTGTTGATGCAAAGGAAAGTGAGCACAGGCTTTGAGAGGATAGGGAGACGGCCTGACACGTGCCGGTTCTGAAGAGAAGGAAAGGAAGGGACACGTGCGTGACCTCATCACAGTTTATCCTGATTCCCTATCTCCTGCTTGGGTTGACCTGGGATCTGCAACTTTTCAGAGTCTCAGTTTTCCATCTGCAAAATGGGAGTTCATTTTCTCCGTCAGTAGCATTTGTTGACTGTATTGGGTGCTGGGAGGCGGCAGCGGACAAGACAGATAAAGCCCTAGTGGTGGAGGCAGACAGCCAGGAAGTCAACAAGTATGTAGATGTGTTTGGTGTGGAAAGTGCTAGAAGGAAGACGGCGATTAACAATTGTATCTGATTCCTAGCGTCCTTGCGGGGATGGGATATGTGAACACAGCAAGGAGCCCAGTGAAGTGCTCTAGAAATGTTAGCTTTCCCTACTCTGGGTTGTAACCATACCATTGCCATTCTTATCAGTGTCATCAGCACTGTCTTCATTAAGTAAGGAAGAGCATGGAGAAAGAGAAGGAAAATCAGAAGCAGGGGGAAAGAAATGAAGGTAGAAACATGAGGGCTGCTGGGGGTAGGAGGGTTCTGGGTTTATACCTGCTGAGACATGGGCACATTGCGCTTGCCTTCTTCCCTTCTAAGCCTGGCCTTCAGCCCGTGCCCAAGCGCCCCCACCTCAGCTTGCCTAGGGGTGCTGTCAGCGAAGCTCTTGGGCCAGGGACATAGCTTGGACCCTGTGGCTCTGCACATGAATACAAGAGGCATTTACGACTGGTTTGGGCACAACTCTGGCGTGGGCACCGCCCTGTTGCCGAGACGCCAGTGAAAGGTGAGGCTTGCTCACTGGGCAGTTTGCTCAAGTTGAGAGCAGGGAGAACCCCTAAATGCAGAGAGATAACCATTCATGTTAATTTTGTCCTTGCCTTTCCAAAGCTGGCCCTGGGGGTGCATTCATACTGAAGCCATGGTCCCTGTGGGCCTAGGCATCTGGATGGCCCTCCTGGCCTGCCTTCAGGTTGGAAAATGGCTGTTAGTGATCCAGCCTTCTTTAGAGTGTTTTTAACAGCTGAATGTTTGCTTTGCCAATTTAGAATACAAGGTCCGTAAGGAAGGCATCGATAACCCCCGTTGTAAGGGATGATGTGACGGGTGTAGATAGAAAGCAGATGAGGGTTACTTGGAGGTGAAATGTGGTTTTCCATGCTCACAATTGAGGCCCTGAAATCCAAGCTCCCCCTGAGTTTTAATGGCCTGTATTTGTTTGCTTATTTTGGCTGCTCTCTCTGCTGTTGGAATCTCTTCTCGCTCCCCTCTAGCAGGGCCAAATGACACACATCTAATCTAAGGTTCCAGGGCCGCTGCTGTCACCAAGCAGCTGTGTGACCTGGGCAGCCTGCTCAGATTCTCTGGAGTGCTAGCGGTTTCCTCCTCTTAAAGGGAGGGAGTCGTGCCCAATGTACGAAGTCAACCTTCCCCACTGCAGAATTCTGTGATTCCATAGTAGCTGGCTTCATTTGGAGAACTTGGTCAACACACGATGAGATCACTGGAGATCACTCAGGGTCTGTGAACTGAGGCAGGGAACTAGTGGGTTAATTTTTTTTTTTTTTTTTTTTTTTGCACATTCTATATTTGGACAAAAGCACATTGGGCATACTTTGGTCTCTGGCTGTCAAATCCTCGTTACATTTATTTTATTTAAGTCCTCCAGAAAGTCCTGGTAATACGTTCATTAACTTCCAAAGCCTTTGTGTGAAGAGGACTGCATTCACCAAAGAGGGCCTGACCTTCAGAGGTGAACTATTGTTACCAAGTGGGCTCCAATCAAGTGGCTTGGCTGACCTTGGTTGACCTCAGGGTGATGAGAAGGGTTCTCTTGTCCTCACTGTTCTGCAGCCCACAGGGGACATTGCTTTTGGCTTTTATCCAGAAGGAATGAACAGTAAATAAATGAAGAAGTACATTAGGCTGAACCGCTGACGTTTGTATGCAGGGTAGTAAATGTTTGTAGATGAAGAGCAGCAAAAGATTTTTTAATAAATGCTTTTGTGATGGATTTTATACTAAATCATTTCTTTACATTTTGACCAAAACCAACAGCTTAGATAATGGATCTGATGTTCATACCATGCATATACTCTGGTTTGATAAATCTTCAGCTAAGAGGACCTCCATGAAGCTGGATTCCCTCCGGACCGGGAGAAGATTGTATGTGGAATAAATTAACATGAGGGAAGTTCGGGGAGACCTGGGAAGGTCCAGACCCCGGCCGTGCTCCGACTCACGCCCTGCTGAGCTCTGTGCTGAGGCTGAATTGACGGTCTCCTTGGGTTTTCATTTTGGGGCTGGACTGTGTTAAATAAACCTAGTGGTAGAAATGGCTTTATGATGGTTCTATTTTCTGAATATTTACTCAGGAAAGCAAGAGACAGCCTGGGAGGAAAACGAAGGGGCTAGCGAGCCAGCGTGTGGAGGGCCATTGTGAATGAAGTGTCCTTTCTTCCCCTCTTCCTGGTCATCCCCCTCTTCTCACCGAAGACACTAAATGGGGACAAGAGTGCTGATCCCTCTGGCCCCTGGACGCAGCGTGGTGTTTGCGTCTGTTGCCGGCAAGCCCAGGTTGAGTGGTGGATTCTTGCTTCCTTGTTCTGGCCTTTGTGGCCTGGGCTAGTCTCTCTAGCTGTGGACCACGTGGGGTCTCCCCACCACACTCTGGGCAGTTTCCTCCCGTCCTTTGCCCACTTTGCATCTTTCCCATGCAGAAAACTCTTATTCTTCCTAAAAGATGCTCAAATACTGCTTCCTCCTGGAGCCTCCCTCTCCTCCCTTTGCTGCAGGCAGAGACGGGTACTCTTGACTGTGTCTGGCCCTCATTTTCTGTCTTCTTGGACAGCATCACCTGCAGTGTCAAGGAATTTCTTGCAATAGAGTCTGTGTATCGCCAGCCATCACCAGGAGTGCAGTGCTACATAATACAGACTCCTGAATCCGAATCTCTAAACAGGAGCCCAGGAATCTGCATATCTAACAAGTGTCTGTTATAATTTGGTGGTAAGCTCCTTGGGGGCAGGGGCTGTCAAGGTCATTTTCATCCTGGTGCCTAGCACCTATGAGGCACCCAGAGGGTGAGTGTGGAATGAATGAAGAAAGGAACAAATGAGGAAAGCAAGCTGCGAATCAGAACGAAGCCCTCATCTCACATTTTATTGTGACTTTGCAAGTGTCATGTAGCCTTCAGAATGATGAGTGGCCTCCATCCTGGTCCATTATGGTGTAATAGATTAAGCCATCCTTCAGAAAAAAATTAAGGAGCCTTGACAATGATAATTGCCGTTAATATCACTCTGGACATAGGTTTACTGACTGATGAGTTTAGAAAATTTGCTTCTAAAACAACATTAAGTAATGTGAAAAATAGCCAACGGGAAGGTCAGAGAGGTGGGCGTGGCCTTGCGCTCAGAGGCATGTGCGGGGAGAGAAAGTGCATCTGTGGGGCCAGACAGGAGTTCCTCAGTAAGGCCACCCCGCTGGGCCAGGCCTGGGCTGTGCATTCACTGTAGACTGCAGCCCGGGGCCATGCACAAACGTGGTGGGGCCCAGACCCAAGTGCATGGTGAGACACCATACAGGCTGTGATGGCCTGCCAGCACCTTCTTGCTCTGATTTTCCTCTTCCCGTTTTACATACTCACTCTCTCTGGTGAATAGTCCTTGGCAGGTTTCCCGAGATATCAAATTCCAGGAGAGAAAATACACAGGTCATGTGTACGGACTAAATAGAACTCTTAGTTGGAAACGACTTTTGTCAGGTGTCTGGGAATCTGCTCCGCCTTCAGCTACAAGTTAATCAGACATAAAGCAGCATGTCTGGAACTTGGGCAAGGGGCCCTCCTCTGCCCTCTGTCACCTGCCTGACTCACCTTGGGCAGGTTACAACCTTTCTTGGGGCTGCAGGTTTCTCATCTCTCTAATTAGGGCCTTGGACGAGCTAGGCCAGGTTCCTTCCAGGTCTAAGAGTGTGTAATTCTATCCACCTGCCTTCAGTCCCAAGCCACCACCCTCTACAGATGGGATTCATAATTCCGGGCTGCACTTAAAATACTTAGCTGGATTGTGCGGCTGCTGTAAAATAACCTTTAGCTTGCCTTGCAACTTGTTTGGACTTTTATCTAATCACAGAAACAGTTGAGGTGAGTGCTTTAAAAAACGTTTACTATGTAGGAAAGCTTACACTGGAGTGCTTTCTGTGCTGACTGTGGCGACTTACTGGGCATGTTTGCAGGTCTGGGAGATGTTACACAGATGACTGGGGAAACGTTTCCACATGGGGTCATGGACAAGCAGCAGGGAGACGGGAGTGGCAAATGCTTTGTGGGCCAGGGTGATGTGTCAGGAGGGGTTTGGCTCCCAGCTTTGGTTTTCTCATCTGTAATACAGGATCACACATTTTTTCTAGGGTTGGGTGAGTAGCAAATGCAGCAAAAGTTCTTGCATATATGTGCAGAACACTTAGAGTGGAGCTGGGACATAGTGAGAGCTCTATGAATATCAGATGTTATTATCACCACGAGCTATACTAATATTCTTCGCCTACTTTCCTCTGTCACAAACATTTTCTTTAGTATTGGGAAGAAAGTCGTTTCTGATTTCAAAGCCCTGGTGACCTGATTCTCCTGGGGAACTTTGGCATCAAGATATGGTGCTGATCCCCAAAGGCAGAGGCAGTGTATTAGTTCATTTTCACGCTGCTGATGAAGACATACCTGAGACTGGGCAATTTACAAAAGAAAGAGGTTTAATGGACTTACAGTTCCACATGGCTGGGGAGACCTCACAGTCATGGTAGAAGGCAAGGAGGAGCAAGTCACGTCTTTCATGGATGGCAGCAGGCAAAGAGAGGGAGCTTGTGTGGGGAAACTCTCCCTTATAAAACTATCGGATCTCTTGAGACTTATTCACTATCACGAGACAGCATGGGAAAGCTTGCCCCCATGATTCAGTTACCTCCCACCAGATTCCTCCCACAACACATGGGAATTTAAGATGAGATTTGGGTGAGGACACAACCAAATCATATCAGGCAGAAAGAAGACAGAAGGAAGGGAGGCTCAGGAGCTTCTGACTCCTGGATATTTGATTAGGGACTAGCTGGACTCAGCCTTTGTTTGGCCCTGAGTCCACCATGGTTTCAACACAGGAAGTTTTACAGCTCACAACAACCCAAGGTACCGAGAATGAAACAAACTCTCCTGTGGGCTGGCGTGGTCCTGGGAATTACTGGCTTTTCCAGGGGCCCTGGCTGTGCTTGGGATGAGTTTCCACTGGGGCAATTGTGTCCTGTAAGGCACTCTCTGTGTGGGTGCATCCACCGTGGCCCGTCAGCACCTTGGGGACAGGATCTGGGCTGGGACCTACAAGTTCTCAGGAGCTTTGTTGGATGAGTGAAAGGGCAAGGGCTACACCTGCCACTCTCCAGGAGATACATGGTCTGGTGCAGCTCTTTCTGAGTGTGGGCCTGGAAGGTCTTGCCCAGTGCCCCCCACATAGCTGCACCAGCCCCATTCTGAGTTTATGCCTCCTGGGGAGGAGGGTGGGCTTACTGTGAACAAAGTGCTCCCCACTGTTTGTGCAGCCATTGTGTGATCCCCTGACCCTTGACTCTTGTTGCCTGCAGTGTCATCTGGCAGCAGCATTTTTTAGGCAGCGCTCTATTGAAGTGCAATTAACATACCATAAAATGTGTCTGTTTTAAGTACATGTCAATGATTTTTAGTAAATTCACAGAGTTGTGTATCCATCACCATCATCTAAATTGAAGACTTTCTCATCAACCTGAAAAGATCCCTTGTGCCTATTTGCAGCTCCTCTCCATTCCCATCCCAGCCCCAGGGAGCCACCCTCTACTTTCTTCCTCTATAGATTTGCCTTTCCTGGATATTTCATATCAATGAAATCATGCGATATGTGGTCTTTTTTCAGCAGCATTATTGATTAATCTCCCTCCTGGTTCTTGGCAGGAAACAATTTGTATTTATGTTTGGAAAGGACCCGGGTCAGGGAGACACAGCTGCTCTTGCTGATATCGGCTGTGACCACACACTTGCCTGGATGGCCCCATCCAGCCCCTCCTGCTCACCTGCCACTCAGGGGCCATTGGTTCTTGCATCTCTTTCTCCATCCTTGATCTTGCTGCTGAGAATCGGACCCCTGTTTCTGTTTGGTGATGCACAGGTGCCTCCACTCCATGCATCTAGATCAGAACTCATCTGCCCTATCTTCCTTCTGCATTAGTGAAGAGCATGGTCTTCCTTGGAGGGCAGATTTTTAGGTGGCCCTGTGCTCCTTGGTGGCCCTCTGTGACTTGCTTCTAAACAGTAGTGGGGTCTGTGACTTGCTTCTAAACAACAGAACACAGGGTAGGTGACGGGATGTATGTGATTATATGACTATGTGATATAGAGTATAGTGCCAGTCTTGCTGGGTCTCTCTCTGCCTGCTGGCTCTGAGGAAGCAAGTGGACACATCACTGGACTGGAACTGCGCCTCAGCCTGTTGAAGCTGAGGGTGGCCCCCAGGCAGCAGCCAGCAGAAAAGCCAAAGCTGTTTTTTGGCTGTGAGGAGCCAAATCCTGCCAACAACCACGAGCATGGGCACATGAGTCCTTCCAGTGAAGCCCTGAGATGAGACCCCTGTTCCAGTTGACACTTCATTTGCAGCCTGGTGAGACCCTAAGCAGTACACCCAGCTGGGCTATGCCTGGACTCCTAACCCACAGAAACGGTGAGATAATCAATGATTGCAGTGGGCTCCTTTCAGTATCGCTGCCCACAGTCTCTCCCAACCCACCTTCCCCCTTCAGTGCCAGTTCCACCCTGATGCCCCCTGCACACCATCACCTGCAGGAAAGGACAAGGCCCTTACTGTGGCCTATAAGGATGTAACAGCCCAGTCCCAATATCCTCCTCCAGTTTTATCTCTGCTCCTCCTGACCACATCCCCATGCTCCAGCCACCCTGAACCACTTGGTCATCCTAAGACAATCTGGGCTTATCCCACCTCTGTGATTTGGCGTCTGCTGTTCTCTCTGCCTAGAATGCTCTTCCATCTCTTCTCAGCCTGAAAAACGTATTCATTCTTCACAACCTCAGATCCAATATCATCTCTTTTCGAAAGCTTCTGTGGATGCCTTAGACAGAAAGAATTTGGACTTTAATTGGTATATTGCTCTTTCCTTGTGTCCACTGATACTGACATTGTATTTTAGTCTGTCCTCCAGTGCCCCCACTGGAGTATGGACAGTGGTTTAAATGTGTTCTTCCAACGTGTCTTCTTTCCCTGGTTCCCCCACTCTAGTGCCAAGCACCTCTGATGTTCAATAAACATCTTTGGAATGAGTCCTGGAGTGAATAGCCAGCTGACCACTTCAATACGTTGAGACAGAACCCCCAGGTGAACCGTGGGCCATGGGCATCCTAACGACCTTTGGTTTGTAGGGAGTTAGGTGTGCAGGTCAGGTGGATGGGGACAGCATGGGAGGTGAGTTTCAAACGTTGGGGTTCACTGGGGTCAGCTTTAGATCTGAAGGTCATGGTCCCTCTCTTACTGACGCTGTTGCTCTCCCAAGCACAGTGGCCATGAGACCTACAGCCCCTGCTTTTCTTTCTGCTTCAGTGCCCTCCTCCATCCACTGCTGGTGGCCCCAACACGTGGATGACAACTTGATAAAAGTCTCAAACTATATGGAAAGGATCTGAGATACTGACGAGCACTATCATTAAAATTGTGCCCACTCACCCGATAGATCCCCTTCTCCTCCCTGCGTATTTTCCTCCCTAGCACTCTGGTGTACATGCTTTCTTCATTAATTTGCTTGTTTTCAGTCTCCCCCAGTTAGACTGTAAGCCCCGTGAGGGCAAGCATCTCTCTGTTCCAGTAATTTCTGTATCCGTGTGCCTGGAATGATGTGGAGGGTGCCCATCCCACTGCATAGCTCTCCCTATACCTGGCCGCCTCCCTTCTTGATCTTTCTAAAATTCAAACCTATCATGTCGTCCCTTTGCTTAAACGATTTTATTGTCTTCCCATTCACTTTAGGATGAAGAAAAATAATCTTTACCTCTAAATATGTTTAATTTTATTAACTTATCCCACCCAGATTAAGGTAAAAACAATAACAACAACAACAAACTCTCCTTTTGTCAATTATACTCTAACTCAAATTATCATTCTAGCCCTAACCTAAAGTCTGAGAGAGAGATTTTTGAATTTTTCTTCCTAGAGTTTTTGTTTGTTTGTTTGTTTTTGAGACAGAGTCTCGCTCTGTTGCCCAGGCTGGAGTGCAGTGGTACAATCTCAGATCACTGCAATCTCCGTCTCCTGGGTTCAAGTGATTCTTCAGCATCAGCCTCCTGAGTAGCTGGGATTACAGACACCTGCCACTACACCCAACTAATTTTTGTATTTTTAGTAGAGATGGGGTTTTACGCAGGTCCTGGTCTCAAACTCCTGACCTCAGGTGATCCACTCGTCTTGGCTTCCCAAAATGCTGAGATTACATGTGTGAGCCACTGTCCCCGGCCTTCCTAGAGCATTTTTATTTTAGAAAATAATTTCAGTTTATTTTCATAGGTGATATAATGATTAATCCTTAAAGCCTTCTGGCAGATTCATTTCTGGTTATTATAATTTTAGGGGTGAAGAACTGAGAGTGTGGGGATAGGGAGTCTGAGAACCAGATGGTGTTCAAGCAAACTGGGATTTCTTAAATTGGGTGGGATGGGGGGCGGTGGCAGAGGTGGCCGTGGGTCTGGCTGTATAATCCTTCACATGATTGGGTGGGACGGGGGAAGGTGGCAGAGGCGGCCATGGGTCTGGCTGTATAATCCTTCACATGATTGGGTGGCATGGGGGGGCGGTGGAAGAGGCGGCCGTGGGTCTGGCTGTATAATCCTTCACATGGGTCATGATCCTTTGTCAACCCATTCCTGTGTAATGATGGATGTGGGTGGGCGGGAATGACTTCCCAGTATAATTTCTATCCATTTCATTTTCTTTGCAGAGGGAAGAGAGAAGCCCCTCCCATTCGCTTCTACTGGGGCTTGTTAAGCCATCGCCTTGGGGGCCGGCTGATCAGCGGCAGCCAGCAGCCAGCGGCTTCTGCAGGCAGGAGCAAGGACAGCCTGTGGCTACTGCAGCCCCACTGCCCGGCCACACTTCATGACGGGAGAGTGCCTTGGGAGGAATGTAAAGGCAAACCGTGTTAGCATCATAGAGCCCACTTAATTCTGTATGGGTTGGTATTTGGGGAAGAAATTGAGGACAATTTGGTATTGGACCCTATAACTGGGCAGTGACCAGTATGCATGGCAAAGTCTTAAAGTCAGTGAGTTTTTCAGGATGATTTTCTTTTCTGTCCCTGAGTCAGTGGGATAGAATGGAAATGCCTTGTCTAGGTACTTTAGGGAGCACAGTGTGAAGAAGACAGCCTCCCGTAAGCTAGCACCCCTTGTGTAATTTGTGGTCCTTAGACATTAAAGTGAAGCCCTTTGTCACCAACTGTAGAGCCCCCCCGCCAAAACACCCTCATTTGGGGTTTTTATTCCATTTTAAACCATGAATTGCATGCACTCCCTCCAGTACTGATGTGAGGTTTTTCTGTGTTGGATCAAAACCAAATGCTGCTTTATGTCAACTTCAGGAAGGAAACTGGCAAATGCATGAAGTCAGTCTCCATGGTGCGCTTCCACTCCAGGGACTGTACGAGAGGAAAAAAAGGTGCTTCATATCCCAACCAAAAGTATTCTCTGTCTGAGGACCATTGCCCAAGTGTGAAGTAGGAGACTTGTGCAATTCAAAGGCACCCATGCGATGCTCGTGCGAAGCTCTTTTCTCAGCCAGGCACGACAGGTATGGAGCCGGCCCTGGGAAGTGGGATCTAGAATGACAACCCCTGGCACAGGGCTAAGGAGCTTTAGGAGTGGTGAAATCTCATTGTATCACTGCAAACAGAAGCTGCATCCCTGCATGGGAAGCATTAGGTCACCTCCCAGGCAGGAGCAAACATTTGGTGGGAAGGACTAGGAGGTTGGCTGCTTGCTCTTCTCTTTCAGCAGTGACATCTCCACCGTGCTTGTCCCACATCTCCAGAAAGGTGGTTCCAGGTACAAAAGCTCAAGTGGACTGGAGGCTCCCAAAGCTTCTCCCCGTGCCATCTCCCCACTGGCTGCTGGGTCCAGTGGTGGCCGCCCCGTGGGTACTAGGAACTCCTAGTTCTACAATGAGAAGCTGCAAGGTACAGCTGTAAGTTTTGTCCTCATGCTCACCCCCTTATGCTGTCTCCTCCAATAATGCATGTGATTTGGTCTCTACAGGACCCCCAGAGGCCCATGGACTGGAGCTGTTAATGTCCTGCAGATAGGAGCCACTCTCTCGCTGTGATCACCAAGGTACCCAGGGCCTCCGGAGGCCACAAAGAATGGATAATTGCAACCCACAGGCCTCCTTCAGATTTCCTCCAAGCCCTTCTGGTCAGCAAATACTCTATGGCAAGTCTGGGGTTTGGTCTTTACTTCTGGTGCCAATTAACTTCATCTTCCTTTTCTCTTTGGTCCGTGGAATTACTCTGCACTCTTTGCAATGATGTTTAGTAATTCTTATCGACTACGGAGCAGCCTCCTGGGACCCTGCCAGCTGATCTTAAAAAGCCACTTACTGCAGGATTCCCACTGCTTTCCTGGGCTAGGAATTCCTTAACCAAAGGCAAGTTTCACAGGAGATCCTTGAGAAGGTGCCTCATTATTAATATTTTTGTGTTGAAAATGTTCACTGTGGAAGTTGCTTACAAGGTGGGCCAGTGTGTTTGGGAAGAACAGGGTGGGCCTCGAGCAAACTGGGGGGCGGGGTGGGATTCAGACTCTACTCCCTCCACCTTTGTCCTTCCCTCTTCTTCTTCTTGCTCACCTTCAGAAACCCCGGGCCCCCTTCCTGGCTGCAGCCCCTCGGGTCTTCTTCATGCGTTGACACTGAAAGCTCTCTTGTGCTAATTGCTGACTAGGCATGAATGCATGGCAATTGTTGGCTTGTTTCCTCTCCTGGATCACTTTTTCCTCCTTTCATATTGGGTAGAGCCTTTCATGTCTTAACAAGAGGGAGCCGGTCACATGAGGTTTTGGGTGCACCAGTTGGGTGGGTTCTGAACTTCTGGCCCCCTTCCAAGTCTCAAAGTCTGGTTGACCATGTGTGTTGGGCCAAGCTGTGCCTGGCTCTGGAACTGCCTCCAAGGAGGGGCATCAGGCTGTGTGGTGGAAACAGTGACCCCTCCAGCCCCTGCTGCTCCAGCTGCAGCTGCAGAGTGTACAAGGGGAGAGTCTCTGGGGGTCATGGGGCTCCAAGGGTGTATTCAGAAAGATGAAGCACCCTGTGTGATGCACCTGCACCTAGGCTGATGGGGACACCTGCAAGAACAGACTGGGGCATTAAATAGGTGGAGGGAGCTTTGCTTTAGAAAACACACACTGAGAAAGTGGAATTTGCCATCAGGCAGGCTAAGGGGTGTTCCACTTACTACACTTGGAGTCTTTCGCCCAAGAACTGATGAAACAGTTCAGGAACAAAACCAGCCAGATACGTTAAGAAGAATGATGCTTACCAACATAGTATGGGGTTTGATGTTGACAACGATTCACTGATGTCTCCCCAGATTCCCTAGATGTAGGGGCAGAACTACCAGGGGAGAGACCATGCTTCTTTGGAGAGATTGAATGGTACTCTCTAGGTCTGGAGCAGCACTGTCCAGGGAACGTCACACTGGGAATGTTCTTCCTCTGTGCTGTCCAAGATGGTAGCTGAGCATGCAGTGTGGTTATTGCAACAGAAGAACTGAATGTTGATTTCATTTACTTTTAATTGATTTAAATTTAAATCTGAATGCCCGCGTGTGGCTAGTGGCTACATGGTGGACAGTGCTGTCTAGACCAGTGTGCAGAGGTCATAGTGGGGGAGGAACATTGGAGGAAAATGGAGAGGTGACCCTGGAGAGGTGGTGGGAACAGATCGAGAGGACCTTGTAAGGTGTGTGAGCAATTCGAGACTTGTCCCTGGGGATGACAGGAAGCCACTGAAAGGTCTAAGCAGATGAATGAGCACTCAGATGGATAGCTTAAAAGACTTGGCTGGGTGCGGTGGCTCATGCCTGTAATCCCAGCACTTTGGGAGGCCAAGGCGTGCAGATGATGAGGTCAGGAGTTTGAGACCAGCCTGGCCAACATGGTGAAACCCCATCTCTGCTAAAAATACAAAAAGTAGCCAGGCATGTTGGTGGGTGCCTGTAGTCCAGCTACTCGGGAGGCTGAGGCAGGAGAATCGCTTGAAACTGGAAGGCTGAGGTTGCAGTGAGCTGAGACTGTACCACTGCACTCCAGCCTGGGCGAAAGAGCAGAACTCCATCTCAAAACAAAAACAAAAACAAAAACAGAAAACAAAACGAAAAAAAAAACAAACCTCCCACTCCCCACCCCAACCTGGAGTCCAGGTAGAGAAAGAGTGGGGGCAGGAGGGCAGCCAGAGAAGGCTGTCGTGCGTGGAAACATCCATCCATCTACATGCACACCTACACACATGTGTATGCCAATTGGTACAGAATTGTGGGGAATGCGTATTGCCAGGAGCCATGCCAAGCACTCTGCGTGCCAGATAATCACACCACCAGCTCCGGGAAAATATTCTGAAGGGAAAGTTGTAGGGGTTTGTGGCCAAGCTATTGATTGGTGAAAGAGGCAGAGAGAGGTACAGAGAGAGACTGAAGATGTCCCTAATGCCTGAAGACGCCTCGAACGCCTGGCTTGCAGGTCTGGGCAGCATCCCTCAGAGGGACGGGGAGGCCATGGAGAGACGCAGGTTGAACTACACTGAGTTTGGGTTTCCCCCCCACCCACCCCTGCCGCCTTAAGTAAATCTCAGGAGCCCACCTGCCTTGAGCAGACCCCACCCCCAGGTTCCGTATCTCCACCAAGAGATGGGAGGGCAGGCTTCCCAGAACAGGGGGAGGCTGACCCTGGACAGAGGCCGTAACAGCTGGCAGAGGGGTTTCTTCCTACCCAGAAGGAGTGCTCCTCTGCCGCCGGCATTGGAGAGGAGATGCTGTAAGCAAAGTGGTCGCTCTGCTCAGGGTGATGCTGGGTGGTGGTTCTTGCAGAGGCCACACTGAGAAGCAGAAACAGTGCCAGCCACACTCATGGCCCCTGAGAAAGGTGGTGTTAGCAGCACAGAGGGGAGATCAAGGAGCTCCTGTGGGAGCGTGTTTCAAAAAACAGTGTGGCAAGTTTCTAACTTATGAGGTTGCCATTTTATTTATTCACTTATTTTGTTTTTTTCAGACAGGGTCTTGCTCTGTTGCCCAGGCTGGAGTGCAGTGGCATAATCTCAGCTCAGTGCAACCTCTGTCTCCCAGGTTCAAGAGATTCTCAGTCTCAGCCTCCCGAGGAGGAAGGATTACAATTGTGCACCAACACGGCTGGCTAATTTTTGTATTTTTAGTAGAGACAAGGTTTTGCCGTGTTGGCCAGGCTGGTATCGAACTCTTGACCTCAAGCGATTCTCCTGCTATGACCTCCTAAAGTGCTAAGATTATAGGCGTGAACCACCGCTCTCAGCTGCCACTTGTTTTATATATTTATTTTTTTAAAAGCATTTTCCTGCTTAAAAAAAAAAATGCATGTCAGTTGAACTAAACCAGTTCTTTCTGAATTTATCCTTCTTTATGAATTTTGAAGAAATAAACATGGGCTGGTAAGGATGTTCCTCATGGCATGACTTATCTCAATACATGGCATTTATTTGGGCAAACACACAGTGCTACAACTCTGCACCCTTTCAATGCCATGAAAAGAAAATATTTAAAGGCTTGAAAGTCATTCAGACTATGTTCATAACCGAAAAAAGACATGTAGGGTATAATTGTGTTTTTGTTTTAAAAAACAAAAAAAATATATTACACTCATGGAAAAAAATTAGAATAATATACCAAAAATTGTGGTTATTCTGGGAAGAAGAATTAGAATTATAAATGTCTTAGATTTTTCTTCTTTCTTCATTTTTATGAATTTCCTACCAAAAGTATGTATTACTATGAAATTAGAAAAAAACAAAAAACAAAAAACAGAAACCCATGGTTTCTGTTTTTTGAAGGACAAGCCAGAAGGAGGCTGCGGTGGAGGCGGGGCGGTGGGGAGGGTTCTGTCCTGGAATTTGGCTGCATCTGGTGAAGCTCATTGTCTTCAACGTTTTTTTGTTTTTTGTTTTTCATGTGAAAATACAGGAAGGCTATTTTCAGTGGATCTTTTGTCCTCAATCCAAAAAGTGTTTTTCTCCTGTAAGAAGGCAAAGTGCAGGTTCTGCCTGGTCCCCAGTGTGGAGCTGGCCCAGCGTGGAGGGCTTAACTGGACCAAGCTGCTGTGAGCAGCCGGCCACACTGCAGCTCCCGCTCACTCAGCCAGGAGAGGCTATGGGGACCCAAGCCTGGCTTGGGGAGAGACTGTCTGAGGTGGCTACACAGAGCCCAGGGCCCTGCTGGTGGCAGTGACATGGCTGAAAGGGGATTGCCACTCAATTAGGTCACAGGATTCTGCCCCCAGGGGTCCTGACTCTGTCAGAAGAGTTCACTGGAGTGTGACGAGGGATGCCTGTCATCAGGACCCAGCCTGGGCAGGGCCTTCTGTCAATGCCGCTCATAAAGCAGAGCAAACACTGGGCCACAGAGCTGGGACCTCATGAATGGGACAGGCACGACAGGTAAATGGTTTGTAATTGGATCCTCGCTGTCTTCTGGCACGCTCATTTGGCGGTGGGTTGGTTCACAGTTGGAGAAACAGAAGAATTTTTCAGATGTTTGGGTGTTTCTGATAAGCTCTGACTTTCAGGTCAAGGCAGAGAGGTGACTTTGCAAGCAGCTAGGCCGGAGCTCCTCGACACCTGTAACCTTTTCCAGAGTCACTTTGGAAGCCTAAGTGACCCCACCAAAGTGGAGCATTGCTCAAACATTCAAACTCACTTTTTGGAACAGCCTTCAAATCTCGATGCTCATTTGTTGACTGTTCTTATAATGGCTGATTTTCTCTTTCTTTGGAAGTAGACAGAAACCATCCGGAGCTGAGAGTGTGACGAAGAATACAAGTGCCGATGGAGGGGCGTGGCCTTTTAGAGCATCCTGGGGGCTATTCTGAGGGCCAAAAAGTTACTGGGTAGGAGACAGAATCTCCATTTGTAGTGGAGGTGACAGAGGCATGCAGAAATTCGAGGGCTTGTCACTTGGGCAGAAGATGACAGAGCCACAGTTCAGAGCCAGGACTGTGACTCTTAACTGCCCTTCAGTTCTGCTTGGAAGGGGAGGGAAGTCTGACAGATCCCATAGATGGCGCTCTGTTGGGGATGGCGTGCAGTGACTGGGTAGATGGGTTCTAGTCAGTCCCAGGGCGAACGCTGTTCCTGTCCTGTGCCCCAGGCTGATTCTGGGCATGTGGGGGCCTTTCTAAATCAAAGTACTCAGGAATGATCCGAACAGCTGTTTTCAAATGTCTAGATGCATGAAGATAAATCATATGCGGACTAACTTTTTTGTATCTCATCTGAAAGTCCTGGTATTACTTTCCAGCTATTGTTTTCCATTTTCTGCTGAGATCACATCTTCTTCTGGGTTGGGAGATTTATATTTCCCTTCCAATAAGACAGCCCGCTATTTAAAACCAGGCCTATGTGGATGCAGTGTGAGCATAATCCATTTAGCACCTCCTTCCCCAGGGCTCTGTCCCCTCAGTGGGGACCAGTGGCTCCTGCATCCACCTAGAAGTTAGGCTGGTGTTTTTCTGCCTTTTATGACGTACTTAGACTTTATCTTTAATATATATTCAGATGTTGATCTTTTCATGGATTCAAAAAGGGCTTTTACCTTCTGGAGCCCCATCCATAAGGCTGCAGTAAGCTAAATGCATGCTGCATGGCAGCAGAGAGGGTTTTGTGTCCTTTGTTAAATATTTTAAAATTTTTGCTGTAATAAACAGGTGGTTATTGTTACTATTTCTTTCTAGGAATTCTCTATTTTTTCTAGAATTAGAAGCCTTAGGAATTTTGTGTCCAAGTTTTCATAGTATTTCTTTTCTTCCCCTCTTTCTCTCTGTCTCTTGTTAGAAGGGGAACAGCAAGAAAGACATAAAAAGGTCAGGATTGGTGCACACTCTTGTAAGGCTGTTAGGAAGAACAGGGCAGTTGTGGCCTGTTCCGAGGGGCAGTAGGGCAGTTTAGGGCCAGCTGTTGGATAAGCATGAGGCTTATCCAAGGCCCCTATATTGCTGTGGGCAAGGAAATAGTGATTCCAGGCATTTCTTTCTGTTTGGCAGAAAAATGGAAAGTTAGTATCATATCAGTTAGCCAAATTAGGGTGCAGGGAACACAATCATTACATCTGAGAGTATTCCTTTTGTGTTTAGAACCATTGCATTATCCCCAAACCCCAGATGTATATTTGACTGGGAAGCACCTCTCCTTGAGCTGTAGAAGTCACAAAACATTGACCTGCAGAGTTCCTGGCTGCGCCAGGTTCTGGTCATGGGTGACATTGGATGTGTGCTGAAAATGACTCCCCGTGGCTGGTGCTGTAGCAACAAGTCCACGAGCTTCCTGCTCATCTCTTCTCTGGCAATCCATGGGCTTCCCACCGGGCTCTGCTAACATCCCCTTCTCTTCTGCCTTCCACTTATCCCCCCAACCCCGAGTTGTGCAGAAATCTGTTCTTTCTTGTTTTAATATTTTAAAAAAGAAAGCAGTGGCATTTTCTAAGACAGGGATTGTTGGCTGATTTACTCATGCTAGGAATCAAACCCTTCTTAAAAAGCTGCCTTCTCTGCATGGTGGGTTTTAGATACTTGGACCGACAAAGCTGGCGTTGTTTTGAGAGGGTTAACTAAGATTAATGAGGAAAGAAACGTGAAGCCATAAAGGATCAGCGTTTCCAATCAATGATGGAATAAATTTAATGTGTATTCCATCTGCAGTTTCCTTGGCACAAATGTCCAGATGCCAATTCCAAAAGGTTTTGCCTTTTTATGCTTCTAAGTAACCTACTAAGACAAGAACAGTGCGTACTTCAAGTGTAATAGTGCTTTATTTAAGGTTTATACTGCAGTCGATGTATTGATCAAGAGGAATTTGTAGAATACAGAGGCGTGTTTTAATAAGAGCTGGATAGAGTACTGCAAACCTTGCTATTCCCAGGACTTTAACAATTGTGAATTGCAGCTTCAGCATCTTATTTGGGAAAGGAAGGAAAAGGAAAAAAGTAATTAATTGTGATAGAGTAATGGGGACCACAAAATGGGGGCTCTAATCCCCTCCAAATGCATGGGTAATGAAATCATGAGTTTCTCTGTAGGTGTTCTGAAATAACTCAGAAAGCAGCTCTGTGCATGAGATTTTTAGAGATTGTGTATTTAAGCTGCGTGTAATTCCTTTTTCAGGTGGGGAGTGGCGTGAGGCCTTGGTCCATTTCATTGCTGACATTAGCCCTGCACCAGCGGGAGAGCGTTTCTTCCTTTAATCACCCCAAGATTAGCCTGCAGTTGCCTCTTTCTGTTGGATATTTGAATAACAAGCTTGATGAAGCCACTTAACTCCCTCCAATTACAAGTGCCAAATGGGGGTACAAAAAAGAGAGGCCTTTTACATGTGTGAATGATTTCACAGTCCAGTGTCATAATCAGATTCTAGAAATTGAACTTGCAGAAAGTTTGTGCTAGCCTTGTGGATTTTCATTTCAGATGTTGTCAACTCAAGGGCATTTGGACCAATCAATATCTGTCTGTCTTCTCGCACATAGAAAGTTGGCTATTAGAAAAGAGAGGCTTACAGCAGGGCTCAGCCAATACCATTAGCCCTAGCCTAAGGGCAGTTCTGTCCATGTGCCCGGGTAGGCACCTGCCCCCTCCCCTCCCCCACCATTAGGGAGGCCACTTGGGATGTCATTTGGACAGAGCGGGCAAAGAGCACTTCTTTATTCTCTCTCTTTTTTACACCCAGACTCCCCCAAAATCAATAAATCTGTTCTTTGCTTATTTTCAGAACTTTACTTCAATATAAGCAAGGACTTTCCTTCCAGCAACAAACTCAAGTAACACCAGTCAGGCTTATGTGTGTGTGTGTTTTCTTTCTCTGTTCCAATTTGAAAAATAATTGGAAATAATATCTGATTGATGTTCTCTCTCGCTCTCTCTCTTTTTAGCTAAAGATTTCCTAGATGAAAGACCTTGATCCACTGCCTTTCATGATTCAGCACTGGATTTTCTGTTCCATGCAGCCTTCTATTGGAATAATTTTGTGAAATGAAGGCAACAAAGTATTATTTTCTTAATCAGAGAGAGCTTCATACAAATTATGCTCATTGACTGCTAATTTGTCCTGCATTGTTACCGATGCTCTTCTTATGATTTTTGTTTTGTACTGAACAGCTCCTTGGCTGAGAGAAAACCCTGAAGCAGTTAAGATACCAGGAAAGGAAGACTTGAAAATTGGTTAGTGAAGATTCTGAGTATTTCCTGGTGCGTCTCGGAATTTTGTTTGTTTTTTTTTTATGGTGATATTTCTTTCTCTCTGTATGTCTCTGTCTCTCTGTCTCTATCTGCATCTCTGCCTCTTGTTAGAAGGGACTAGTTAGAATGGCACAAAGAAGTTAGAATTGGAGATCATCGTTGCAAAGGCCCTTAAGAAGAGGGGGGCAGTTGTGGTCTATTCTGAGGGCTACCAAGGTGGTTTCCAGCTTGCTCTTGGCACGAAGAGGAATAAACAGGGCCATTTTAATGCCATGGGCAGGGAAAGCATGATGCAAAGCCTTTGGAGGGGCCACCAGGTAATGACAGGAGAACACCAGAACCCAGGGAGATAGCAGAGGTTGAGGAAGCCTGGCACCCCAGCGACAAAGTAGTGTCCCTAACAAAAGAAAGAAAGACTCAATCTTGGAAACAGAAACATGAAGTGAATTTTTAATACCATCGTCCAAGAAGATGGCATTTTCTGTGACTGGAACAATGCAGAATTAATGTGTATCTGCAAGAAATATCATTAAGATTAAGTATTCTTCAGAGAGATTGGAGAATCGGGGAATTCAAGTGCATTTGTTGGCTTGAGCCAGCCCTCCGCTACCTGACCCATCTGCAGGCAGAAAGGACATCCTCCAAGGTAAAGACATCTGCTGGCAGACAAAAGTAAAGATGTGAATTTTCTTTCAATTTCCTGAGAGAGCACAATACTTTCAGTTCTCTCTTTTAATGCGACTCTGGATTGCTTTTTCCCTGACAGTTGCTGTAGAGATAGCATAGGCTTGCTGCTTGGCACAGAAGTACTCTTTATTTCATTGTAATTAGCAAGGGTAATTTTCTGGCATGGCTCCGGAATGGTCCATGAGGGGTTTTCATGTCTGAAAGCAGAGGAGAGCTCAAGGTCAGATCCTGAGCTTCAGCAGCGAGGACAAGTTGGAATCCAGAGCTGGAATTGTGGTGCTGGAGCACTGGGTGAGGACCAAAGGTTACTCAGTCCTCAGGGCCAAAGTCCTAACTGGGCTCCTGCCGATCGTCTCTCCTGGGGTCCTGTTCGGGATGGACCCACAAGATCACCAGAACGGGGCAGCACTGTCTTGCTATACAAGCTCTTTAGAGGGCTCCATTGAACAGGTTTTCTGTTTTGAATGAAATCATAGATCCTTCATTCAGGGGTTTGCCATGATTACCTTGATCTTATGCTCATCAGCCATTATTGCACTATGTTTTTTGTGTATATGCCCTTCTCTCTTGCCAGATTATCAGAAATGGTGTGTGTGTGTGTGTGTGTGTATGTGCGTGCGTGAGATTTCTTTCTGCATCTCCAGTACCTTTCAGGGTACTGTGTAGAAGCATCACTCAAAAGCACGAAGCCAAATAGGTCTCTGAACACAGTTTTTGGTTGAACTGACTTTTTTTTTTTTTTTTTTTTTTGAGAGTGAGACTTCCTCAATAGAGGAGGCAGTGTACTGATTTACATGCTGGTGAAGCTCCTTGTCTTGGCATGGACTCATAACTGACAGAACAGCATGCGGACCTCACTGCTCCTTGGACTTTGAGTGGAACTACTCTAATGCTAAGTCCTGACCTGGATCCCTGTTTGTTTGCCTAGAGCCAAGGTGGTGGTACAGACCTTCCCCGATCCCACATACCATCTCCTTCTGGAATGTGGGTTGGTGGAACTGAGGCTGAGTCAATCACAGTGCCCCATTCTTCTGGTCATCTGACAGGTCTGGACCTGGGGCATGTGGTAAAGTTGAATCTAAGTCACATCAAAGCAGGGAGAGTTAAAGCAAATCTTTTCTCTCTTGTTGTGGAGCTGGAATATGAGCCCAGACGCTTCCAGAAGCCATGGTCCTGCCCTCATAGAGAAGCTCAACTGAGGGAACAAAATCGACCTAGGTAGCAGTGAGCATGGAAGGGGCCTGGCTGCATCCAGTTCTCAGATCCCGTTGTCCCCACCCACCCCCTGTAACTTGCCAGTTTTATTTATCAAGCATCCTCTCCTCTTTCCCAGCTTGTTTGAGTTCTGTTTCTGTCATTGTCACCAAGAGAGTTTGGATGAGTAAGAAATCCCAACATTCCATGGGAGTCTTGGCGGTTTAAATTTTTAAGTGAGTCCTCACTTGTTCAAGTCTTATTCCTATCAGAGGGCACTTCCATAGTCCAGAAGGTGGGGAATTCCTATAGGTGACGTATGGTCTCTCTAAGCAATTTGACCAGGACTGTTTCATAAAATATTTAAAAAATGGTTCCTTTTAATTACTCATTTTTAAATGTATACATGTTCTTGGCAAACAAGAGATGATTTGTGTTAATCAGTGATCTTTAAGCAAATTCCTTGCAATACTTTATCTCGATATAAACTTGAAGCTTCTTAAACAAAACAGGAGAATCAGTACTTGTGTATTTCGTATGGCTTCCTCTTTTATAAATAAAATGAATGGACTTGGGAACAAAATAGAATGTTTTTTTTCCAGGAACTGTAGGACTGAAATCTTTTTATCCATGGCAGTTGGATCTCACAGTACATTTTAACTGTAACAGACAATGAGGTTGAGTCTATAAATAAATAAATAAAGTCGCCAACATGTCCAGAAACCTCCATTTAAAACTTAAAGCAAGTGGTTTTGGGTTTCACCTTTTCCTTTAAAATGAAATTCCCTGAAACTATATTTTTAAAATGCAATCTGAATGGGAACTGGGAAACTTTAAGTTTAAAAATAGAACTACCTCTGAATTATCTTACAGAAATTTGTCTTCCAACCGGCCGTCAGTAATTGTAGGCATGCTTCATAGATCTACATATTTCAGCACTTTTTACATTCTGAAAGAATCTTGCTTAGATACGAAGGTTAACTGGACACCTCCTTTTTCTGCATTCACCTTTAATACCAGACGCCCCTCCATCTGCACTCCCAAGCTGGGAAGCCCCAGAGTGGGCTCTTGGCCCGTCATGGCCAACTGAAGTCCTCCATCTCTGCGGCCTCCGTGATCACCTTAAGAATAGGCTCGCGACCTCCTTTGGGCCATACAGAGTCCTTCTCGGGGCTTGCAATGGAGCTCTCAGGAGGGATGCTCGCTTTCTCACTCATCAGGAACTCTAAGGACCAACGCCTGGAGCGATGGAGTGATCTGCTTGCCAGTGAGCCAGGCAGGAGGCAGCCGGCCTGGAGGGCACAACGTGACCTGGCAGGGCTGATCCTCAGGCTCCAATGAGGCTGGCTCCTGACTCCACCCCTGGACTTTCTCAGTTATTTCAGGCCTTGGATTATCCTTAGTGCTTAAGCTAGTTCGAGTTGTGTTTCTGTCACTTGTAATTCAGAGAATCCTGGTGGTTTCAGCGTGATCAGGAAGACATTGGGAGCCATTTTAGTTTTTACTTAACTTCTACCAAAGTTGCTAGACAGGCTGATTATGGGTCTGTGCTAGTCTGGGAACCTGTGTTTGCTCTCTTAAGCCATGGGTCTTAGACTCATTTCCTGTTGCAAACAGGATGTACTGCACATTTTTACTGTGTTTTTGCTGCCCATAAGCAGGAGACAGATTCAAACGATAGGATTGGAAAGGTTCCAAAAGCACCAGCCATGGTAGGGGCCCTGAAGATTGCAACACAAACAAAAGCATTCAGAACTTGTGATGGGAATGTGAGAGGATTGAGCATCAAAGTCAGCCTAACAGAGGCCGTTGTTTACCGGTGAAATCCTCGAGTTACAAACAGCTATTTTGCAATTGGAAGTCACAGTCTTCGGTTGGGCCTGATTTGTCATTTGCTTTATAAATAGGGTTTTATTTTGTCTTAAAATTTTTTTTTAAAGGTCTGGCAATGTGGTGTCTCCTCCTTGCAGGATTTGGGAAGCTGGGAATATGTGTGACCCACACTACCTGAGGGCGATAGACTTTGACAGTGTCCCCAGCATCTTTACGTTGAAATCTGTTTTATCCTAATTTCCAGTCTTGGTCTTGTCTGTCACAGGCTGGGGAGAAGAGCACCACCCAGAGAAGGACCCAATGAGGGACCTTTCCACTCTGCTTAGTGGGTTGAGGGCTGGGCTTTGGGTTTGAGATGTGGAGAGAAAGAAGCTACGTGGAAGAGAAAGAAGGAAGAAGGTACAGGGATGCCCTCTAGCCGGCTACACTTCTGAAACTAAAACGTACAAAACTCAGTGGCTTTTCCTCTACTCCTATGATGGGTGTGCAAGGACGCCCTCCAGCTGGCTTCATTTCTGATGCTAAAAATACAGAACTCAGCAGCTTTGCCCGTACTCCTATGATGCCTGCTTTTTAAGAGTGAAGAATGCAGTATGCAGAAGTCCTCCCATTCCCACCATGCCTGACCTGGTGCATCACAGGCTGCCCAGATGCAGAGGAAGGCTCTGCCATTTCGGCCTTGGCCTGGGCTGTCAGTGGTCCGCTCTCAGGGAACTACGTCTGACTACAGAGCAGTGCCGTGGGAAGGAAAGGTCTGGGAAAATGTAAATGGGAGTCCCAGCACAGAGCACAGCAAAACAATTCTTTGGCTGTGACATTGCAAAGGCTGTGACCACACAACTCAGTCAACTGGTTACCTCTCACAATGGTGCCTGGTACATCCAGAATCTTAATCTGAGTAATGACTAGTTTTTCAGAAAAATGTTTTATCCTGAGTTCACTGTAGTGTCACATCTATGGTAAGGAACAATGTGGAGAGATCTTGTATCTGCTTTACCCTTGCTTAACCACAGTATATATCATAGCCAGGATACTGACGCTCATACAGCCCACTGACTGTATTCAGATTTTACACGTGCTTACTTGTGTGTGTGTTTAGTTCTATGCCCTTTTGTATATTTGTGTGATCACCATCACTGTCAAATATAGAACAGTTTTATCATAGGGATCCCACTACACCTAAAAATTTAAATTTTAAACGTTTTTATTGTGATCTTTTCTTTTTTCTTTTTGTTTTTGAGATGGAGTATCACTCTGTTGCCCAGGCTGAAGTGCAGTGGCGCAGTCTCGGCTCACTGCTGCCTCTGTCTCCAGGCTCAAGCAATTCTCCTGTCTCAGCCTCCTGCCTATCTGGGATTATAGGTGTGCACCATCACACCCAGATAATTTTTGTATTTTTAGTAGAGACGGGGTTTCAGGGTTTCACCATGTTGGCTAAGCTGGTCTCGAACTCCTGACCTCAAATGATCCTCCTGCTTTGTCCTCCCAGTGTGCCGGGATTACAGGCGTGAACCACCACACCTGGCCTGTTGTGATCTTAATCGTTATTTGTCATTGTTTGGGGCCTAACTTTTTCATGAACTATAATGGGAAAATAGGATCCCAGGTGCCAAGATTTGCTTTCCAGCTCTGCCTCCCCACCCAGAACCCACGTGGGCCACCCATTGAAGCAGGCCTGCCTGTGGATTCCACAATGAGGCTATTCAAGAAGGATGTGGAGAGAATCTCATGTCTGGGAAGAGCCGTCCCTTGTATTTCTCTGCACTGAGCTTCCTATCCACTGGCATTATCTTGAGATGAAACCGTGGAGCTCTTCATGTTGAAATGCCAATACCTTTCCCCTCTACCACCTGTCAGTTGGTTTGGCTGAAGCCTGCTCACATTTACTTAACTTGACATATAGTAATAATGGAATATAATAAAAATTCTTTGCAAACTATTGATTTTTTTTTCTGCATGAACCCAAATGGCCCGCAGAATGGAGTTATTTTTTAGTTTGCAGTATTCTCTGGCCATCCTTTCAGCATAATGTATTATTAGAAAAGATCACGGATTTAGTCAGAGATTGTGAAAAATCAGTGCAGCTGTAAGAAGGAAGTAGGCAGTTCTGTGACAGGCCTTTTTAGAACCCTGTCTTCTAGCTTCTTTCTTTGCACTTGGTAGCCACCCTGGCCTCTTAATCTTGGCTCCCTGTGGGCACCAGCTCTATAAACCCCGTCAAAGTGTTTTAACTTTGTGAACCCCAGTTTTTTTTGTACATAAACTCATATATATCTTATATGTTGTTATTATGAAGATTGGATGAGTTAATATGATATAATAGGCCCTTAGTAAATGCTAGTTTTATTTTTAGCCATTTGTCAATTATTTAGCACTTCCCTTGGACCAGGCATTTGTTGGATGCTAAGTGTAGAAAAAGAATAAAAGCTATCTTTACCCTCAAGAGAATCACAGTCTTGTTGGTCCTGCAGTTAGAATTCAGTGCAGTGCTCATCATTCCCCTACAGAGAATCCATGCTTGCCAGGAGCTAGGGAGGTATGAGGTGTCAGGAAAGCCTTCCTAGAGAAGGTCACACTTTACTTTTTGGATGTTGGTGTAGACTTGGAAGGACCCAGGCTGTGCAGAGAGAAAAGGACATTCAAGTAGAGAGGCACGTGTGAGCAAGGTGCAGAAACAGGAAGGATCGTTGAGTGTTCGGAGACTCTTATGTGGATCAGAGACAGCATGGGAATGGGAAAGTGGAGGGGACACATGAAGAGGTCAGCAGGGCCAGAGCCTGGGACCACGCAACCTTCTGAAGCTTCCCTGTCCAACATGGTGGGCAGAGTTCTGAGTGGCAGAAGGTTGCACAGCTGAGATCAATGTCAAGGCCGATTGGGTTTGGAGCCAAGACTGTAGGTGTCTTCTGAAATGCGGTAAGGTCCTGGGTGTCAGAAGCCTTCCTGGTTGTGCCAGGCAGGGAGGATCCCAGTTCCAGACACCAGTGACAACCTCTACTCTGCCTCCAACCAGCTCTTGGAACCTTGGGCAAGTCCTTTTGTTAACTAAAGGAATTGGGTTGACTAGCTTTTAACATTCTTTCCAGAGCTAAGATTTGTCGATTCTCTATGGTTTTACAATACCACAAAATGAAAAGATCAAGAATAACATGACAGTAGATGCATTCTGTTGTGAAAATTTTATCCCATCCAAAAAGTTCTATGCGCAATGGAATCCCTTCAGGATCTTGAAATCTAGCTACCTTCTTGGCCAAGACAAACTCTATATGGTCACAGCTTCTTAGATTCATTTAATTCTTAATTAACTTGCCATTAAAGTAGGACTAGGGGCTCACATGAGTGAGAAGTCAGAAGAGAGAGTCTCCATTGCATGCCCTAAGTGTGGGTTTGTGGCTGGGAATTCCTGGCTCCTGTATTATTTGATCCATTTCTTTCTGGTTGGGAATTAGTTACCAGGTGCACAACAAGGGACGCACTCTTGTGGTGTTCACCTCACCTGTTTTGGGCATCTCCAACAATGACCCTTGAACTGAACTTTGGCTGGTCTTGGTCCAGGTGTGGGGAGGCACCACTGCAGCCTGTCCTGTAGATGTCCTGTGACTCATCTTCACATGTCCTGGAGGGTGCTTCCCTGACTCAGCTTGGGAAGTCGGCACAGAAGTCTCTGGTTCTCTTCCCTCACTGTCTTGCTGTGGCCTTTGTATCCTCTTCCACTGGGTGTCCATTTACCTACATGCCACTCCTTCTGATAAGACCAAGGCTGTACCTTGATGGTTGCCGCTAGTCAACTGAGCAATGTCCCAGGCTGCAGAATATATTGAAGAGAGGAAAGAGAGAATCCTAAGAAGGGCGAGGGGCCCCTTCAGTGGCCTTCAACATCTACCCTGTCTGTCCAGGCCAGCATGGGCAGGGATGTGTGGCTTGCAGCTGGTGAGAGGAGCCCAGGAAGGCTGGCTCATCCTAACTGGCATTCATCTTGCTGAGCTGGGATCAGGAGCCTACCCCTCTGCAAGACCCAGAGCAGCTCTCTTCACTATTGCATGACCAAGCATCTCCTGGTTTGCAAGGACTGCTTTTGGATAGATTATTTCCTCTAATTAGCCTTGTGACATTTGGTGTGTGATCACAAACAGTAAGTCTATTGCACACTCTGATGCTGTGTTCTCTGTGGACTGAGAGCCCCCCCTGCACTAGGTCTGAGATGATGTATCTCTGCACACAGGAGGACTCATGAGGACTGTGGTCACCTAGGAGCCCAGGGACACACAGAACCCTGGGTCATTTTGAGCTTTAGCAGATGAGAATCTAATTGCACAGTGGGGCTTTGTGTCATAGATTTGGACCAACAAGGGGGTTTACCTGGCTCATTGCACTAGAAGGAGTGCAGAGAATGCAAATTTCCCCAGACAGTTCAGGCTCCTGAGGGCAGAGATCTGGCCTTGCACTCTTGCAGCCCCCACTCCCCACCCCATGAGCTCCCATGCCCAACTCAGCACTAGGCACGTGAAGATGCTCTGCATAGACCACAAACCTGAACCTGACTTCCCCTTTCCATGTGTTGATTAGAAACACCGCACATGCCACCAACTTCATCCTTTCCAATGGTCATTTGTGTCCCTGCTCTCTGCAGCAGGGTGGACAGAGCCTAAGTCACTCAGTGGCAGCCATGGGGTGGTGGCTTTGGAATGAGCTGGATCTACAAGAGGACAAGACTCAGGGCCTTGCCACGTGGGGGCTCCCTGACCCTTGCAATGCTGAGCCTGCCTCTGGGAAAGCCTGTGGCTGTGCTGTGACCCCTCCCTCTGACTCTCCAGGCCTCCGACGTCTGGCCGCAGCTGCCTCTTGACCTCACACTTGTTCTTCTATGCAGCTGAATGTGCCCATTCACAGTTTGTGTAGTTTTTTCCATAAACTTATATTTCTCATTCTGAGTAATGTATGTGCATTATAGAAAGCTTTCCAAAGGAGAAAAACACACATACTAAAGAGCTCAGTCATGGGTTTCTCTTTCCATATTTTGATCCGCCCTGCTCTGTGCGTGTGTGATCTTTGTTGATAAGTTTGGGAACACCCTCTATGTACTATCTAATGTCCTCCTCAGGTGCTTCTGGCCCCACACCTCAGCTTGTTCTGTGCTAGCACTTGGAGCCTTTCCCATCCTCTGCCTGCTCCTAAGCGTGCTCTGCTTTGCCCACGTGCTCACCGCTTGTCCTCCCTGATCATTTCAGCACCCAGGACTCCCCTTGTGAGGATCCACAGCCCTACTTGTCTCTCATACTTGGTTCCTAATCACAGACATGCTGGCCCACAATATTCTCTGACTTTGTCAGAACTGCTGAGGTCAGGAGTCCCTCCTTCTATTTCTTGGTAAGTTCAGTGGTATCTTACATTGAGCTAAAGAAAGGACTCCTAAGCTAGATATGTAAGGATCTAATTAAGAAATAAAAATTTAATTAATATATTCGTAAGAAGGCTTATCTTCATTAATAATGGCCAGCTCAACCCCCACTATCTTTTTCGCTCCATCGGTAAAGGTTAATGCCCTTAATGATGTTGGGTCCTGAGAAAGTTGAATGTGGTCTTCACTAAACTCGATGCTTCCCAACCTGCTTTTCAGGTGCCCTGGAAACAAACACCGGCATGATTTTGAATGTGCACATGCCAGGGCTTACAGCTGAAGCGGCTTCTGGGGCAACCAGCCCGGGTCTTTTGGGTTCTTTTTCTCTCCTTCTGCTAAACACACGAAGAGGGGCTGGAAGCATACAGGGTGGGTTTTTGGTGTGTGTGGTGATTTTGTGGGGTGACCACTTTTGAAGACCTTTCTGCTCCTGTAGGAAAAGCTGACAAAGAGAATGTGGTTGTCAGTCGTGTTTCAGAGATCAATGTTCCCTCACGCGGCAGGGGCCAATCCACACCCATATTTTTAATGATCTGACCCAATGTAAATCTCCCAGTTACAAAGACGCTGCCTTAGAATTTTAAAAAACCTAATAAATAATTTGTTATAACCGCAGGGTATCACGTTACCATGTTACTTATTATGGAACTAGGATAATATTTAAATTGCTTATTTACAGCGTTAAAATAAATAGTGGTTTGGGCATTTCTGCAAAGCATGAGACATGCGTTGTCACTCCCTGCCCCCTCCCCGCCGCCTGCGTTTCCCAGCCTCAGTGCGCTCACCCTTCCTGCTGGATCTGAGTTCTTTTCCCAGCTGCAATTACTCCATTATGCTATTAAAGTTCAGAATGTGCAACATGCCGGACCCCTGAAGGCATTCAACAGTCATTTTTTTTTATCTTGTCTAATACCTGTGGCTCCCTTTCTGTGCTGACATTTGACTGCAAGCATTCTATGGGATCTGCCGGTTAGCTGTCCCTTGAAGGCCACTGGCCTCAGCACCTCTTATGGCCACTCATCTGGCCCCTGTCAGATCTCCGAGGGGGGTGGCGAGCAACACAGTGAATGAAATATCAAGTGCGTCAGATCAAATGGCAGCCTGGCCCCCCAGGTAAGAGCAGACTCAGGGTGCAGGGCATTGGATCAGGCCCTCAGCTTTCCCTGGTTCACACGGGGCTCGGACCCTTGTTCCATCAAGTGCCCCTCGCTTAAGCCCCACTAATTGGGTAGGATTGCTGCCGTCTGATGAGTCATAATTAGGACGAGGCGGCTCCGGTAGGAGCCTTCTTATCCGGCAAAGGGTCAGGGACTAATGACTAGCAGAAGGTAACGGTTTTGTTGATGCCTGTAGTCTCTGTTGGAAAAAAAATTCCAGTCCTGCTGCATTTCTTCCGGCGGCAGGCACTGAATCTTCCCTCATTTGATTCAGTGACCTCTCAAGTGCATCCTCGCCCCGAGGGCTCTGGGCAGTCCGGCAACTGTGAAGCCCCTTGGGTTGATAATCTCCCACACTTGCCCTTAACACCAGACGCACCACCATTAGCCGCAGCTGCACGGGCGCTCATTAGAGGCGATCGATAGGAGTGAGATCAAGAATGCCGCTGCCCCCACTCTCCGGGTCCTGCAGATTTGCAGGCGTTCCCACGCAACGCCTTCCTGCCAGCCACGCAAAACAGGGGCTTCTTAACACACAAAAGGGGAAAATGAGAGAGGACAAGGAGAAAGTACATATTTAGCTTCCTGCTCTCAGGGTGTTGCTGTTGACTGTCTAGAGGAAATTTTATTTTCACTGTGATGTGAAAGTCGCTCGTCTTTGCCTTCTGTTGCTCCTTGAGTCAGAGAGGCCAACATAAAAATGTTTCTTAATGAAAGAATCCCCAGTTCTCCCTACAGAGAGAGGGAAAACGTTGTTGATGCAGCGAGCTGGGCTGGGGGAGCTGCGATGAGTGCTGGGGTCCCAAGTCGGGCCGGAAGGCCTTGCCAGAGAGCCTGGTCACTCCCACCCTCCTTCCTTCCGAGCTGGGGAACTTGGGCCCCAGAGGACAGTGGAAGCAGGAATGGTCTCAGTGGCAGAGGCTGGAGTCAGCTCTCCTTCTCAGACCCCACAGGTCAGCTCCTTTAGGAGAGCTGGCCCACGTTGCCCACAGGGCCCTTCTTCCCCTATGCTGGGCTGGGTGGGCTCAGGACCCTCCTGGGGTTGAGGAGCAGCAGCCTGTCTTACATATTGGGGGCAGGAGCGGGCAGCCAGGCACTTCCTCTCCCCCCAACCTGGCCCCTCCTCCTCTTTCTCAGGTGGGTTTGGGCCCTGGTGCCTTTGGTGGGCTCGTGGTTGCCATCTCTCCCCATCCTGACTACCAGGCTTCCCATGGAAAAGACTAGAGACATGAGAAAGTCGTGAAAACCCAAAGTTGGAGCTGCACCCTACAGTAGCATCCCCAGAACAGGAAACTCAAGATTTTGTAATTTTTTTGGCACACAGGACAAGGAAGGAAGGATCGACCCTAACCATGTCTTCCCATCAAAGAAGGAAAGTGCATTTGAGAACTCTCTCGGAAAGACCCCACAGACCTGCAGTGTTGTTCCCCAGCTAGAAGGGCTGGACTGGGGACTGACGTGGCAGGAGAGCACACGAGGACCCTGCCAACAGCCATACCTTGCAGAGAAGGGAAAGTCTGCTCCCAGAAGTGTGGAGAGACACTCTCAGACAGAGGAGAGCACCTCCACAGAAGGGCCCCGGCCCTGCTCCCTCCACAGCCACCCTGCTGGGCAAGCAACCTCACAGAGCAAGTATAGAGCCTTCAACTTTTCCTATATCCTTTAGTGTCTGCCTGAAATATTGACCTAGCTACAGAAACTATGATAACTCTAAAATGGGCAAAAGAAACCTTTCTTTATAAAGATAAGCAAATAATGGTGACTTATGATAAAACAATCAGAAGTTTTAAGGACTCAGAACAAATGTTGCTCTGTGAAATGAGGTAGCAGCAAGAAGCAGAAAATTCTAGAAAGTTCCTCTTTTCTATTTTTCACAAAATTTAGGGTGGCACTGCACCTGTGAAATCAGAACTGGCATTTATTTTTGCAGGGGAAAAAGCAAGACCCTCAAAGGCTGTTTCCAAATAATTGCTAAATTTAAACTGCAACGTGGGCAGTTAATTGTAGACAATGGATTCATCGACATAGAAGATAAACCTGAGAATACGGAGAAGCTCAGAGAAAAGTGACAAATAAATAAAATGATAAAAAATTAAGTAGGAGACCTGGAAGGTCAAGAGATCCAATGTATGTATAATGGGAATTCCTGAAGAAGAGAGTACAGTGAACAGAGAAGTCAGTGTTATCTCTGAGGAATCAAAAGGGCTTTATGAGTACCAAACACAATCAGTGGAACTTGAATTTTAATGTTGAAAACAAATATGCATGCAGGCTAAAAAAAATCAACCTAAGAAGAAGTAAAACTCAAACCACTATGAGTTTCTTCTACCTACAAAAAGACCAAATCCGTTTTCACTTTTATTGGAACACAGAGCTCATATTCTGTTCTGCTTGAGGTAATGAATGGTTTTGTTTATTTTGTTATTTACCTGAACACTGTACCTGAAAAAAATTCAATTCCAATATCCCCCATCTCACATGATCATCTGTACCTTGAGACAGATTGGATAGTGGGTAAATTTTTCTGCAATGATAAAGACTAGACAACAATGAGTAAATGTTTACAGAGTTGTTTTTAGAATGATATTTTGATGCAAGTCTTCTCTACCCTGACAATGTGTCATTTTTAGGTAGCATCCAGTTAGTCTGCAAACTGCATAAGGTAAGGACTGTAAAGATTTATGCTATCCCATTAATTCTCTCTTCCTTGGACCTAGCAACGTGCTAGACACATGGAAGGTGCACATTATGTGTATTGATTAGAATTGGCTACAGCAAAGGACATTCTCAGATATGCAAAGAACCTCAAAAATATAACACTCATGTACCCTTCTTTAAAAATGTATTGAAGATACTCTGCAGCCAGCTATGGAAGGATGGGGAAGTCATAGCTAAAAGAAAAGAGGTAAACAGTAAAACCAGCAAGGTATGTAGAGTTGAAATAACTGTGACTCATATGATTAAAAAGCAACCCAAGTACAAAATATAATTATTAAGAGCCAAATGTATGTTATGCAAATAATTAAGTATTGATTATCTACTCTAGCTATTAGATAATAAAAACAAAAGTTGACAAATGAGATAGGGAAAGAAAAAGTAAATGTGCCTTAAACTTTTGTTTTCCTTGGGAAGAGACATTGGATAATATCATGGTGTTAATGGTAACTAAAAAAAAAAAAAAAAAAAAAAGTGATTATAAAAAGGGGTGTAGAAATAACCACACATGGAATAAAAACAGGAGTTACTCTTTGAAAATTACCGAAGGAAAAAAGAGCTAAGGAAACAATTATTTAGTAAAAGATGAATAAAGGGAAGCAACAAGAACGTATTAAAAAATAAGGCACAATAGAAATAAGTCCAGTGATAAATGTGAAGAGGCCAAATTCCTCAAATGACAGACTTGCAGGCTTGATTGAAAAGCAGAGTTGAGGCTTTGCAGACGCTGCCGCCGAGGAAAGTCCTGTACTACTAGCCATGGTCAACCCTACCGTGTTCTTCGACATTGCCGTCGATGGCGAGCCCTTGGGCCGTGTCTCCTTCGAGCTGTTTGCAGACAAGTTTCCAAAGACAGCAGAAAATTTTCGTGCTCTGAGCACTGGAGAGAAAGGATTTGGTTATAAGGGTTCCTGCTTTCACAGAATTATTCCAGGGTTTATGTGTCAGGGTGGTGACTTCACACGCCATAATGGCACTGGTGGCAAGTCCATCTATGGGGAGAAATTTGAAGATGAGAACTTCATCCTAAAGCATACAGGTCCTGGCATCTTGTCCATGGCAAATGCTGGACCCAACATAAATGGTTCCCAGTTTTTCATCTGCACTGCCAAGACTGAGTGGTTGGATGGCAAGCATGTGGTCTTTGGCAAAGTGAAAGAAGGCATGAATATTATGGAGGCCATGGAGCGCTTTGGGTCCAGGAATGGCAAGACCAGCAAGAAGATCACCATTGCTGACTGTGGACAACTCGAATAAGTTTGACTTGTGTTTTATTTTAACCACCAGACCATTCCTTCTGTAGTTCAGGAGAGCACCCCTCCACCCCATTTGCTCGCAGTATCCTAGAATCTTTGTGCTCTCGCTGCAGTTCCCTTTGGGTTCCATGTTTTCCTTGTTCTCTCCCATGCCTAGCTGGATTGCAGAGTTAAGTTTATGATTATGAAATAAAAACTAAGTAACAAAAAAAAAAAGAAAAGAAAAGCAGAGTTGAATTAAAGTCTAGTGACAAAAGATACATATAAAATAAAAAGACATGGAAAGATTGGAAAATAGGGGTTGGACAAAGACATGTCAAGTAAATACAAGTAACTGAAAAGTAGAAGCAATATCAAATTAAGAGTTGAAACAGTTTCAATGATTTTCATATAAACAAAAAGCAAAATGTGCCATGAATGTATATATGAATAATAAACCCATATGTGTGAAATATAATTATAGGAACATATAAAGTAAAAATAAAAATATAAGAAGAAATTGACAAAAACATGATTAACCCAGTGAGTAATTTTCATATGCCACGGTCAGTATAGGACAAGATGAATGAACAAAATTAAACAGAGAGATTAAAAACTGAATAACTTATAACAAATAGAGTTGATTTGTGTTTAATAAGGGGTAGTAAACTTTGTACCATGCAAAGAATGAGGATAATGTCCATAATATGTTTGTAAAAATTGATGATCAAAATGTCTTAATTACAAAGAAAAACATAATGAAATCTCTTAAGTAACAAACTATACAGACCATATTTGTAGCTATAACAAAATGGACACAAATTTTAATAACAAAAATTACCACCAACTGTAATACACTTAAAAATTAAAATAATACTCCCCCAGTATTAGATTAAATAAAGTCTCTAATTCAAGGATACTTAAAAAACAAAGACATATAAAAATTAAAGATGAAGCCCAAAGTCAATTCAGAGTTAAACACATCAGATTAACTATATCTGTTAGTAAATAAGACTAAACAACAATAAAATAACCACTTATTTTTATAGTTTTAGAAAATCCAAGATATTAAGTTCAAGGATGTTTAAAAAATAATAAACACTAGAAAAGAGAAATTTATGAAGCAAAACATGGAAAAAGTAAACTTGATAAATTCAAGAACTTTAAAAACAAACAAATACACCTTAGAAAAGTTTAACCACTGAAAGATCTATTTGGGATAAAAAGAAAAAACTGTAAATATGGAGAAGTGAGGAATTTAATAACCATGATTGAGGAAATAAAGGAAGAGAATAGAATTGATAAAACTATAAATAATGGTGATAAAAGCTATAAAGAAATGCTACATATTAAAACAGTGGTAATAAACTATCAGTGAAATGTAACATTTTTCTGAAGGAAATATAAATTTTCACTTATTTCTACAGGGTAATAACCACGGAGAAAAATTTCGAAAGTTGTCTTAGGTTTAATAGTTATAGTTTTGCAATACTTTCATATTAATTTCTTGTGTCGATCCCTCTATGTTCAGTATTTTGGTCTTTCAGATTGATTTTAGAATCCGTCAGAGTTTGGAAGTGAGGGATTTCTTTTGTAAGAACAAGTAATTATCCTGCTATATGAATGATTGCAAAGCACAGGGAGAGAATGCTTCCTGGTACATTTCACAGAACGATCTGGGGCTTGAATCTAAAATTTGAAAAAGTGTCAGAAAACTCCAGACCCGGCTCCCTGGAGGGTGAAGTAAGAGTAGTGCACGGCACTGGCTCCTGGTGAGATGTGTCCATAGCTGTTGAATCAAAAACCAAAAAGTCCTAAATAATATATAGCAAATAGCAAGTGGAAAACAACATTTTCATATACCATATAGGTCTATTCTAGGAATATAATAATGTTTTAATATTCAGAAATCTATTAATAAAATATATCACATCCGTAGATTAAAAGAAGTAAAACCTCAATAGATTCCCAGAAGGCATCTAATAAAATTCAACATCAATTTCTGATAAAAACTTAATAAGTTAGGAATAGAACAGTTCCTTGACATAAAAAAAGAACAATAACAACAATAGAAAATCAGCAGCTACATTGCATTTAATGAAGGTCCTTCAAAGACTCTGCAGTTAATGTCAAGATCAGGGTAAGGATGCTACGATCACCATCATTACGATCATTGTTCTGAAAGTTCTAGCAGGTGTGATAAGACAGTAAGGAGAAATAAAATTAAGGAAGAGATAAAAAAAACTGCACCCATATCTAGAAACTCTAAGAGAATATTTAAAAGAAAGTAGTTAATAGTTTCTTTTTAAAGAAAAGTAGCATGCACAAATCAAAAATTTTCTTATCTTCCATTAATAATTAGCTGGAAAATGAGAAGATAAAATATTTTCAATACACAAGATCAATGTAGGACACTAAATTCTGGGAGTAAACCTAGTGAGATATACCAGGGACCCACGTGAAGAAAAGAACAGCAGGTCTTGAGGGGTGTCAAGGAAGTGTTGAATAAATAGAGATATAGCCCTTGGTTCCGAATAACGCACAGAGGTCAAATATGCACAATGTAACTTGTATTAGGGCAATTCCAATCTCAATTCAAATTTGGGATTGGCTTTATCCTGTTCTAGAAGAATAGCAAAAATATTGATTCCTAATGGAGGAGGAGAACGGTGGAGAGGACAAGGACATCTCATTTTACTGGGCTTTGCAGATATTGCTTTTTTTTTTTTAACAAATGGAGCAAGTCTATTGGTGCCATTTTTTTTCCAACAGCATGTTCCTATCTGTATTACATTTTGGTGATGCTTTGCAATATTTCAAACTTTTTCATTGCTATTAAATCTGTTATGATGACTTGTGATCAGTGATCTTTAATGAAGCTCTTCTAATTATTGTGGGGTGTCATGAACTGCACCCATATAAGTCAATGAACTTAATTGATAAATGTATGTGTTGTGACTGCTCCATTGATCAGCCATTCTTTTGTCTCTCCCTCCTTTTGGACTTCCCTAAGACACAATAAGATTGAAATTAGACCAAATGATAACCCTACAATGGCCTCTAAGCGTTCAAGTGAAAGGAAGAGTTGAATATCTCACATTTCAAATCAAAAGTTAGAAATGATTAAGATGTGTTAAAAGATGACTTAGGCTGAAAGTCAGGCCTCTTATGCTAAACTTAGCCAAATTGTCAATGCAAAGGAAAATGTAAGTTGAAGGAAATTAAAAGTGCTACTCTAGTGAACACACAAATGATAAGAAAGTGAAACAACCTTATTGTTGATATGGAGAAAGTTTGAGTGGTCTGGATAGGAGATCAATCCAGTCACAACATTCTGTTAAGCCAAAGCCTAATCCACCATGAGACCCTAACTCTCTTCAATTCTATGAAAGTTGAGAGGGTAAAGAAGCTGCAGAAGAAAAGTTTGAAGCCTGTAAGAAAGATTGGTTCATGAACTTTAAGAAAAGAAGCCATCTCCATAACATAAAAGTGCAAGGTAAAACAGCAATGCTGATGGAGAAGCTACAGCAAGTTATCCAGAAGATCTAGCTAAGATTACTGGGGTGGCTGCTTTAAACAACAGATTTTCAACATAGGCATAACAGTGTTATACTGGAAGATACCCTCTAGGACTTCCATAGCTACAGAGAAGTCAATGCCTGGCTTCAAAGTTTCAAAGCGCAGGCTGACTCTCTTGATAGGGGCTAATGTATCTGGTGACTTTAAGTCGAAGCCAATGCTCCTTTACCATTCTAAAAATCCTAGAGCCCAATATCCAGAACCTACGAAGAACTCAAACAAATTTACAATAAAAAAACAAACAACCCCATAAAAAAGTGGGCAAAGGATATGAACAGACATTTCTCAAAAGAGGACATTCATACAGCCAACAGACACATGAAAAAATGCTCATCATCACTGGCCATCAGAGAAATGCAAATCAAAACCACAATGAGATACCATCTCACACTAGTTAGAATGGCAATCATTAAAAAGTCAGGAAACAACAGGTGCTGGAGAGGATGTGGAGAAATAGGAACACTTTTACACTGTTGGTGGGATTGTAAACTAGTTCAACCATTATGGAAAACAGTATGGCGATTCCTCAAGGATCTAGAACTAGAAGTAGCATATGACCCAGCCATCCCATTACTGGGTATATACCCAAAGGATTATAAATGATGCTGCTATAAAGACACATGCATACGTATGTTTATTATGGCACTATTCACAATAGCAAAGACTTGGAATCAACCCAAATGTCCATCAGTGACAGACTGGATTAAGAAAATGTGCCACATATACACCATGAAATACTATGTAACCATAAAAAAGGATGAGTTTGTGTCCTTTGTAGGGACATGGATGCAGCTGGAAACCATCATTCTCAGCAAACTATCGCAAGAACAGAAAACCAAACCCTGCATGTTTTCACTCATAGGTGGGAACTGAACAAAGAGATCACTTGGACTCGGGAAGGGGAACATCACACACCAGGGTCTGTTATGGGGAGGGGGGAGCGGGGAGGGATTGCATTGGGAGTTATACCTGATGTAAATGACGAGTTGATGGGTGCTGACGAGTTGATGGGTGCAGCACACCAACATGGCACAAGTATACATATGTAACAAACCTGCACGTTATGCACATGTACCCTAGAACTTAAAGCATAATAAAAAAAATTAGAAAGCTTAAAAAAAGGAAAAAAAAATCCTAGAGCCCTTAAGAATTAAGCTGAATCTATTCTGTCTGTGCTCTATAAATAGGACAACAAAGCCTGGATGACAGCACATCTGTTTACAGTATGGTTTGCTGAATATTTAAAGCCCATTTTTTGAGATCTACTGTACACACACACAAAAGATTCCTTTCAAAATCTTACTGCTCATTGACAATGCATCTGGCCACCCTAAAGCTCTGTTGGAGATGTACAAGGAGATGAATGCTGCTTCCCTGCCTGCTAACACAAGATTCATTCTGCAGCCAATGTATCAAGGAGTAATTTTGACTTTCAAATCTTATTATTTAGGAAATACATTTCATAAGGCTGTAGCTGCCATAGATAGTAATTCTTACGATGGATCTGGGCAAAGTAAATCAAAAACTTAGAAAGGATTTACCATTCTATATGCCATCAAGAACATTCAAAATTCAGAAGATTAAAACATCAATATTATCAGGAGTTTAGAAGAAGTTGATTCCAGCTCTCACGGATGACTTTGAGGAGTTCAAGACTTCACTGGGGGAAGTAATTGCAGACATGGTGGAAAATAGAAGAACTAGAATTAGAAAGTGGAGGCTGAAGATGTGACTGAATTGCTGCCATCTCAAGATACACTTGAGTGGATGAGGACTTGCTTCTTATAGAAGAGCAAAGGAACTGGTTTCTTGGGATAGAATATACTCCTGGTGAAGATGCTGTGAACACTGTTGAAATGAAAACGAAGGATAAAGACTGCTACATAAAATTAGTTGATAACGCAATGGCAGTGTTTAAAAGGGTTGACTTGGCTTTTTAGTTTTGTTTTGTTTTTGACAGAGTCTTGCTCTGCTGCCATGCTGGAGTGAGTGCAGGGGTGCAATCTTGGCTCACTGCAACCTCTGCCTCCTGGATTCAAGCAATTCTGTGCCTCAGCTTCCCGAGTAGCTGGGATTACAGGCATGTGCCACCATACCCAGCTAATTTTTGTATTTTTAGTAGAGATGGGGTTTCACCATGTTGGCCAGAATAGTCTCGAACTCCCGACCTCATGATCCACCTGCCTCGGCCTCCCAAAGTGCTGGGATTACAGGTGTGAGCCACTGTGCCCGGCCAACTCTGTTTTTAAAAGAAGTTCTACTGTGGGTAAATGCCATGAAAAAGCATCACATGTTACAGAGAGATCTTTCATAAAAGGAAGATTCAATCGATGTGGCAAATTTTATTGTTGTCTTATTTTAAGAAATTGCCACAGCCACCCCAACCTTCAGCAACCACCATCCTGATCACTTCACAGTCATGCACATCAAGGCAACACCCTGTACCAGCAACAAGATGACTCAGGAAAGATCAGGTGATCCTTAACATTTTTTAGCAATGAAGTATTTTAAAATTAAGCTATGTATATTGCATTTTATACATACAATGCTCATGCACACTTAATAGTATGCATAGTATAAAAATAACTTTTGCAAGGCACTAGGAAACCAAAAAATTTACATCCTCTTTTCTTCCCTCCCCTTCTCTTCTCACTGTATTGAGACATTCACTTTGTTGCAATTGTCTGGAATGGAACCCACAACATCTCTAAGGTATGCCTGTTACTAAGAAGAGTTCCACAGCTTTAGTGGTTACAGGGTGGAGTGTAGGTGCGAGATCAGACAGGCAGAGGGGGAACATGGAGAATGTCAGAGGCACCCGATGCCCCACTCGGCTATGATAAATGTGGCATTTTAAATCCATGGAGAAAAGAGATCTTCAGTGGATGATTTTAAGATGGCAGGTTTGGCAGGTGGCTCATGCCTGTAATCCCAGCACTTTGGGATGCCAAGACGGGTGGATCACTTGAGGTCAGCAGTTCGAGACCAGCCTGGCCAACATGGTGAAACCCTGTCTCTACTAAAAAAAAAAAAATACAAAAAATTAGCCAGGCATGATGGCAGGTGCCTGTAATCTCAGCTACTTAGAAGGCTGAGGCAGGAAAATTGCTTGAACCCAGGAGGCAGAGGTTGCAGTGAGCTGAGATTGTACCACTGCACTCCAGCCTGGGCAACAGAGTGAAACTCTGTCTCAAAAAAAAAAAAAAAAAAAAAAAAGGCAGGTTAATTATTTGGAAAAAATCCCATTATCAGTCCTAGATGAAAATTCATTTCAGCAGACAAAAGGGGCAGGTGTAAGAGACCCAGAAGAACTCAACAGTAACAGCTGCATGTTTATCTGGCATCAAGGCAGGTGAGGAAGCTCAAGGTATCACAAAGAAAAATGATAAAAATTTGTCTACATAAACATTTGAAAATTCTTAACACCAGATTACACCCTAACTGATCCTAACAGTTCCTACAATGGGAACACATTGTAGCATATGGTTATGTAAAGGATAATTACCTGTAGTCCATAAATTTTGGCAAAAGTTTTAAAAAATGCCTAAAAATGTGAAAAAAGCATCGTTAAATAAGAACCACAAATGCTCAACTAACATTTGAAGAAATGTTCATCCCATTAGAAATGAGCAAATTAAATTTTAAATAATGAGAAAGATTTTTGGCTGATCAATATTGTAAAGATTTTTGAAAGAGGCGATGCCCAGTGTTGGCAAGGTTATGGGAAAACAGCAACTCTTATATATTGTGTATAAGATTTTCTGGAGGATACATTGGCAATGTGAATTAAAACCTTAACAATATTCACACCTCATGACCCAAGAGTCTTACTTTCAGGTATTTTTCTCAAGTAAATAATTAGAGAATCCTAAACAGCTGTGCATACGAGGAGACTGTGTGGTGCTCTCTCTAACAGTGAAAAATGGGCAACAGTATCAATATCCAATGAGAAAAAATGGGTTAAATAAATTGTGGTCCATTAAAAGCAATGGAATACTAAGTAGTCATTAAAAATTATATTCTCAGAAACTATTTAAGCATATGCAATAACATTCACAATATATTAAGTGATAAAATTAGGTTACAAAATGTTATATGCTTTATAATTCCAGTGCTGTAAACATTGTATATATGCCGAGATAAATGATGGAAGGATATACAGTGGTTATCTTTTAATCTCAGGAATGTGAGTAATTTTTATTTTCTTCTTTTTGAAGTTCTCTAAATTTATGCAATGGCACTGTGTTCCTTATATATAAATCATAGTAATAATCATAATAAAAGAGTTTTAAAGGCTCTATGAGGGAAGTGGTACAGGCCTTGTTACACAATGCCCGTCTGAAGGGTCTTTCTAAGCCATGGTGAAGTGGAGGGATCAAAGCAAGGGCTCCAGGAAGGCTGGATATCTTCGTCTCCCTCTGCCTCTTGCTCTTTATTTTTTTCTATTATGAGATACTTCTTTCCCTCTAGTCATTCTGAAAAGGTGGTGATTTCCAGTCTCTCTGCTTTCAGTTAATAACATTTCCTTATTTTAAAACTTACTTGTTCTTTTCAAGTTGGATCTATTTTCCTTCTCAGGCTTCAGGCATCTTGGCTTAATTTCCTGAGAAAGCTGCTTCCAAGTCACGGAGCATCTCACCGAGGTCCCTGGGAGTGGATGTGGGTGAGGGGGTGTTGGAAGTGAAATTCCTGCTGCATCTCTCTAGCACCCTGCTCAGTCCTAGGGGCTTGCATTGGCTCCCAGTGCGGTTTCATGGGTCTGGGTGTGAATGCAATTGGCTGCTTCACCACCAACAGAAACTCCAAATTAGGATGACCAGATTTTGCAAATAAAATACTGAATGCCCAGTCATATTTGATTTCAGAAGAGCAACTAACTTTTTAGTATATGTCCCAAATATTGCACCCGATATACTCATTCTAAAAATGATTCATTGTTTATCTGAAATTCTAATTTCACTGGACATCCTGCATTTTATCTGGCAATGCTACCACTCCAAGTGGCTTCAATGGGCCAAGTGCCAGTGTGGCTTCACGCCTTACCTTGGCCCAAGTTGCTTTGTCCACAGTAAAGTCTTCATAATGCACCCTCACGTGGATTGGGGCACTGTGCAGGACCATGGTGTTTGATCACACATAGTCGTCCCCTGGATCTATGTGGGTCCTTCTGGTGGGTAGTCATATATTGGCTGTCAGAAAATTTGAGCTTGGCTATTTCTCTCTGTAATCTAAAGTTTAACAGGCACTAATTTTCATAACCAAGGAGGATAATCGAGAAGTTGATGGGTGAGAGTTGAGGTGTAGTTGTTTTGACAGGGAGGATAATATACTGGCCTGAGTAGTGAGATTCTTTTTCTCCACTGGAGTTAGTGTGGCAGAAGCCATTTGCTTTGGCTCCTTCTTGAAGGACATTCAAATACTCTATGCCTTCTGGACAGGCACTTGAGGGGAAGAAATAGAGTCTGTACCAGCAGTGAGATTAGAATCACCTCTTCCACATTTGTAAACTTGGCTCCTTAGCATCTTGTCTCTTTGTTCTACTGAGAGAAAATGATGAGCAAGAATATTAGAATGAAGCAGGTAAAAAGAAGGGAAATATAAACACACCAAGAACCATAGGTACTGAAATCTAATTGGTCTAGTTATTTCCAGTTATTTTAGAAATGATTAGGGAATAGACTACTACTGCTTAAAAATTGCTTTAGGATTGAAGCTAGTAAATTAAGCTTTTGTTTGCAGTGGCTGCCTCTACAATCTCTTGTGTTCCTAAATTTGTTCAGGGCCAGGGCTATCCAGAAACCCAGCATGCATTGACTGACCTAACAAAGAAAGCTGCCCTGGTGCCTGTCACCGGGAAAATCACGGTATTGGTGTCAGTGCACCCCTCCAGAGACGCTCCCCGTGTCCCTTCCACTGAGAGCAGCAAAAGCATGGGGCCCAGCCCTTCTCCTGGCATGAGCCATCCTCTCTCCGGAAAGGAGGCTACCCTAGAGCTGTCCTGGGAGCATACCATGTTTTATTACCTCTCCAGCTTCTGGTTGCCCGCCAGGAGCCGAACTAGAGGTGCCAAAATGCTGTAAGAAATCGGATCTCCAAGAGCGCCTGCTCTCACGGCATTTCCAGCTGTTGGCTCACAGCAAAGCTCTTTTTGAATTTTGTAAGAAAACATGTTCTCAAGAGGTTTCCATTCCAAGTTGGCAGGCTCAAGAAGTCAGAAGAGCTGGAGTCAAAACTTTTCAAGGAACGTCTGAGCTTGGATCCTATTCTGCACTTAGTCGGGTCTCCAACTTCTGGGGCCTCAGATTTGGAATCGCTGTTGCTGGCTGATAATGGACTATATTTATGGTACCCGAGGGGAGGGTGGAGGCGTGTTGCTCCCAGAATACCATCAATGGTTTCAAAGGCTGTGATACGTGGGCGGGAGATGATTTATGGAAGCCTGGTCAGGGAACAGTTTATGAGTATCATTTGAACACAAATACTTGTCTTTCTTATGGAAAAGTAGCATCTTTTCATTCAGAAATTAGTAGTGAAAATTCTGTTTAGCACATCCAATTTAAGTCATCTTTGCTCCCTCAAGAAGTTTTTCCCAAATTATTGCAGTAATCTTTTTTCCTTCTCTCCCAACCTGTCCAATTCCAAATTTCTGATCTGATGGCTAAACACTCCCACAGAGTCATGTTCATCCTTAGTGAAGAGCTGATCTTTTGTCCTAGTAATTTTCATGGGCAACTTGTCATCTTTCTGTCACTTTCCCAGTTTCTTTTCCCCTCGCCGATGGTGGGTTGATAGTGACACTACAGGCTGCAAATGGCAGAGAAGGCAGCTTGGGTGGAAGAAAAATGCAATTTCTCCTTGTTCAACCAACCATTGAAATGGCCCTTTGGCCAGAAAGGTGGTGGATATTCACATATGTTGTTTTTTATTATTGTGCTAATGTGAGAATGGCAAATTTTTAGTGATTGGATTTAGGAAGTTGCAAACTTGCCCCATTTAATATTTTTGTTGAGAGAGCATCTTCATCCATAAAAGCAAATATTTTTTATGGATGGAGGCTTGTAATGATGAGGTATTTCTGGAAAGCAATGTAGTATACTAGATTATAAACTTCCCAAACATTAAAATAAAGCACTTTGGGAGGGACATTAACTCTTTTAGGCCACTTATACAATTCCCAAAGCACCCATCATAAATCCAGGAAATTGCATTGTCATTGTTATATTCAGGAATAATTTCACTCCAATACATTTCCACACCATACATAATTCTATTTTAGGGAGTAAAGATGTTTAGCTTATGTCAGGAGAGTCTACTGATTGGTTCTGTCTCGCACCAGTATTATTTTAAATCAATGAGTGCTGCAGCAAAATCAGATAATTTCTCAGAAGACTTACACGGAAACATATTCTACAGTTGTTTATGTTTGAGGTGAGAGCTTTCAATTCAAATCATTGTTCCAAAATAGATGAATGTCAAGTGTGATATCGGTTAATGTACATCAGGCACTTGGGGAAACTGAACTGAAGTTGAAAATCAAGCAGCCAAAAGAGTTGCTTCCCACTGTGGCTTAATCCCAGGTAGTAACAGGGAGCTGGAATTAATGGGTGGATAGAAATATCCCAAGATGGAGAAGAATTCCAGACACGTGCATGCCTCAGACCTGCAGGACATAGCAGAAGCAGCCCTGTCCAGGCACTAGGCCCTGACAGGCACTGGGGCAAGGGACTTAATCTGCAACAGTGGGGGCATCTGGACAGTAGGGGTTTGGGTTAAGACAGTGCCCCAAACAGGCAGATGGAGAGGAGAGTGCATAATCACATGATCCTTTTCAGGCCTCCAACTTCTCAAGGAATTGGAATTCTGAAACATGTCTTCTGCATTTATAGATCAAAAGCCCATGAGTTCAACCTGGAAAGTTGCCACAGAAAACTAGTTATCAGTCAAGAGGCAAGCATATATTGTGTAAGTAGATGACATGCTCTTTTTCCATAGCCAAAGGCAAAGTCTTCAGGAGATCTGCACAGTGTTCCTGAGACACGGCTTGCCTCTCCATGGCTGTATGACATACTTGGCACCATAGTGATCCTCGCTGATGCACTGGAATGACTTAATTTGTTTCCAAGAAATAAGAAGGAATATATGTTTATTGGAAACGTTTTGGCTATGTAGGGAAGTAGATTTCATGTCCCAGGAAAAAAAATGACTTGAAGATTTTGTGAAACCTCAGGTGAAAATCTGTGGTCCAAATGAGCATCTCCTTTTCCACTTAGCTTAAGGAGAAGCAAATCTTATTAGGTGCCTGTGCGAGGAGTGTGGGGAATGTGACACACCTTTCACTGTGCAGACAACACAGGAGCAATTAGGTGTGACTGAGACACAGTAGGTAACAGCCAGCAGAGGAATGAGATGGAATCAAGTTTGAGGGAACGCATGGCTTGAATCAGCTGCAGATCATGAGGAAACATCCTGTCTCAAGAATTGCCACCATTTTTATGAGAGGTAGACACTGACAGTGTCACAAAGCCCACTGCGAGGGAATAAGCATCAGGAAATCTGAACAAGGAACATGGATGCTCCAGTCAAATTGTCAGGTCCTGTAGCTCTAGACAGCATGAGGCAGAAAGGCGGCCAAGAGGTCGGGTCAAGAGGCGGCCACTGGCTCCCTCCCGCTCCTCCTTCCAGAGCACACTCAGCTCCCAGGCGCTGAAGGAAAAGCCGCCACAACAGAGCTCCTCGCTGGTACACTATGCCACAAATCCAACACCTTTTGTCCAACTCTTATATGAGTTGATTTTTAGGAATAGAAAGTGATTTTTCAGTTGTTTCCTTTCTTTCAGAGAAGGGGAATTTCATTGGATGTTCACAGTTATAAAAAATAGATTAGTAAAACAAAACTATGGGATTTTGGACTAGTGAGATGGAGAATCTCTCCACATTTTTGAGAAGAACATAATATAACAATTAAGTATGAATGCAACATTTTTCAGTTTCTTAATTACTGGAAAGACTATGCATGTGTACATAAATTTTATTTTGAATAATTCATGGATCCCTGGTATCTCTCTGAAGTCCCTTTCCAATCTTCAGTTCAGAATGAAGAATCGGTTGACCACCAGTGTTGGTTATAAATTCAAGGTGTTACAAACAATGAATGTCATTCAATACGACATTACTGATATTTGCCCCTTTCTGAGATGGGGGGTATAAAGTCAATGATATCATTGCATTGCCATCTTTGTCTTGTCTTTTCTTTTCCTCTTCTCTTCTCTTCTTTTCCTCTTCTCTTCTCTTCTCTTTTCTTCCCTTCCCTTCCCTTCCTTTCTCTTCCCCTCTCTTCTCCTCTCCTCTCCTCTCCTCTCCTCTCCTCTCCCCTCCCCTCCCCTCTCTCCTCTCCTCTTCCTCTTCCTCCTCCTCCTCCTCCTCCTTCTCCTCCCCCTCCTCCTCCTCCTCCTCCTCCTCCTCCTCCTCCTCCTCCTCCTCCTCCTCCTTCTTCTTCTTCTTCTTCTTCTTCTTCTTCTTCTTCTTCTTCTTCTTCTTCTTCTTCTTCTTTCTTCTTTCTTCTTTCTTCTTCTTCTTGTTTTTTTAAAGAAGGTGTCTTGCTGTGTTGCCCAGGCTGGAGTGCATTGCCACAACCTCAGCTCACTGCAACCTCTGCCTCCTGGGTTCAAGCAATTTTTCTGTGTCAACCTCTCAAGTAGCTGGTACCACAGATGTGTGCCACTGCACCCGGCTAATTTTTGTATTTTTACTAGAAAGAGGGTTCACCATGTTGGCCAGGCTGGTCTCAAGCTCCTGACCTCAAGTGATCTCCCTTCCTCGACCTCCCAAAGTGCTGGGATTACAGGTGTGAGCCACTTTGACTGCCCCCATTGGCATCTATTTTAGGATTAGACGTTGCTTTGGCAAAACACCTTCTCAGTAAATGGAAGGGAGAATATTTGAGGAGGGAGAGATGGAAGGTGTCTGACCGGAGCCTTCATGCCAGTGTTCCAGGGGTACTAATTCTTCCCAGGAATTTGCTTTATTTTTGAATCCATTTTAGGTATTTGAATCTTCATCTTAACATTGTGGTGTTTCCTCTTCACTTGGCTGCCCTCCTGTAATTTTTGAGATTTTGGGATTTAATGCTCCTCCCATCTCCCTCTCCCCACCCACATGCCTGAGAATCCTATAACTCTACCCTCTAGTCTTCCCAAAGCTTGGTTCTTTGAGATTTTACAGTGTCAAAGGCTTGGATTCTACAACATCATCATTTGCTTCTTGGAGATGAATCATCCTGACATGATGCACTGGACTTTGACAAACCATGCTGCCTTTCCTACATCTCTTTATGTCAAACCCTAATCATGACAAATGCCAGAGCATTCAAAAACCTCTTTGATCACTACTATCCTAAAAATTAAACTTCTTCTGTGATTATTCTGCTATTGAAAAATAGAACCATAGAGAATAAGAATGGACTTGGCTCCCATGAGTGGTTTTCAAATTGCCTTCTGTGGAGCTGGAGGACTCCAAGGAGGAGCTGGAGATTGCTCGTGGTGCACTGGGGAAGGATGTGTAGGCACAGCTTGGGGGTTCTACCTGCACCCCAGTCATGGCAGCTCCATGGCCCTCCATTCTACGTAAAAGAATTTCATCAAATATTTTATTTGGACAAAAAGAGGGTGATGGCTGATGGTATGGGTTTTCTTTTTGAGATAACATTTAGAAAATGTCCTAAAATTGATTGTGTTGATGGTTGCATATGCCTGTGAATATACTAAAACCATTGAATTGTATGTTTTAAATAGATGAATTATGTAGCATGCAAATTGTACCTCAGTGAAATTGTTAAAGAAAAGGATTGAAAACCCACTTACTTAGACCCATCTCTTCATTTTAAAGATTCAAACAATGTAGTACAGATAAAATTCCATTGTTTTCTCAAGGTACAGTTTCTCCAAATACATCTTTCTTCTTCCCCACAATTAATCATGCCTTCTAGCATTTATACCTTTGTGTAGTCCTCTCCCCTTGGATCTGAGAAGACTTTGTCACTTACTTTTGACCAATAGAATATTGTGAAAGAGATGCTATGTGGCTTGCTAGTTGAAGTCCTAAGAAACCTTGCAGCTTCCCCCTGAGCTCCTTGGATGCTCTTGGGACATACCTCTGGAAACCCAGCCACACGCTGTGAGAAATCCAAGTTAACCAAAGAGGCAAGGTGTGTGTTCTGTTGAGCTGCAGACCAACAGCCAGTATCAACTGCCCACTGTATGAGTGAGCCATCCTGTGGGTTGTGTTTTCACTTTCTTGGTGGTGTCTTTTGAAATGCAAATGTTTTAAATCCATGATGAATTCCAATTTGTCTAATTTTTTCTTTTGTTATATGGTGTCACATCTCAGAAACTATTGCGTAATCCATGGTCATGAAGATGTACTTCTGTGCTTTCCTCTAAGAGTTTTATAGTTCTAACTCTTACATTTAGGTCTTGGATCCATTTTGAGTTATGTTTTGTGTATAGTAGGAAGTATAGGCCCAACTTTATTCTTTTGCATGTTGATATCTAGCTGTCTTAGTGCACTGGAGAAGGATGTGTAGGCATCCCTGGGGGTTCTACCTGCACCCCAGTTACGGCAGCCCCATGACCACCCATTCTATGTACAAGAAACAGACTCCTCATAAGTCTATACAGGTTTTTTTTTTTTTCTTGTTCATGAGTCCTTTTGGTATCTTTCTAGGAATTTGTTCATTTCATCTAGGTTTTCTCATTTGTTGGCATATAATGTTAATAGTATTACCTTATAATCATTTATATTTCTGTGTGGTTGGTAGTAATGTTTTCTCTTTATTCTTGACTCTACTATTTGGAGTATTCTCTTTTTTTTTAATCTTGGCCAGTCTAGATAAAGGTTTGTCAATCTTGTTGATATTTTTCAAAGAATCAGCTTCTGGGATTGTTGATTTTCTCTATTGTTTTTACTCTCTATTTCATTTATTTCTGCTTTAATCGTTATTATTTTATTCCCTTGCTTGCATTGAGCTTTGTTTGTTCTTCTTTTTCTACTACGTTAGGTCAGAAGGTTAGGTTATTGATTTGAGAGCTATCTTCCTTTTTAATATAGACATTTACAGCTATAGATTTTCATTCAAGTGATGCTTTATCTGCACCACAAAAAGTTTTAGCATGTTGGGATTTTATTTTTGTTATCTCAAAGTATTTTTAAATTTCCCTTGTTATTTTTTCTTTGATGCATTGTTTAGGAACGCATTGCTTACTTTCCACATACTTGAAAATGTCTCACATTTTCTTCTGTTATTGCTTATGAACTTCATTCTATTGTATGATTTCAACAATTTTACATTTATTGAGACTTTCTATATGACCTACCACATGATCTATTCTGGAGAATGTTCCATGTACATTTGAGAAGAATGTATATTCTGCTGTTGTTGGGTGGAATATTCTACAGGTGTCTTTTAGGTCTAGTTGTTTGACAGTGATGTTCAAGTTTTCTATTTATTTTCTGTCTAGTTGTTTTATTCATTTTTGCTGAGAGGGCATTAAAATCTCCATTGTCTATTTCTCTCTTCAAGTCTGTCAGTTTTGCTTCATATACTTTATCTGTTTTTAGATGCATATATGTTTATAATAATTGATGGATTTATCCTTTTTCATTATAAAATGTAATCATTTGTTTATAGTAACAATTTTGGCCTTAAGGTTTTTTTTGTCTATTAGCATAGCTACTCCAGCTCTCTTTTGTTTACTATTTTTAGTATATCTTTTTCATCCTCTTATTTTCAGCTTATTTGTGTCTTTGAATCTAAAGTGTGTCTTTTGAAGATAGCATATAGTTGTCTCATTTAAACATTTTTGTTATACCAATATCTGCCTTTTAATTGGAGATTTTAATCCACTCACTTTTAATAAAATTACTGATAAGTTATGATTTATGTCTGCCATTTTGATATTTGTTTCCTACATACCTCATGTCTTTTTTGTTCTTTTGTTATTTGATTATTGCCTTCTTTTGTGTTAAGTAGATACTTTGTAGTGTACCATTTTCTTTTGTTATTTTTTTTTCTATTTTTTGAGTTATTTTCTTAGGGGTAACTCTAGGGATTACCATGCACATTTTAATTTATAACAATCTAGTTCACAGTAATAACAACTAATTTAAACATTATTCAAAAACTTTTTTCCTACATAGCTCCTTTCCCTTCTCCTTCCTTTGTGTTAGAATGTACAGCTGGACTTCTCTAACATGGTTTCTGCATTCACAGTTTCAACTAACTGCAGATTAAAAAAACACACAATAAAAATAACAATACTACAATAAAAATAATACAATCACTAATCCTCAGAAAAATGGAAATCAAAATCACAATGAGATGTCATTCATCCCTGGTAGAAGGGCTAGTATCAAAAAGACAAAAATTAGCAAGTGCAGGTGAGGATGCACGTACAAGGAAACTCTGACACACTGTTGGTGGGAATGTGTATTAGTAAGCCATTATGGAAAACAATGTGGTGTTTCCTCAGAAAAACTAAAAGAGAACTGCCATATGATCCAGCCATACCACTACTGGGTATTTATCTAAAGGAAAGGAAATCAGTATATTGAAGAGATACCTGCACCCCCATGTTGATTGCAGCATTACCCACAACAGCCAAGATATGGAATCAACCTAAATGTCTATCGCTAGATGAATAAATAAACAAAATATGGTATATATACACAATGGAATGCTATTCAGCCACAGAAAGATTAAATCCTTCATTCCCAGCAACATGGATGAGCCTGGAGGGCATTATGTGAAGTGAAATAAGTCGGGCACAGAAAGATCATTGCCACATGTTCTTACTCATTTGTGGGAGGTAAAAAGGTTGAATGCATCCAAGTAGAGAGTAGAATTGTGGTTATGAGAGACTGGGAAGGCTAGAAAAAAGGGTAAGCTCGGAAGAGGTTGGTTAATGGATACGAGATTACCGGTAGATAAAAAGAATGAGTTCTAGTGTTCTATAGCACTGTAGGGTGACTATAGTTAACAGTAATTTATTGGATATGTTTAAGGAGTGAGAAGAGAGGATTTTGAATGTTTCTAAGATGAAGAAATGATAAATGTTTGAGGTGATAAATATGTTGTTTACCCTGATTAGATCATTAAGCATTGAATATATATTGAAATATCACTCTGTAGCCCATAAATATGTAAAATTATTGCATGTCAATTAAAAATAAAATTAAAGACAAAATCAAACGAATTGCTTTGGCACTTGTCAGGTCCTCGCTAAGTGTTAGCTAACTTCCTGGGACGCTAAGTAGGCTGATCTTTTTCCCTCCTCTCTTTCAATCCCTGATTCAAAAATTCTCTTCTGCTTTCTTCTCTTTTTTGTCTTTTGCTCTCTGTCGACTTTATCATCTTTTGTTTTCTCTCAGAACATTTGTGTGTGTGTGTGTGTGGTTACTTGTAAGAGATACATCTTAAGATATTTTTAAAAGAGTAATCTGCTTGCTACTTTAAAAACTATTATTTTGTTGTTGTTGAGACAGGGTTTTGCTCTGTCATCCAGGCTGGAGTGCAGTGGCATGATTATGGCTTCCTGCAGTCTCAATCTCTGGGGCTCAAGGGATCCTTCTGCTTCCGCCTCCTAAGTGACTGGGATTACAGGCATGCACCACTGCAGTAAGCTAATAGTTGTTTGTTGAATATCTTTTCATGTGCTCACTAACCATTAAAAACATTTTTTTTTTTTTTTTTTTTGAGACAGAGTTTCGCTCTGTTGCCCAGGCTGGAGTGCAGTGATGCGACCTCGGCTCACTGCAACCTCTATCTCCTGGGTTCAAGCAATTCTCCTGCCTCAGCTACCTGAGTAGCTGGGATTACAGGTGTGTGCCACCATGCCCAGCTAAGTTTTGTATTTTTAGTAGAGACAGAGTTTCACCATGTTGGGCAGGCTGGTCTCAAACTCCTGACCTCGTGATCCATATGCCTTGGCTTCCCAAAGTACTGGGATTACAGGTGTGAGCCACCACACTCGGCCCATTTTAAATTGTTTATGGAAAAATATTTACTCATTTTATGTGCTTGTTTAAACATTATTTTAAAAAAATTATTGAATTGCAGTTAAAAAATATATTCTAGATACAGGCCCTTATGGGACATGAGGTTTGCAAATATTTTTTCCCAGTATGTGAGTGGTGTTTTCACTTTCTTGAAGTATTTTCTAAGAGTTTGATAGTGTTCGTGCTTACATTTTGGTCTGTGACTCATTGTTAATTTTTGTGTATGATGGGAGATGAGTCCATCTCTCTTCTTTTGCTTGTGGCTATCCAGTTGTCCTTGCACCATTTGTTGAAGAGACTATTCTTTCCCCATTCAATGGTCTTGGTATCCTTGTTAAAAATAAATTTACTACAAATGTATTTTATTTTTCTATTCTATTGATCTGAATGTCTATCCACGCCAGTACCATGCTGTCTTGATTACTGTTGCTTATAGTAAGTTTTGAAATCGGGAATCACAAGTTCTTTAAAGTTGTTCTTTTTCAAGATTGCTGTGGATATTTGGGGTCTCCTGCAATTCCATATGAATTGTAGGATTAGCTTGTCAATTTCTACAAAGGAGCCAGCTATGATTTTGGTAGGGATTGCCTTAAATCTCTACACCATCCTGGAGAGTATTGCCCTTACAACAATATTAAGTTTTCTCATCCATGAACATGAGATATTTTTCATTTATTTACAATGGAAAGGACTTTCCTCAACCTGATAAAGTTCACCAATGAAAATTCCACAACTAACATCACACTTACTGGCGAAAAACTGGATCCTTTCCCTCTAAGACCAGAAATGAGACAAAGATGTTCACTCAAGTTGCTTCTATTTAACATTGGACTAGAGGTCTAGCCAGGGCAATTTGGCAAGAAAAAGAAGTAAAAGGCATCAAGGTCAAAAAGGAATAAGTAAAACTCTCTATTCACAAATGATACAATCTTACATATAAAAAGTCCTAAGGAATCAGCTAAAAAACTGTTAGGACTAATAAATTTGGCAAGATTGCAGGATACAAGATCAATATACTAAAATCAAATGTTTCTATACACTGACAATAAAGGACCCAAGAATGAAATTAAGAAAACAATTCCATTTATAATAGAATAAAAATGATTAGTTATGCATTTTATAAAATAAACACAAAACTTATATTCTGAAAACTACAAAATGGTGTTGAAAGGTTTTAATTTTGATGAAGTCTAATTAATCACATTTTGCTTACATCCATGTCTTTTTCTATTTACGAAATGTTTATCTATCCCAACATCACAAATATTTTCTCCTATTTAAAAAATAGAGATGTTATGGTCTTAGTTTTACACATAGTTCTATAATCAGTTTGGAGTGATTGTTTTGTATAGTATATGACGTAAGAATTGAAGGTCATTTTGTCTAATGTGGATAACCAATGAATTGCCTTGTGAGTCTGTCAAAATCCACTGATCACGTATGTGTTGGGCAATTCCTAAACTCTGTAATCTTTTGATTAATCTGTGTCTATGCCTCTACCAATACCGATACCACATTCCCTTTTTCACTGTAGTTTTTATATTGTCTCAAAAGCAGTAGCGTAGTTTCTGTGAGTTTAATATTTTTCCAATTTATTTAGGCTATTCTGAATCCTTTCATTTAACTTAGAATCAGCTTTCTAACTTCCACAAAAGAAAGTCCTGCTGACATTTTGATTCCAACAACATTGGAACTATAGATCAATTTGGAAAGACTTGGCCTCCTCTTGTTTTTGCGTCAGATTAATACTGACCCAGTTGGAATTGTTACTCTTCTCTTTTTCAGAAGAGTATGCATGGAATGGGCATTATTCCTTTCCTTAATACTTGACAGAATTCACCAGTAAAGACAGCTGGAGCTGGAATGTTCATTGTGGAAAGGTTTTTAAAGTTCGGATTATTATCTATTTCTTATTGAGTGAGTATTGGGAGTTTGTATCTTTCAAGGAATTTGTCCACTTCACCTTAAGTTGTCAAATTTATTGACATACATATAATATTCTGATATTACTCTTTTAATGTGTTTAGGATCTGCAGCGATGTTACCTGCCATTCCTGACAGTGGTAATTTGTTTCTTCTGTCTTTTTTATTTTTATATTTTAAATCAGTCTGGCTACAGGTTTATCAATTTTATTGATCTTCTCAAATAACCAGATTTAGGTTTCTTGGATTTTCTTTTTTGTCTTTTTCTATCTCATTGATTTTTTTTTTCCTGGTTCTTATTGCTTCTTTTCTTCTACTTATTTTGGTTTAATTTGCTCTCCTTTTTGTAGTTTTTTCAGCTGGAAGCTGAGGCTATTGCTTTTAGGCATTTCTTCATTTCCGACATTGGCATTTAATGCTATAAATTTCTCCCTAAGTACTGTTTTAGCAGCATCCCACAAATTTTAATATATTGAGTTTTAATTTTCATTAAATTCCAAAGAATTTTAGCATCTCTTTTGATTTTTTGTTTCATTTATGAGATATTTACAAATGTGTTATTTAGTTTCCAAAAATTTTGTGACTTTACAAATATATTTCTGTTATTGATTTCTAATTTAATTCCATGTAGTCTGAGAAAATTCTTTATCACTAATCCAATTAAATATATTGAGTCTTGTTTTATGTACCAGAGTATGGACTATCTTGTTAACTGTTCTTTGTGCACCTGAAAAGAATGTGTAATTTACTATTATTTGGTGGAATTTTCTATTCCAATCAATTAGGTCAGATAGGTTGATTTTGTGGCACAAGTCTCTTAACTTCTATTTGTTCCATCTATTATTTTTAAAAAGGTACTGAAATTCCTCATTATAATTGTTTCTCCTTGGAGTTCTACTAGTGTTTGTTTCATATGTTTTGAAGCTGTTATTAGATAAATGTTGAGAATTGTTATATCCTCCTGATGAATTGGTCATTTCATCATTTTTGACCATCTTTATTCATGGTAGTATTGTTTCCGCTGAAACTTGGTCTGATGTTAATATGGTCATTCCTCCTTGCATTAAATTTATATATATATCCACCCTTTTACTTTAACCGAATTATGTCATCATATTTAAAGTGAATTTCTTGAAAGTACCATATGATTGGCCTTTTTTTCCCCCATCATCTGATAACTTCTGCCTTTTAATTGGGGCATTTAAGACATTGAAATAATGTTCTTATTGACATAGTTATGTGTAAATATATCATTTACTATTTGTTTTCTTTTTGTTCTATCTGTTCTTTTCTCTTTTTGGATTTATTAAATATTTCTTAACGATTCTATTTCATCTCTTTTGTTGATGTATTAGTTGTAACTTTATGCTTTGTTATTTTAATGGTTGCTTTAATGTCTACACTGTACTTCTTTAACTTGTCACAATCTACTTTCAAGTGATATATCACTTCATCTATAGCACAAGAATCTTACAATAGTATACTTACATTTTTTCTTCCCTAGTGTTTGTGCTATTGTTCCACAAATTAGTGTTACTTGTTTTGTAAAGTCTACATTACATTGTCCATATTTTTTTTGATGCAATCAATCATAAATAACTTAATGTAACAACAAAAAAAGCTTCCATATTTGGTCATATTTGGTCATGTGGTTACCATTTCTGATATTCTTCATTCATTTTTTTTTTTTTTGTAGATTGTTACTTCCTTCTAGTATCATGTTCCTTCTGCCTGAAAGACAGAATATTTATTCTAGTGCAAGTCTGTTGGTGATTTTTTTATTTCAGTTTTTGTTCATCTGAAAAAAAGTTAATTAAAAGAAAATGCTTAGTATGTAATTTTAGGTTGACTGTTTTTACAAAAAGTACTTTAAAGATGTTGCTGTACTATATTCTGACTTGTATTGTTTACAGTGAGATATCTGTTGCCATTCTTATCTTTATCTGTGTGCAATATGCCTTTTTTCTCTGTTTTCTTTAGAACTAACTTTGACCAGTTTGATTATAATGTAGGCAGTTTTTCTTTACATTTCTTGGGCTTAGAGTTCTTTGAGCTTTTTGAATCTGTATGTTTAGAGTTTTCAATAAATTTGAATTTTTTTCAAATATTTGTCTTCTCATCTCTCTCCTTTCCTTTGGGCACTCCAATTATACAGGTTATATCACCTGAAGTTGTCCCAGAGATCACCAGTGTTCTGTTCATTTTCAACATCCTTTTTTGACTGACTCTATTTAATTTTGAATGAATTCCATTGCTATGTCTAGTTCACGAATCTGTTCTTCCACATTGTTTAATTTGCTTTTAATCCCATCCAGGTTATCTCACATACTCTCACACATTGTAATTTGCATCTTAACATGTGTCCTTTATGTATTTACTAAACTTTTTCAACACACGGAATACAGTTGTAATAAGTGCTTAGTGTCTTAGTTTGCTAATTCTAACGTGTGTGTCCGCTTTGGGTCAGTTTAGATTGATTGTTTTTCCTCCCCATTATGGGTTGTATATTTCTGCTTTTTTACATGCCTGGTAATTTTTAAGTGTGTGCCAGACTCTGTGAATTTTACCTAAATAGGAGCTGAATATTTTCATATTTTTACACATATGGTTGAGTTTTGTTCTGAGATGCAGTAAAGTTACTTAAAAAAGTTTTAATATCCCGGTATTAAGTTTTTTAAGGTGACACCAGAGAAATATTTAGTATTGATGCAGTTGCTCTCCACTATTAAGGCAAGACCTTCTGAGCACTTAACCCAGTGATTGTGAATTATAAGGTTTTCTAGTCTGACTAGAAGAGCTGGGTACTAATTAATTTTAGATATAGGATTTTGCTCTGTCCCCAAAGCTGGAATGCAATGGCATGATCATAGCTCACTGGATCCTCCAACTCCTTGGCTCAAGTTATCTTCCTGCCTCAGCCGCCCTAGTAAGGTAGCTGGGATTACAGGTGCACCGCTGCACCTGGCTGTGTCTTAGTTTCCCCTGGATTCTCGGCTTCATCTTCTTAACTCAGGTTAATTGCCAGGTTTCCACCTGAGTTCCTTTTCTTGGAAATTTCATCAAGGTGGAAAGATGGAGCAATTGTATCATTCAAGTAATTTATTTCTTATCCCTTGAGTCCCTGTCCTTCATTTTCTGATGTCCAGTGTCTTGAAAACAAACTTTTTCAAATATTTCAATTTTTGATTGTTTCCAGATGAGGATAAATCTGGTCCTATTATTTTCTTTTGGTTGTAAGTGGAAATCATGATGTATTTTTTTAAAAAGTTTCATTTATAAATGTTTTGTTGGGGAGTATTTAGGTATAATTTTGATTGTTAATGTGTTTATTTAGAATCTAGCTAATTTATTAACTCCATTATATTTTCTAATTCATTTTATTTCATTTTCTAAGTAATGATCATCTGTATAATGATTATTCTCCACCACACTTTTCTAATAGTTACATAACTAATTTTTCTTTTTTATCTTATTTGCATGTCCTGGACTTCCAGAACAATAATTAATAAGGTTGATAATGAACATCAGAACTTTTTTCCTAGTGTTAATGAGAACAACTCTAGCATTTCAGTGTAATTAGAATGTTTAATGTTAGTTTGAGATTACTATTTTCTATCATGTTAAGCAAGAATGCTTTTGCAATGTGTTCTTAATTAGAGTTTTTATATAAACTGTTTTAGGATATATTGGGTGAATTATTTATGATGCATCCTATGCATGCTTTCCCTTACTTTCTTGGATAAAACTTCTTAAGTTGTAGTATTCTAATATTTTAAAATACTATTGACTTTTTTGGCTGGGCACAGTTGCTCACACCTGTAATCCCAACACTTTGGGAGGCTAAGGTGGGCAGACCAGTTGAGGCCAGGAGTTCAAGACCAGCCTGGCCAACATAGCAAAATCCCACCTTTACTAAAAATACAAAAATTAGCCAGGTAGTGGTGGTGGGTGCTTGTAACCTCAGCTACTCAAGAGGCTGAAGCAGGAGAATCACTTGAACCCAGGAGGCAGAGTTTGCAGTGAGTCGAGATAGTGCCACTGTACTCCAGCCTGGGCAACACAGAGACTCTGTCTCAAAACAAACCAACAGACAAACAGAAAAAATTACTAACTTTTCTTCACTAGTACTTGTAAGACTTTTATTCATATCTGCAAATGTCTAGAATCACAGTTTTTTTTTAATTTTTGCTTTTGCTTTTATTTTCCTAGTATCTTGAACATTAGAGGGAAAATAGAAAACAAGCATTAATTGTTCACCCTGCTTTAGCATAAAACACTTACATATTACACACTTGATATTATACCTTTTTACAATCTAAGTAATTTTACTTAAGTCTAAAATAGGAAATTATAATTTCTTTATGGTCTATTCATTAATTCAGGTTTCTTGAGTCAAAAATGACAAATTCAAACAGCTTGTTGGCTATTTTAACTCTTTTACAAACTAAGAAAAAAGATTGTAAATAGTCTCTTTGTTTTCTCTAGTAGGCCATTTCATTCTGTCTAGGAACTATATGCTATAATTTTTTGAAAAATTTTAAAACATTCATTTGCTCATGACAGTTCTCTGTGGACATCAAATTTATTTAAAAATACTAGGTTTAATTTACTTTAATTATCAGCTATTTTGAAAACAAAGGGATAATTGCCTAATAGCATGTTTAAGGAAATCCAGCTTGTTCTTTCCATATTGGTTATTTGACCTAATTATGGCAGCTGTGAGGGATGGGGTTGCTAGAAATTGCTATTATCATATGTGAACTGAGCCCCAGAGTGCTGAGCAAGGCCATGTTGACTCTTAGGTGATCTGTCATGAGCACATTAAAAAATATGTGATGTCCCAAATATTACCTAATGAGAGGTGTGGAAATCAATTCAACTCAGTAAAGTCTGGAGATTTTTGTTTTGTATTTATTATTAGCAAACAATATCACTAAGTATTTTCCATATTCTTTACTGCCCAAAGTATTTTTATCACTGTATTATAATAAAAAATTACCATGAATTAAGAAAATAATTTATTTTTCTTTGCTATTTTTTGTCTTAGGAAATACTGAACTGTTGTGGGTTTTGTAGATTTTGCTGTGTAGTCGTATGCAGAACGCCTATAACCTTGAAATGGAAAATTTCTGAGGAACACTAGAAGGGTTTTTGAGGCCTAAATGATCTCAGGTGGGCAGACATAAGAAAACTGGGGAGACCCCCCTGCCTGCACAGACTCTTGACTTTCAGAAAATTTAAAAAGGCTTATTTGGTTAAACAATAACACATGCATTCATATGTTAATCTCACTTTCTGTTTATAAGCTCCTAATCCATTGTTGAGAGGAAATGTTAAATTGAAAAAGCTAAATTTAAAATCAAAAGCATTTCCATGCACAATTGGAACATAGAATTGTTTGGTTGTTAACAACTTCCGTTGTTATTAGAAGAGTCAATAACATTTCTATATTTCACACTTAAGGCCACATTCCTAAAGTGGTTTCCACATAAAGATGTGAGTAAAGGTTCATTTGACCAAAGAGTTCTCTGAGGAAAACAGATTTGGAAACAGTGTAAACTTCCACCTTTAATATTAACATATTAGAGACACTAAGAAATGCATCCGTTTACTTAGCTTTCTCCAGACATATTTGACAATGGAATCTTTTCCAGAAGACAATTTGATAAAAACCTCTGGTCCTTATATGACCTATAGGGCCCTGAGTGATCTGGTCTGCTGATCATTCCTAACTTGGTCTTCCACCCATGCCCTCTACCATTGCCAGTTCCAACCCCATGGCCTCTTTGCTGTTCGCCAGAAGCATGCAGCACACTCCCATCTCAGGGATTTTGTGGCAGCTGTGTCTCCTTTCTGGAATGCTCTTCCCTTTGATAGCTGCCTGACCTGCTGTCTCACTCCCTTTATACGTCTTCTCAAAAGAAACAACTTCCCCGACAACGCTGCATAAAAAAGTAACTCCCTAATCTTCTTTCTTTTTCCCCTGCCTTTTGGCCTTCCTTTTGAAATAATATATATTTACCTTTAATTTATTAAAAGTAATGGCAAAACCACAATTATTTTTGCGCCAACCTAATATTATTGATTGTCTCCTCTAACTAGAACACCAGCTCTACTTGGGCAGGGTCGTATCCTGTACTGTTTGCTAATGCATCTGCAGAGCCTGAGTGGCATCTGGCATGCAGATGGTGCTCAATCACCTTAAGGAATAAATGAAATGGGAGATGGATGGATTTTTCCCAACTACTGTGCTTGTGAGGGTAATAAGAATAATAGCAATAATAATTAAAATGACAACAATAATAACAACAATCACTAGATAACACATATTGGATGCTACCATGAGCCAGGTGGGGGCTTCATGATTTGAAAGGAAAGTAGGTCAAACTGTGTAGCCTGTTGATTTCCAATAGACAGAGCTTGGGCTTCACTCTCCATGCAGTGGGAAGTTACCATCTTCACTGAGGAGTGAGGTGAGTGGTATTTGGAAAACACTAATTGGTGGCAGGATAGATTGATCGCATGAAGGATAATGGGATCCATCCAAACCATGTCAATCAGCATTCATTATCTCCAAACTAGGGCAGCAGAAATGGAAAATAGTCACATTTGAGGACCATTTTGAAGCTATCCATAATAGTATAAATTAGTGGTAATGGGGGCAGAGTAGGTGAGGAAGAGAGAAGGATCTAAGATCATTTCTGTGGCTTTCAGCCACACTGAGGAAACTAGCCCCAAAGTAGTTTGCTTTTGGGCACCCTGAGTTTGAGGGGCCAGTTGGCCATGCCTGTGTTGGTTGTAGCTGAAAGTGAGTCTTGAGCTCAATAGGAGGGACTGGGTTAGACTTGCAGACCTGAGAATCTTCACACCGATGGTGTTTGAGGGAGACAGGGTAAGTTCCCTTCTCTGAAATGTTGGGGAAGCTGCAAAACACAGAATAGTGAAGGGTCCAGCAGAGTGAGAGCACTGTTTTTAGTGTAATATGGGGCTGAAAGTGGGAGCAGAAGTAGCAAGAAGAGTTATTGGACTTGGCATTGAGAAGATTGCTTATCTAGGTGAGAAGAGAGAAGGGTTTCAAAAGAGCATGAAGATTAACCTGGATCACGGGGGTTTTAGGAATGAGTCTTCTCAGAGTACATTGTATATCTCTCAGGAAGCTCTTACCATACAGTGACAATTTGTTTAGAGATTGTTACCATTCTGTGATAATGTGCTTGTTCTTCTATAAGCAGCCCATGATGCCCTTGAAGGCTGGGCTTGTTTTCTGCCTGATCTGTCCTCTTTGCCAAGCATCATGCCTGAGAAATACTGGGTGCTCTGTGAGGGCTAGCAGAACATGTGAGTGAACGGATGGGGAAGAGGGTGGTGGAAAGGAAGGCCGTGACTATAGATGCTGACTTCCATGGTTACAGTCCTCGGTTAGGAGGAGAGGAAGAAAGGTCGGATAGTTGTTAAAGATGGCAAGTGGTCCAAGATAGACTTTTTAATGTGAGAGTGATGTGAACATCTTTATGGACTACAGAGAAGAAGTCAGGGAGAGCAGAGACTGAACATACAGGGAAAGGGACAAGAAGATGGGATGATGTCTAAGAGAAGAAAGAAAGGGATATGCCCTGAGTACTGATCAAGGAATTCAACCCTGGTCTGCAGAGAGTATAAGCCAAGAATCAGAAGAATTGCACCAGTACCATGTTATTTTGGTTACTGTAACCTTGTAGTATAGTTTGAAGTCAGGTAGTATGATGTCTCCAGCTTTGTTCTTTTTGCTTAGGGTTGTCGTGGCTATATGGGTTCTTTTTTTGGTTCCATATGAATTTTAAAGTAGTGTTTTCTAATTCTGTGAAGAACGTCAATGGTAGTTTAATGGGAATAGTATTGAATCTATAAATTACTTTGGGCAGTACAGCCATTTTCAAAATATTGAGTCTTCTTATCCATGAGTATGGAATGTTTTTCCATTTGTTTGTGTCTTCTCTTATTTCCTTGAGCAGCAGTTTGTAGTTCTCCTTGAAGAGGTTCTTTACTTCCCTTGTTAGCTGTATTCTTAGGTTTCTCTTTGTAGCAATTGTGAATGAGAGTTCATTCACGATTTGGCTCTCTGGTTGTCTATTGTTGGTGTATAGGAATGATTGTAATTTTTGCACGTTGATTTTGTATCCTGAGACTTTGCTGAAGTTGCTTATGAGCTTAAGGAGCTTTTGGGCTGAAATGATGGAATTTTCTAGATATAGGATCATGTCATCTGCAAACAGAGACAGTTTGACTTCCTCTCTTTCTATTTTAATACTCTTTATTTCTTTTTCTTGCCCAATTGCCCTGGCCAAAATTTCCAATACTATGTTAAATAGGAGTGGTAAGAGAGGGCATTTTTGTCTTGTGCCAGTTTTCAAGGGGAATGCTTCTAGCTTCTGATCATTCAGTATGCTACTGGTTGTGGGTTTGTCTTATTATTTTGAGATATGTTCCATCAGTACCTAGTTTATTGAGAGTTTTTAACATGAAGGGATGTTGAATTTTATCAAAGGCCTTTTCTGCATCTATTGAGATAATCATGTGTTTTTTGTCTTTAGTTCTATTTATGTGATGGATTATGTTTATTGATTCGTGTATGTTGAACCAGGCTTGCATTTGGGCATAAGACACACAGATGAATGGAACAGAATAGAGATGTCAGAAATAAGACCACACGTCTACAACTATGTGATCTTCGACAAACCTGACAAAAACAAGCAATGTGGAAAGGATTGCCTATTTAATAAATGGTGCTGGGAAAACTGGCTAGCCATATGGGGAATATTGAAACTTTCTTTCTTACACCTTACACAAAAATTAACTCAAGATGGATTAAATAATTAAGTGTAAAACCCCAAATTATAAAAACTCTAGAAGGAAATCTAGGAGATACCATTCAGGACATAAGCACAGGCAAATATTTCATGACAAAAACATCAAAAGCAATTGCAAAAAAATCAGAAAATTGACAAATGGGATCTAATTAAACCAAAGAGCTTCTGTACAGCAAAATAAACTATCATCAGAGCAAACAGACAACCTATGGAGTAAGAGAAGATTTTTGCAATCTATCAATCTGACAAAGGTCTAATATCCAGAATCTACATGGAACTTAAGCAAATTTACAAGAAAAAAACAAACAACCCCATTAAAAAATGGGCAAAGGACATGAACAGACACTTCTCAAAAGAAGACATTTATGCAGTCAACAAACATATAAAAAAAAAATCTCAACATCACTGATCATTAGAGAAATGCAGATCAAAACCATAATGAGACACAATCTCACACCAGTCAGAATGGCAATTATTAAAAAGTCAAGGAACAGGCCAGGCGTGGTGGCTCACACCTGTAATCCCAGCACTTTGGGAGGCTGAGGAGGGTGGATCACGAGGTCAAGAGATCCAGACCATCCTGGTCAACATGGTGAAACCCCATCTCTACTTAAAAAAAATACAAAAAATTAGCCAGGCATGGTGGCAGGTGCCTGTAGTCCCAGCTACTCGGGAGGCTGAGGCAGGATAATGGCATGAACCCAGGAAACAGAGCTTGTAGTGAGCTGAGATCACACCACTGCACTCCAGCCTGGGCAACAGAGTGAGACTCTGTCTCAAAAGAAAAGAAAAGAAAAGAACAAAAAAGTCAAGAAACAACAGATGTTGGCGAGGCTGTGGAGAAATAGGAATGCTTTTACGCTGTTGGTGAGAATGTAAATTAGTTCAATCATTGTGGAAGACACTATGGCAATTCCTCAAAGACCTAGAACCAGAAATACCATTTGACCCAGCAATCTCATTACTGGGTATGTACCCAAAGGAATATAAATCATTATGTTATAAAGATACATACATGTGTATGCTCTTTGGAGTACTATTCACAATAGCAAATATATGTAATCAACCCAAATGCCCATCAATGACAGATTGGTTAAAGAAAATGTGGTACATACACACCATGGAGTACTATGCAGCCATAAAAGGAACAAGATCATGTCCTTTGCAGGGACGTGGATGGAGCTGGAAGCCATTATCCTTAGCAAACTAACCCAGGAACCGAAAACCAAATACTGGATGTTCTCGCTTGTGTCTGGGAGCTGAACAATGAGAACGTGTGGACAAAGGGAAGGGAAGAACACACACTGGGGCCTATTGGGGGAGGTGGGGAGAAGGAGACCGTCAGGATAAATAGCAAATGCATGTGGGGCTTAATACCTAGGTGATGGGTGAAGCAAACTACCATGGCACATGTTTACCTATGTAAGAAATCTGCATGTCCTGCACATGTATACCAGAACTTAAAATTAAAATAAACTAAAATTTTTTAAAAAGAAGAATTGCGAAGTAGCTGACTGGGGGCATTGTGTCAACAGGGTTTTTCCCCAGCTAGCCTCAGTAGCCCAGGCTTTGGGAATAAGACCACAGGGATGAGCTGATTCAGGAAGAAGGATTTGTATGGTGGGTGTGGCAGAATGACAACCAGGAGAAGATCAAGGAGATGGTAAGAGAGAGTTGATGGGGTGGGGAGTGCGCAAGAGATGGAGCCCAGATGGGTGAATGAGTGAAGGCAGAGGCAGTTGATGTGCTAGAAGCCAGTGGGGTAGGGGTAGGGCATTGAAGAAGCTCTGATACAGTCAAATACCTCCAGCTGTTTTTTTTTAATTGAAAGAAAAGTATGAATAAAAAAACATTGAAACACTCACAGTGGTTATGCTTGGGCACTGGAATTACGGTCCCTAGTTTTATTTCTTTCCTGTCTCTAATTGATGGTATATTCTTATACAATTTTTTAAAAGGCAATTTTCTTAAAAAAGAAAGGAAAAAACATATCTAACAGTTTCTGAGCTGTGTTTCATGGAACTCTAGTGATGACTGAGATGTTAAGAGGTGTCAGCATGGCAACAGGTTTCCATAGACTGTTGTTTTGGAAAATGGTGTATTAAGGCCAAAAAAGACTGCTTAACTGCGGGATTTCTCGGTAACATTCTATTGTATGCACATCACGAATCTCTAAAAAAGTCAAAAGCACAGTATTTTCCCATTGAATTTCTGCACTGAATTCTTCCCTCAAGGACCTCTTCTTACTATTCCTTAGTGGAGCTGCTTTGGAAAATGCTACCTTGGATGGTAACTAGAGTGCTATGTCTACCTATGCTAGCATCCCAAGAAGGTAAGAGTTGATAAAACCATCGTCACTACTTTAATGGGTTAAGCTTTGAGGCATGATGTGTGTTTGGTGATGATTTTCTGTGTAATCACTGTGTCGTACAGTATTTTGGTCAGGATTGGCCCAGCTCATGGTTTCTTAGTTTGCTAAGTCGAATGAAGACAGAAGAGTGAACATTAGACATAGATAGGGAAAGCAGGACGTTGCAATGAAACTTGTTCCCAGTGAAACAGACACTGAGATGGAGTTAGGAGTATAAAAGACTTGTCAGGAAGAAACACCTGTGATGGGGCCAAGCAGAACTGCAGAACTGGGCATGAAGCCACTGGGTTGTGATGCAGTCAACAACATGCATGCCAGAGCAACATCCGTGTCACCTGAGCAGAAGCAAAGATGCTGCTGAAGGAGGCCCATGTTGGGCGGAAATGCCCTGCCCTGCGATGACTGCCTCACTCAGGCCCCAACTGGGGGCCATCCCAGGAAACGACTGTCTCCAGCTACCACCTCATTACTCAGTCCCTGGCTGCAGACCAAAGAGAACTTGACCTTGGCCCCAAAGCTGAGGTAGATGGGCAGAGGTTAATAACTGGAGACCTCCTTCCTTCAGTAGGGCAGAGAGGCCTTTCTTGAAGGAGCATCTGAGCAGCACATCTCCATGTCTGCAATAAGGTCAGACCATTTGATTGCCTCTGGTGAAAATTCTAAAATGGAGAGTCAGGGGATGTGGAGGGTGTGCTGGTTGCTTTGCTTGTTTCTTTCCTGTTACTGAGGGGATGGGGCAATTTCCTTTCCCTGAGCAGTGCCTTGTTATTCCATTTGCCATCCTGCTCTTTACCAGGTGCCATAACAGGTGCCAGACTCTGGGGTGCAGCCACCCTGGCCTGTGGCATCATCTCACCATGGTACATTGCAATACCAATGCATGGTGGGGACACCATAAGGTGTTTGTTACTACAACTGCTGATCATTGTCAACGGTTCAAGGCTATCCTTGGTGTGGCATTCCTTTTACTTCCCTGCTTCTGATATATGCTCCCTTGCAGGGGCTGGGGGTTTGGGCAGCCCCAGGAAGCGCCTAGAGATAGGCCTCAGAGCATGGCTGGGCCTGCTGCAGGCCCAAATTGCACATTCCAGCATTCTCTGTCTCCATTGGAGAAATATGGAGTTCTGCCATCTCAAGGAGGCCTTGCATGGCTGGGCCGGGCCACTTCCCCCTTGGACTTCAGGCGGTTCTCTTTCCTTCTGGAACCCACAGACCGAAGAACTGCATTGCAACCCTGCACTTTAATTTCTCTTCATCTTTCAAATCTGCTTTTTCTCCCTGTATTGCTGCCTTGTGCTTGCTTTGCTACTCACAACTCATTTATACACATCTTTGTGGGTGTGTGCGATGCTCAGCTTTGCATTTTATGAGTTGTTGGCTGTATTTATTACTAGAATCATCTGCTTGTGGCTGGTTATAAAGAGAAACTTTTCCTATGTAGACCTGATCCCACTTGGATTCTTAATATTGGGAACAGGAGCATCGCAAGACGGAAAGGGACAGGTCTCCTTTCTCTCAGTTCCAAGGGTAACTGGCTTCGATGTGCACATCGAAAAACCTGCAGAGGTGTAGAATGGAGGTGCCAGCTTACAGGGCAACTTCTAAAATGGAGGAGTCTACTGGCTTCATCAGTGGATGACTACATCCTATCCTGCTACTATGCTCACTCATGCACTGAGTTTTGGGGTCTCTGCTCTGGGCCCAGGCAAGGTGTGAGGCTGTAGGGACACTAGGGACACCAGGGCAGTGGCCCAGGGGAGGAGAGAGACATGAAGACAGATCAGCACAGGGGCTGTGATGGTGCCTCGGCAGGTCCACTGGGGGGTGCAGAGGAATTATCCCTCCATGTCCCATTCAGGAACAAAGCTCTCTGTGGAGGCCTGGATTTGATTCCATTTGGGAGGGTGATTTTCATGATGTGGTCCCCTGGTTTCTAGTGAATTAGGTCTGACTTTTAACTCATTTCACCTAACATGCAGTGGTTTTATGGGAATTAATTAGGTAAAGGGCTCCTTAGGGGTAGAACCAATCCAAAAACATGTTCTCTTCTTTCTCTTAAGTAATTTGAAGAGGAACTTATGACGGACTGACTGGTTTACCTTTTCAGACTTCAGAAGGCCAAAGATCAGATCCAATAATTTGCGTCATGAAAAAATAACAAAACAAAGGTTAACATAATCCAGATTTTCAGTGTATTTTATTGTAACAGTCCTTTATTGCCTTTCTACTGGGGTTGATGGGCAAATGATGAACAGGATAGTTAAGCACATCTCCCACGCTGCAAGCTTCAGAAAACAGTTTACAGGACAATTAACTGTCCATATCCCCTGAGAAGGCTCATCGTCCTGGAAAGTCTTGAGTCTGAGCCCTGACTCTGAATGAGGAGAGAGACCTCAGTTTCCCTCTATTCAATTTAGTTTACAGACATCTCCTGAGCACCCCATCCATGCCTAGTGTGGTGGAGGCACGGCTGTGGTGATTGATAGCCACTTCCCATCATTGGCAGCTTGCATCATCACGGGATGCTGGGACCAGGGAACAGGCAATTCCAATACTGCAGGCCAAGCCCTGGCACCTTGGAAGCAAAGGGGAGCCATGCCCAAGCTGCTGCTTGGTTTCAGACAGATTCCTTCAGCTGATGCTTCAGCTGAAACCTGGCAGACAAGAAGGTATGAGTCCTGAGAAGGTAGTGCCAGCCCGTGGCTGAGGACTAGAGCAAGAGGAGGTGGAGCCATTCAGGGCAGATCTGGAGCAGATGGGGTGGGCAGGGCTTAGGAAACTCCACTGGTCTTATCTTCAACTCAGAATCATTGAAGACAGTGTTCAGGAGGTGCCAAGCTCTGATTTGTGTTTATGAAGAGGACTCTGCAGTGGACTGGAGGAAGCTGGCCTGCAGGTGAGGAGTTTGGAGGCAAAGTTAGTACAACCACCCAGGCAGGAGACGATGGGGATCTAACCCAGCAGAGGCAGCAGGAACAGAGAGTGGGAGATGTGGAGGGACGTGGTGGTTGGGGTACAGCAAGGGAGACATCAAAAAGAGTGCCCAGATGTTGGTCTGTTTGCTGGGATGGGAGGACGGAAACCAGAGCAGGTGTGAGAGAGGGAGCCCTGACTTCAGTCTGGACATACCACATGTGAGGGCTCCCAGACTACCCAGTGCAGCTGTCAGGGAGGTGAGTGGTGAGGGGTTGACTCTTTAACCCCCAAAGTATGTGCTCAAATTCTAGCCCCTGCTCCTTGTCATGGTAACCTTATTTGGAAATAGAGTCTTTCTAGATGCAATCAAGTCAAGATGAGATCATACTGGATTAAACGTGCATCCCTGACCCAGTGACTGGTGGACCTTAATCCAGTGACAGTGTCTTTGTAAGAGGAAGGAGAGGAAGATTCCGATACTGAGCCACAGGGAAAGTGCAGAGGCAGGTTGCAGTGATGCAGTTGGAAGCCTGGGGATGCCCAGGGTTGCCAGCAGCAACCAGAAGTTGGAGAGAAAGGGACGGACCTTGCCAACACTTCACTTCTGACTTCTGGTCCTCAGGACTGAGACTACATTTCTGTTGCTTTGAGCCACCCCTTTTGTGATCCTCTGTGATGGCAGCACCAGGACACTAATACAAGTGGATCCATAGAATTTGGAAGAGAAATACGACTGAGCTGGAGATACAGACCAGAGAGGTATCAGCAGAAGGGCTGATGAGGCCTCCAGAGTTCATCCTGGGGGATCTATGCAGGGAGAGTAGGAATAAGAAATAGTGATCATCACACCAGGTGGAGGGAATCACGGTGTTCCTCGGAAGAGGGGGAACCTCCCAAATCCCACACCTCAGGTGAAGTCTGCGATCGACTAAAAGTGGAAGGTGCTGCTCTAAGACAGAGCTCCTTAGAATTCAACAGGTGTAAGTCGCCTGAGGATCTCACTAAAATGCAGACTTGGGTTTGTGGGTCTGCAGTGGGACCTGAGATTCTGCGTTTCTCATAACTCCCAGCTGATGCCCTGGATTGCACTTGAAGAGGCGAGGCCTTGTAGGGTTGGTCTGGTTAGGAGAGACCAAGATGGAGCAACCAGAGAGGTACTACCAGGAGGGGTCTGCCCTGACGCCAAGGGAGAAGGAACACTTGGAAGGCGCTGGACTGCTGGATCCCAGTGCCACTCAGAGGCAGGAGAGTGGGAAGAAGTGTCCAGCGAACCATGCAACAGAGAAGGTGCTGCTGCTGTGGGAGGAGGAGGGGTGTAGAAGGAGGTAGAAGCCATTTTGGTGACTTCCTAAGACATCTGGGACAATAACTCAAAGACTGGGTGACTGCATCTGGACATGGTGAGGAGTGAGGTACCAGGAACTTGAGGCAGGTGACTGAGAAGTGAACTCATTGGGGGTGGAGCTGGGTAGGGACTGGGGAAAGTGAAGGGCTGAGGGAACCAAGTTGGGAGGAGAAAACAAGTCCAGGTGAGAGAGCAGGTTGATGGTCTTTGTGATTTTCACTCTGGTGTTTGTTTTTGGTTCACTTTCACATCCTTTGTATCTCAAGTCAGAGGTGCCTTAGGGCGTCAAGAAGCTGGGGCCCGACTTGTTCTGACTTTGGCAAACTGTGCGGAGCAGGAGGGAAGTGGCCTCACCTCAGCTGTCACCTCCCCTCCACCTCCTGTGCCCTCACCAACCCTGACATGGAAATCAATTGCATTGGTTTTACTACAGTTTTAGACATTCCAGCCAGGGGCTGGGTGGAGGAAAAGTTTGCTTTCTGAAGGCGGGGTCTTATTTCACTTCTGGGCTCAGGCCAAGCACTCAATAATGTCTGGGGAAGCCAGGATGTAAGTATGGCTGAGGTCCTGGGTATGGGGAGGGAATAGCTCGTGCCTGTGGGTGTTAAGATGTTTTGTGTTGCAACCCAGGGAGGTTGGCCACATCTCTAATATGCAATTTAGATCCAGAACCTGCATGTATTTCAATCTTTTATGGCTGGCTGGGATAATCAAATCCATATAAGAAACCTTGAAGGAAATCAGTGCAGAGTGGATTTTGTTGAAACCACAAGCTATGAAAATTGGATGTAAGGAGTACACCTCCCAGGTGCCTCAATGACGTACCTGCCCTGCCAAGACTTTGCCAGCTGATGGGAGAAAAGGTATTGGATGGTACACATGCCATTAAATCTTCTGATGGCTGTGGGCTGAAATCTGCCCGGTGCCATGGGCACAGAGGCCACCGCAGCACTCTTTGCTGGGCTGGTGGGCGCCCTCCAGTTGGAGCTCTGTCGAATAATAACTCCTCGGTGGAAATGGTCCGGCTCCCAAACACATGGTTTATGGCTGAAATGGAAAAGCTCCCGAGTGCCATCAATGACACTCTCACTGCTTATAAAGACATGTGGGTTCTTTTCCAGTAAAAAATAAGGCTGCTGCCATGTCCCCCCCAAGCCATAAATGATTCAAATGTCAAGCTCGCCTGTGCCTTATGCAATGCGAATGTATTGACTTATCAAAGAAGCGGATGCATTATAGGCGGCTTGCCTTCCCTTACAACTCCATATTTATGTTTGAAGTCTCAGGATATGTTACCTGCGCGCTCGCCACCTTCCCTTCCTCCATGGGAGATTTACAAGGCAGCCAGCCGGCAGAAGAGGGACAAAGAAGTAAATATAGTAATATGACAGATTTATTTTGATTTGTTTTATGTGCTTGTGATCTTGCATGCTTTATGTGCTTCTCTATATCTGGGTTCTGTCGTTCTTTTCCTGCCTGTTCACCCCTTTTAAAATAGCAAGTTCAGTAAGTTCTTGGAGGGAGGATATGGCCAAGCGGGAGGGAGAACCATGCAGTTTCCAAGTTATCCGGTTCATCACAACACGTTTTTTTTTTTTTCTTTCATTTCTCCTTTCATTTGTTTATTTTTCTTGTACGTGAATACCTGGCTCCTGGAAGCATTTCTATAGGAGAAGCGTTCATTCATTCATTTTTTCTTTCCATTTTCAGTAACGGTTGTGTAGAAGCTGGCAGGAGTAAGAGTTCGTGGTCTCCGTCTGTGTCCTTCCTGCAGGCGGTGCTCTCTTCTCTTTCTTCTCGCTTTCCAGCAGAGGCTGTGGCTTGGTCCTCCCTGCCCTCTCCTTTACCAAGGGCCACAATGGAGGTGGCCCTCCATGTCCACTTCCCTGAAACAAAGCCGTGGCGTGGGCAGCCCCTGCGGACCAGGCCAGGCAGGCTGGGTGGTGGGATGTCTGCTGGAGACCGGAGCCTTTGATGCAGAAAGATCGATCCTGAAGATCCAAGGGGACACTTAACTTTGCTGGTTTTTTTTTTTTTTTTTTATCAGAACTAGAGGAAATGAGAAGTACCCGGGCAGAGAATTGCTTCAGAGACACTGAGGCCACCTGCCCCGTGGCCTGAAAGGCAGCACTTAAAGAAAATTATAGAGCAGGAGATAAGAGGGTGCCGGCTCCCCTCAGGTGACGGATGTCAGAGCGCATCATGAGCAACTCACGTTAAATGCTCCAGACGAACTAGCTGACAAGATACTCTTGGAGTCACAGCAACGGTGCAAAATCACTTAGCGTCACTATCCCAGGGGAGCCCCAGCATTTCTGTCACTTTAAGCAAAATAGGCTTACAACAAAACAAAGCGAAAGACTCTTAGCAGGGTATCTGTGGAAATGACTGGAAATTGCTGCTGGAAATTTAGGGTTTGCTTTCCTGTTCTTCCCAGGATGAGCGTGTATGGTACTTTTCAGGAGGAAACCATCCTTGGAAAGACCCAGCTTGGAAAACGTGAGAGTTGAGGACGTTGCGGGCTTGTCCAGCACAAGCCACAGAGAGCCAGGTTGACCCCCACGGCCTGTCGCAGTCGGGGGTGTGCCCAGAGCCTAGCCAGGGTTGGCTCAGACATGCCCAGATGATAAAGGGACAGCCAGGCAGGGCTGGAGGCCCATGGCTGGGCAGTCTGTGGGTGCCCCTTCTCCCAGCACGCAAGGCTCATTTCAAGCTGCACGGAATTGCGGAAGACACTGGCAATGTTAAAAACACACATGAGTGGACGGGTTGTTCCTGAGGGTGTCGTTACCGGGCCGGTGATGTGAGACGATAAAACATATTAACAGGACTTTTATGGGGTAATGAATGAGGGGTAGCTGGAGGGCCAGACACGGGGCAGGAGATGCGTGGGGGAGGGCAGGGCCGCCGTGGACAGGCGGAAAAATGTGTGTGGCTGTCACGGGGACTTGGACACGGCATCCATCCTGAGGTTCATTACGACCGGTGTTCCCTCTGCTTGAATATTCAATATTTTCAACTCACTATATGAGTGAATTAAAAAAATAGATTTATCCCTGGATTTTCTACAGATGGCCACTCAGAAGATTACACAAGCCCCGTGCCACCCTCCCAACCCCTGCTTTCTTCGGGAGAACGGATGAGTGTTTGGGGTGTTTCATCTGCTCCAACAATTTCCCCGTTTCCCATGGATCAACACTGACAGAAAACCCCAGGTACGCCTGACGGAAGGAAAATGAAAAGACTTAATTTTGAAAAGCTCTTGAACGCCTCAAGCCTTGTCTTCAAAATCTTTCAGTGACGGAGTGCTTGGAAAGGTGCCCGCCTCTGGCTCAGACCTGACGATTAGAAAAGAAAATTAAGTATTCTGTTTATACTGGGGGGGATACCTGCTCAAAACATCCACCTTGATGGGCAAAAGCAAGGTAAAGATACTGTTGCTTTGGGTTGCTGGAGGCAGCCGGGTGTCTTGGACTTTGAGGTGCTGGGGTCGTGGTTCCCATCTTCTTACAGGTTCAAGCACTGAGCTGGGAGTAAAGACCCCATGGCACACTCCCTGAGCACAGTTGGCAGCAAGGGGTGGCAGGAAGAGCCTTTCACTCTCAGTCCTGGGTAAAGGGTCCAAGTCATTGGCAGACAGCACTGAAAATTTGACATCAGCAGCCCCTGCTCTCCTGGGCCAAGTGCCCACGGCTGGAAGGTTGGCACAAGCAGTAGGAATTTGTCTGAAAGTAAAATCTGATCATTATCTACATTTTAGGATGACTTTTTAAAAGTTTTTTAATTTTTATTTTATTTATTTTTTGAGACGGAGTCTCGCTTTGTCTCCCATGCCGGAGTGGCATGATCTTGGCTCACTGCAACCTCCACCTCCTGGGTTCAAGTGATTCTTCTGCCTCAGCCTCCCAAGTAGCGGGGTCTACAGGCGCCTGCCACCATGCTTGGCTAATTTTTTTGTATTTTTAGTAGAGACGGGGTTTCATCCTGTTGGCCAGGATGGTCTCCATCTCCTGACCTCGTGATCCACCCACCTCATCCTCCCAAAGTGCTGGGATTACAGGTGTGAGTCACCGCACCCAGTCCGTTTTTAAAATGTTAATGCTTTGGATGAACCAATATGCCAAAAAGTGGCTCAAAGAAAAGTGAACAGAACATCAAGGATGAATTTTCTAGTCTGGAAAAAACCCTGAAATAATCAGATTCCTTCTCACGTTAAGCGTTTATTTTCCAGACACAGTTTTTATCAGACACTTTCCAAATTGTTTAGATGTCAATTCTTGTCTTCTGTCTTTTATCAGAAGGGGCGTCTGATGGGGGGTATGGAGATGAAACTGATAAGAAGGTTTGGTGCATATAAACATTGTGCTCATCCTGCTTGCAAATTACTTGTCCACAGATTTTTTTTATATGTTCTCACTTTTTAAGAGGAAACATTCCATTGATTTTCTGTTGAGCAAAGGTTTTCTCCTCTCTCTCTCTTTATTAAATATGCCAGTGCTTTAAACAGAGGGTTAAAGAAATAACCTTCCTTGGGTAGGACAGTTGAGAATAAGCATCATTTTGGGCCCTTTGATGTGAGAGTTATCACCTGCCCCCTTCTTCTTGGGACTATTAGAGATGCCACTGGAGTGGATAGGTCCAGATGAGAACTAAACGTGGCTGTGGGCAGATGAACATCTACATTGGGTCTGCTTCAGACACTGGAGCCATCCTCTCTCCACCAACTTCCTTAGGCAGGTGTAATCAGTTGAGAAGGTCAGGTGGTGGGTCTGCTCTAGCCAAGCTTGGCAGAGTTTTGGAGACATGGGGCAAGGCACAGACACTAGACCTTGGCACTTATGGTGTGGACAAGGAGGGTTTGCTAGGTTCTTGCTCTTTTCCTGACAATTCCCGACACTGCTTCCCAGAGTCTTCAACGAGAGTCACCTCTACATTCCTCCTACTTTCCATGCTCATTTGTTAAAAAAATATGGCCCAGACTGCTTCCCCTTCTGATAGCAAGTGCTCACAGAGCGCTGCCCTGTGCTGAGCCCTGCCCCGAGAGGGTACCATGGGAGCATTCACAGAAGAGACTCCTGTGGGGAACTGGCACTGCTGATACAGCCAAGCCAGTGCAGGCTCTGCATCCAAGGGGCTCACAGGCTTCGCAGAAGACCCCCAGCAAGTGAGATCAATGGAATGATGGCAACCAGAAGGAAGGGTGCCCTGACAGAGAGTAAGGACCACGGCTGGAGTGGAGGTGGGGAGTGCAACTTGCCCACAGTAGAGGGGTCAGAAGTGGCGTCTCAGAGTCCATGCCCCACTCCCAGACAAAGAGAAGTCAGCAATTGGTGTCAAATCCATTTGGAAAATACCAGACAAAAACTAAATTGGGGGAGAGAAAACCTATTAGAAATAAATGATGGTTATTGCAGATATTTTTCCAGGCTAAAAAAGTTTCTTCTTCAAATTCCATGTTTTTCTTTCAACCACCTTTAACACCTTAGTCCACTAGATCCACCCAGATTAAAGTTTAATTGAGTTGGAAGCAGCCTGCCATGGTGGCAGGAGAGGGGCAGCACTGCAGAGACTGGGGATCTAAGTGCCTTGCAGAGAGGCCCGGGGCTGGGGAAGAGCAGGTCTGTTTTGAAGCACTATGCAAGGGGGTGCTGGCATGAGATGGCCAGGAGGGGAGCTAGGGTCAGTTTGGTCCTCATCTTGAAGGGTTTTAAGGAGTCTGAAGTTTTAAAATTTGTTTCATTGTAAGGCAGAGCATTTAAGGAATTTAAGCAGGAGAGTGGCATGATCTCATTTCTCTTCGGATAAAACACCAGATGCCAAGTAAAATTAGAATTTCTGATAAAGAGGAAACAAATTTTTCTCATGCCTGTAATCCCAGCACTTTGGGAGGCCAAGGCAGGCAGATCACCTGAGGTCGAGAGTTTGGTACCAGCCTGACCAGGTGGCGCATAACTGTAATCCCAGCTACTCGGGAGGCTGAGGCAGGAGAATTGCTTGAACCCGGGAGGCAGAGGTTGCAGTGAGCCAAGATTGCACCATTACACTCCAGCCTGGGCAACAAGAGCGAAACCCTATCTCAAAAAAACAAAAAACAAAACAAACAACAACAACAACAAAACACAAAACAACAAAAGAAGAGGAAACAATGTTTTAGTGTAAGTGTATCCCAAACACTGCATGAAATATTTTTTCAAACAGTTTCATTGAGATATAATTTACATACCATACAATTTACTCATTTAAAGCGTGCAATTTGATGGTTTTTAGTGTATTCACAGACCATGTGTAATACAGTCAATTTCAGAACATCTTCCTCACTTTAAAAAAAGAAACAAACAAAAATCAGCTCGTAGCCTTTAGCTATCACTACCCTGTCTCCCTCATCCCTCTTCCAGCCCTAAGTAATCACTTATCTCTTTTCTCTATAGATTCTCCCATTCTGGACTTTCATATGGATGGAATTGTATTAGTCTGTTCTCGCATTGCTACAAAAAACTACCTGAAACTGGGTAATTTATGCAGGAAAGAGGTTTAACTGACTCATGGTCCTGCAGGCTGTATGGGAAGCAGCGCTGGGGAGGCCTCAGGAAACTTACAATCATGGCAGAAGGTGAAGGGGAAGCCGGCACATCTTACATGGCTGGAGCAGGAGGAAGAGAGGACTAAGAGGGAGGTGCTACACACTCTGAAACAACTAGATCCCGTGAGAATTCACTATCATGAGAGCAGCAAGGGGGAAGTCCACCCCTACAATCCAATCACCTCCCACCAGGCCCCTCCTCCAATGTTGGGGGGTTACAATTTGACCTGAGATTTGGGTGTGGACACAGAGCCAAACCATATCAAGATTCATAAAATACATGATCTTTTGTAACTGACCTTTTTAAGTTAGCATTATGGTTTCCAGGTTTACCCATGCTAGCGTGTGTAACAGCATTCCATTGATGATGGCTGAAGAGTATTCCATTGTGTGGACAGACTGCATTTTGTTTAACCATTCATTTGTTGATGAACATTTGGGTTATTTCTATCTTTTGGCTCTCATGGATAATGCTGTTAACAACATTCAGACATGAGTTTTCATGTGAACACGTGTTTCACTTCCTTTGGATATATACCTATGTGTGGAACTGCTGGGTCCTATGTGTGAGACATCCTTACACTAAAATCTATTCCTTGATCTATCTGAAACTTCCATGTAACAGAGCATCTGCATTTTGTTTTGTTTTGTTTTTGAGACAGGGTCTTAGTCTGTCACCCAGACTGGAGTGAAGTGGCACGATCTCGGCCCACTGCAACCTCCGTCTCCCAGGCTGAAGTGATTCTCCGGCCTCAGCCTCCTGAGCAGCTGGCATTACAGATGTGCGCCACTACTGCCCGGCTAATTTTTGTATTTTTCTTTTTTTAGTAGAGACAGAGTTTCACCGTGTTGGCCAGGCTGTCTCAAACTCCTGATCTCAAATGATCCACCCGCCTCGGGTTCCCAAAGTGCTCGGATTACAGGCGTGAGCCACCATACCTGGCTGAGCATCTGCATTTTTATTTGCTAAATCTGGCAACACTATTTGTGAGAAGATCAGTGGAGAATTTGAAAGAGGTTAGTCCTGAGTAAAAGGTGGAAGCTCTGCTGGGGACTGTTGCAATGGTCTGAGTGAGAGATGCAGGTCGGGGTTTGGGCTAGGGTGGGCTCTGAGGAGATAAAGAGAAAGGGATGGATCTGAGAGGGGCCACACAGGCTTCGTAATGGGTGGGACCTAAGGGCAGCGAGGGAGGAAGTAGAATGTTCTCAGGTTGGAGGGTCCAGGCTGGAGGAAAAGCATCCAAGGTGGCCCCATTGTCTGTGACGAGGTCACTCTGGTAGGAACAGGTGTGGGTGAGGAGGGGCTAGGGTTAAGTTTCCCATACTTAGATGTGAAACACCTGCTGAGGTGTGGACTCTGCAAGGAAGTTGTGAGTCTGGGCAGCAGGAGCAGGTTTGGGAGCTTCCATCATAGAGAAAACATTTACATCCAGGAGAATTAAAATCCCAGGACATCCGTATGGGAACGATGTACAGAGAGACGTTCACCTTCTGAATCCCTGCTGTGTGTCGGGAAAACTGCAGCAGCCATTAGGGAAACAGCGATGAATAAACCAGGGTTTTTGACACAAATTTTCTGCCTTGAGAGAGATTTCTCAGTAAATTTTCCTCAAGAAAGAATTGCCTTTTACTGTAAATAAAGCAAGAGAAGAGGACACACTCCCAGTCTCGCTGGAGCCCACAGACAATAGCAATTGGCTCAGTGGATTTTGGGGGTTTCCATACTTACCACTATCCCAAGAGTGCTGGTGAAGGCAGTTGTGCTGTTCAAGGAAATTTCTAGAAGTTGGGGACATGGCAGGGGCACAGCACAGCTGCCTTCCCCAGCACTCTTTGGACAGTGGTGAGTATGGAAACCTCCAGACTCAACCCCAGAAGTTGGGGACATAGCAGGGGCAAAGACAGAGGCCCAGGGGACGCTGCCTCTGGGTTGTGCTGATGGTTTCCAATCCTGCCAGGTGCAACCGCCACAAGGACTCATATGTGGAGCTATGAAGACTCCTCAGCTCTGCAGTGGGGTGTGTCTACTGAGTGCTCTCACACTCGTCGGGGCGGGGGGGACCCTGCATGTCATTCTGTCATTTCCAAAACATTGCCCTTGCTCAGACACCCAAACTGGAAGCTCTGTGTGTCTTGCCCAGAATGACACTGGGTGGTTCTTGGGTCCAGAAATCCTGGATAGAAAGATCCATCATCCCAGTCTCTCCAATGCCATTCCATAAGGACCTTTCTGGAGTGGTCTAGCCCATCCAATGAGGATTGATCATACTATCTTGTTCATTTAGTTAGCTACAGTCAAAGAGCCTCTTGCAACTTTGCTGCTCAGTGAATCCACACCTAAGTTTTGATGTGGTGCATCCATTTGCAATTTAAGTTTCCTCCTCACTTTTCTTCATCTCTTGCTTGTGGGTCAACTTTGCACATCCAGAAGGAGTGCTTGAGTTAGTGTTTTCTGCAGGTGCTAACCATGGATTATTTGCTACTATGGATTTGAGGGAGCATCTCATGGTGTGGTGTACACAGCTCTGGGTTTTACCCAAGACCACATTTCTGTCCCATTCTCTGCTTGATGCCCATACCTAGAAAACCATTCTGGGTCCATAACGAAGCTCAGTAAGCATTGGTGGAATGAATATTACTCCTTAGGCATCACCCTGCAGTTTGGCTTTTGGCAGTTGTCTGCAAAGTGCTCACATTGCTTGGTGGGCACTTCTTTGGGGATGAGCATCTCAGTGCTGCTCACGCTCCTCCCCAGAGGGCCCAGGCTGGATGGACATACTGGCCTCTAGGTGTCAGGAGCCACGTGAGGGTGAAGAGGGATGTGGGGGACCCTCTGTCAATGGAGGTTGCTTCTGTCCTTGATCATTGGAGCTCAGGTTTTCATGGAGATGCCTGGCTCAGAGAGGGGCAGAGAAGCTCCCAGTGGAGGCTGTAGGCCAACACTCATCTGAGAGCTTGTGCACAGACCCCCGACCTGTGGCTGTCCAGCACTGTTGGGAAGGGGGTTCTAGTTGAGTGAGAGTACCTACCTGATGGGCTGACTACCCATGCTGTAGATTTCTTATGCTCTTGTCTTCTTTACAGATGAATGGTGGCAAGACTAGCTCCCCAGTGAAACATCTGCATGTATCAGTTGAACCAGTCACTTAAACTTCATAGAGCTCAGGGTTTCCTTCTAGAAATTGGGCTTAAATAGCAGCATATCCATTCCTGTCAGGATAACTGTGAAGATTTCATGAAACACTGACCAAGATTCCCAGTTATCCTCAAATCCATCATTCTGGCCATCATTCCCAATTATCTGCAGATCCTTTTGCTGCCTTTTCCAGTAGTAAATGACATTTCCATGCTCTCTCACCGACTGGTTTTCAGCAAGGACCAGCCAATGGAAGCTTCTGAAAGGACATGAGCAGAGCTTTTCCTCCATCCCCACCCTCCTGCTCTTCTCTGCTGGCTTCTCCTGCAGTGTTGGCTTCTCTCCAGGTCCAGACCTGCCCTGCCCAGTGGCTGGTAGGGACAGCATCATCTCCTCCTTGCCTTTGTCACTCTGGCACCAGGGGTGCTAGTGGTTCCAAGCTGCCTCCTCTCTGGCTCCTTGACTTTCTGGCACCTCTAAGACTAGATTCCTGTGTAGAATAGGGCTCAGTTTTCCTGACGGAACCTGGACTGCATAGAGCTATTATTATTATTATTATTATTATTATTATTGTTATTAAGATTTTTACTTCATCAATTCTAAATTCTAAATTCATTTTCCCAGCTTCAGCATGGACTTGAGAGTGAAGCGCAAGGAAAGAAATTGAATTTCCAGAAAATACTAATCCTACATCAAAGCAACAAGATAGCTTGGTGTGTGTGGACATTGCTATCCTCATTCCTGGCGCCGGGAGCATCACAACAACACATGTTTCCCAACACAGGCCAGGATGCTTCTGACTCCTGGGAGGATTGGCAGACCAGCCTCTGGAGGCTTCTCCTTGCACTGCTGATCCCCGCCTCACACCCTGGTGCTCCCTTTTGGCTCCCAGAACACACTCAGCAGGAATCAGCCACCCACATGCCTGCAGAGGCAGCTCAGCCGTAAGAGCAAAGAGGTTGAAACAAACACACATCTAAACCCCCCATTTTAGGGAAAGGGGCCTGCACCCAGAACTGTGCTTTCCTTAAACATTTCTTAGACAACTCCCCACACAGGTACAACATTTCCAGGGCTTTCCTGGGCATTTCTCAGCACAGTGCTCTGCTCCCACCTTGAAAGCTATCAGTTCTGAGTTGTAGCGGCTTTCTAGAGGCCAGCCATCAGAGGATGGCTCTGCATGTCCAGTGTCTGAACTTAGATCCCTGACAGGCTCAGACTCTGCAGCAGCCGCACACCCACATAAGAGGGCAAGGCAGCCCACACGCGACTATTATGCTCCCTCAACACAGGGGTGGGGATTGTGGAGAGAGGGTCCCACATATTAACATGACCTGCAAGATCTAAGATTTGACCAATCTTTATATTGAGAGGCAAATGTTGAAATGTGATTGAAGGGTGACTCTCCCATCCCGAAGGCCCCAGGAGGGAAGAATACATACTGTTGTGGTGAATTTGGGCTTATTGCGGCAATAGGAAGCTGGAACCAGAACTCAGGGACTTCTGGGGACCTGTTGGTTGTGCTTTTTCACTTCAGAGAATAATAACTAAGAAGGAATCCCAATAATTACAGCCCAGGTGTGCAAGGCCCACTGCTTGTGCTCATAACGCAACTCCATTTCCCATCTGTGTAACAGAGGTGCTGAAACTGTGACAGATCTGTCATTCTGGTTCCAAACCTGGCCAGGAGACTGCATCATCTCCAAATATTAGTGATTTGCTTAAAACTAAGAAGGAAAACCAAGCCACCTGTCTCCCGCCTTCTTAGGCAGCATTTTCACCTTTCACCCTTCATGGGGCTGCTTTGTCTTCATGGGTTCTAATCTCAAGATGAATGATTGAGAGAGGTCAGACCCAGGCTTTCTAAAGTTGTTTGGATTTTCTAGGGAATCTATGGATTTACCTCATCACTGATAGCTCTCTTAAGTTACTACATTCTTACATCAACTCTGCAAATTTGGGTCAGAGAACATCTTATTTAATGGATAGGAGTGCCACACAAGAATCAGAGAAATGCTCAGCCCCAAGAGCTGGACTCAGACACTTCAGGGCTCTTTATGAATGTTTGTTAACTTGATTATTGTATTAGTCTGTTCTCAGGCTGCTGATAAAAGCATACCCAAGGCTGGGTAATTAATGAAGGAAAAAGGTTTAATTGACTCACAGTTCAGCATGGCTGGGGAGGTCTCAGGAAACTTACAATCATGGCAGAAGGAGAAGCAACACATCCTTTTTCACCTGGCGGCAGTAAGGAGAAGAATGAGAACCAAACGAAGGGGGAAGCCCCTTATAAAACTATCAGATCTCATGAGAACTCACTCACTATCATGAAAACAGCAGGGAGGTAACCGGCCCCCTGATTGAATCACCTCCCACTGGGTCCCTGTCACCACACATGGGGATTACGGAAACTATAATTCAAGATGAGATTTGGGTGGGGACACAGACAAATCATATCAGTTATTATTTTGCCAGGTAATTTCTTCTCATCTAATTCAACCAAAATAACTGAGCTGAAGAGTCTAGAGTGACAAAGAAAAGAACTGAGACTGGTAGGAAGCATGCAGTATTGATTGAGGCTGGGCACTGAGGTTGGACACTCCGCTTCCGACTCTGGGTTTTGGTCCCAAAGCTTCAGAGTACAAGGCCACCGAGACTCATTTTAAGGATGGAGACATTACAGTGGGAGGGGCTCTTTATTGTTCAGCCTATTACAAGCCCTCATACCCCACCAGAAAGTAGGGGGGCCTGTCTGGACTTAAGAATGGGCAAGGGCCCACTATGCCATGAAATGAACACTTGGACCAAAATTCCCAAGGCCATAGTTCTCCGTGGCCCCAAGTTGGGGAATGGAAACCACAGGAAAACATGCAAAGGAAAGTTGGCTTTTCTGTGGTGCAAAAGGAATGTTCTCATTGCCAGGTACCTTAGTGCAGGACCATGAGGGACCCCCCGAGCCATGGGAATCTCTTTTTCTCATCCCATCCTCCTGAAGTCATCCTAAGACCATCAAGACAGGTCAGGCCAGCAGGTGTCACCTGCATTTACAGGGCTGTACTTACTGTGTACCCGGCAGCCTGTTGGATAACACAGTCCCCAACTTGGAGGCTGCCATCAAAATGTGTCCTTCCCACAATGCCTGGAAGGTCCACTCCTGCTCATCATTTCCTCACGGAGGTAAGGAAGGGGGACCCCCATGGCCTCCCACAGGGTGGAGAACCAGGGCCTCCTTCTGTCTGCTTGGTGATCCCTTCCCTGAACAGCCAGGCTTTCAGATTTCTGCACGTAATTATTTCCAAAATGAGACTTAAAACCTTTCTGGTTTTCTTGTCCCCTGTTAGTGATTTATTAACAGATGTGCCTGTGGTCCCAACCTTGGAGGAGTTTTTTATCTGCCAGTTGTAAATATAAGGTATGCAAATACAGCTGCCATTCAGGCTGTATCCACAATCCAACTGAAGTGGTCCCATCATAAATTAAACACGTATTTGTGTTAGCAAGTGCCAGCCTTCATGGGGCCATGTGTACCCTAATCACAACCACTGAACACTCTCTTACAGGTGCCTGGTAGGGGCAGGTGAGCAGCAGCCAATTGGCAGAGTGTGGGGTGTGCTGTCCTCCCCTCAGAACTCCCCAGGCAAGGGACACATCCTTTCCATGACAGGCTTGGGCAGAAATAGCAGCTTGTACGTCTGATTTGTAGAAATAAGCAAGTTGTCTTGTTTGTCACCCCGCTGCCCACCACCGCTGCCTGATGTTGGTGACAGGAAGAGGCATAGGATCTTAATGGTGAACAATAATTTTTACCTTGATACTAAACGGGTTTGACCTGGTCTGGCCACCGCTTTGAAACAGGTCTGTGGAGCAGTAGGCACATTGGAAGGTTTATACTTTGGGGATCTGGTCGACAAGCTGGAAGCCGTGAAAGGGCAAGTTACTAAAATAGATAGTGATGGCTTTGGACTGCGGCACAGACATGGTGTCAATTAAGGCAGCTTGGGCTCAGTGTCTGTTGGAGGAGGTGTTGCGTGTGGCTTAGGGGGTTGAGAAATGTGCCTTTTGGACTTGTTTTACCTTTCCTGTCACCAGAGGAGTGAGGCTGACATTGTGCCGCATCAAGCACTGTTTCCACTCTGGGATAATTACCTGTAATTTCTGGGCAACTGGGAGCTTGGAGTGTGTGCACACCTGCACACTTCTGATCAAGGCATGAACCTCTAAAGGCAAGCCTGGGTCTGGGGTCCTAAATGATCTCTAAATGTGTTCCATATCCATGTGTCTGTTGAGTGGGACCGAATACTGTCCTGCAAAGTGGAGTTAGGCAGAGGCAAAACCTGCTTAACTTGAGGGAGCCTGTCAAGGAGGGTGAGGGTCCTGGGGAGGACTTCGTAGGCATGGACTCACTTAAATGAGAGGAATGGGAAGGAAAGAGCAAAACTGACAGTCAGAATGGGCCGGATGCTTTGACTGGAAAATATTCTTCAAATGAAGTTCTTTCATGCAAGCTCTAGACAGCATAGGCTCTTAAGTTTGCATTTGTAAGGAAGGAAAGAAAATTTGCAGCTTAGAAGGGAGATAAACTGGGCAATGTGCTGTGTATTAACTTAAAGGTAGAAAATAAAAAATATTTGAAAGGCAGTTGTGTGGGAAGCTATAAAAATATTAGTCTGAAATAACCATGTGATTAAAAACAACTTAGAAAGGCCGGGTGCAGTGGCTCACGCCTGTAATCCCAGCACTTTGGGAGACTGAGGCAGGTGGATCACCAGGTAAGGAGATCAAGATAATCCTGGCCAACATGGCGAAACCCTGTCTCTACTAAAAATACAAAAATGAGTTGGCAGCGTGGCACGCGCCTGTAGTCCAGCTACTTGGGAGGCCGAGGCAAGAGAATCGCTTGAACCTGGGAGGTTGCAGTGAGCTGAGATTGTGCCACTGCACTATAGCCTGGGCAACAGGGCGAGACTCTGTCTCAAAGAACAAAACAAAACAAAACAAAAACAACAACAAAAAAGAAACTTAGAGAAAGGTCACATATGAAAAATTTAAGTAGACATCATTAAATTTGGAGAAAAGAGAAGGGATGAAGGTGAGAAAGAGTATGCTTGGTCCAAGATCATGTCTTCTTCCCCAACTCCATGCAGGCTTGTGGCTGAACATGGGGCATCATGCTGAGTACTCCGATTGCTGGGGTCCTGGACCTCTTCATTTCCTGGAAGCATGAGTGTGTGAGGTGAGGCTGCTGAGAAGGGAGGCAGTAGTGCTGGGGATGCCCTGCTGGTGCTGGCTGGGAGCAAGGAATGTCCACAGGTCAGTTGGGCCCCACATCGGGAGTTTCAGTGTCCAAAGCACCTGCCTTAGGCATCCCTTTGCCCTGTCATGGAGCCTGAGAGAGAGAGAGAGAGAGAGAGAGAGAGAGAGAGAGAGAGAGAGAGAAAGAGAGAGAGAAGCTCTGTGCAGTTAATTCCTCTGGTTCTGTGAAGGGTTCCCCTTATTTCAAGAGCATTTGGTTGTGATTTACAATTTATCTATTTCCAATAAGAAATTTCCCAGCTGAGATCCCACACATAAAATGGAAGCAAGCATCTTTACAAGTCCCCTTCTATGAAGGAATGTGTTTGCCCCATGGCTGCCTCACTTGATGTTTCTGCGATTCCTTTAGCGTCTCCCAGAAAGGAGGAGAGAAGCCCAGAACCTCACAGGAGCCCCTATCCCTCATTTTCAAACGCTATTTGAAAATCAACTCAAGATGAGGGTTAGGAATTAGATGGAAAGTACTTTATATGATCTAGGAGTGACGACGGACTTTCTGTGAGAGAGAGTGAAGGCAGGTGACAGACCTGAGTAAATGAAAGCTCCCAGAGAGCACAGCGTCCCAATGCCAGAAAAAGGACTCCAAGCAAAGGAGAACTTGGGGGAACATGAGCTACCTCCGTGATGGATGTTTTTAAAAATTAACTAATTATTCAGAAAAATATAAATGTCTTCATAGAAAAATGGGCAGCGAACAAGTAATACAGAAAATAAAAACCACAAATGGCCAGTGAAGATTAAAAACTACTTCACTTACAATCCAATAAGTCATATTAAACAAGATTTTGCACCTTTAAAATGAGTAAAGGGGTGTGTGTGTGTGTGTGTGTGTGTATAAAGGTTCAGGGAAATTGCTAGTCTGAGAGAGCTGTTGTGAATGTTAATTAATACAGCACTTCTGTGGGACGATTTTGGCAATATGTTCGAAACACCTTAAAAATAGGTGTACACTTGACTGTGTAATTCCATGCGTAATAATTTAGCCAAAGAATTCACTGTAGGATCTGCCTGAACATTTCCCACGAACGTGCACACAGGTGTTACCTGCAATGTTTGATAATAAAACATTGGAAACTACCTATTTGTTGAAAAACACAGGGTTAGTGACATAAACTACAGTGTGCTCGTGTTAAACACAAATGTCCTGCTGCCCCAGATTAGTGACTCCTAATCTGTGCCCACAAAAGCTTCTGGGTTGCCCTGGGGAATCCCTTCAAGGGCCATAGGAGGCCAACTTTGGGGATATTACTCTGATTTGATTTTATTGACATGGAAGGCTTAATTTGAACAAAACTGTTCCTCACTTTAAAAAGGTTTAAGTCCACAATTGCAGAGAGATGTGTAATCACGTGGAAAGTTGTCTGATATATAGTTGTTTTAAAGATTGTTTATAAGGTAGGGCCCAATGTACAACTCTGTGGTCCCGAAACATCCATCCCACAGCACATAGCTTCCGCCCCTCCCGACGGCACCCTCCACTGGGATGATGCCTTCTCCTTGCAGACCTACCCTCCTCTGCCCCCTGAGACCCCCAGCCCGTGATCTGAGCTTGCCGCCCCAGCACCGCTGCTAGAAGCCACATAGTGTGAGGCTCATGCCTGGGGCTCATGGCTAGATCCTGTCTCCACCTGCTGTTGTGCAAGCTCCTCTGTGCTCAGTGCCCTCCTCGGCAAATGAGGGTGCTGGCAGCTCCTCCTTCCTCAGGTAATTGGGGATTAAATGAGTGTATAGATACTCAAATAATGCCATAGATATTTAAACATAGATACCCTCCTCCCTTGGTATGCGTAGGGGATTTGTTTCCCCACAGATACCAAAATCCACAGATGCTCAAGTCTCTTATATCAAATGGTGTCATATTTGCATGTGACCTACACACATCCTCCCCAAAACGTTAAACCATCTCTACATTACCCGTAATAGTTAATATGCTGTAAATGTCATGTAAATAACTGTTATATCGTATCGTTTAGGCAATAATGACAAGAAAGAAAAGCCTGTACTCATTCAGTGCAAAAGCAAACAGTCCACTTTTTCCTGAATTTTTTTTTTATCTCAGGTTGACTATTGAATCCACATATGGGGAACCCATGCATACAGAGGACTGACTGTGGATGTGGGTGTGTGTGTGCATGTGAGTGTGTGTGTGTGTGTATTGTTCTTTATAGATTCATATATTTATATATATTCACTTCATGCTATATGCCAATATATACATCTATTTATTATATAATTCTTATTGCAGACATATTTTTTATCCTCATTTAATCATACACATATCTAATCATGGCTATTTTTGTGCCATATATAAATATACTTATTTGCGTGTGTGTTTGTGTGATGAGTGCATTGTGCTAACAGTATATATCTCAGGAAGAATTTCATAGGGTCTTGTAATACACACTCATTCAATCCTATGCTCTGCTCTGGTGCCTGGCACACAGCAAGCACTCTATGTAGGTGAGCAGTTACTGCTATTGTCCTTTAACATTTGATTCCAGATCCTGGGCTGCCTCTGCCCAAACCCCTGCTGCACTTTCCCCAACCCCTGTTGCACTTTCTCCTCCCCCTCAAAATTGAAGGCAGCATCTCACCGGGTGCCCAGGACGTGGAACCTGCTGCCTCTCAGGCCTTCCTCTTCACCACTCTCCCCGTTTGCTGGCTCTGCTCCAGGCATTCTGGCTTCAACTTATCCTCGGACAATGCCCTGTGTTCCACTTCAGATCCCTTGCATGAGCTGTTCCTGCTGACACATGCTTGTCACCTCAACTCTGCTGGTGATGCCAGAACAGAGACACCTTCCCCAGCCCCTAGATCTAGGAGCACCTCCTGCATCTCTCTTGACTCCTTTTCCGCAAAGCCCCTGGAACAGATCACCATGTGACTACTTGCCAATTTACTGTCATGTTCCCAGCCTGAGCTGTAAGTCCTACGAGGCCCAATGTGGCTGCTTTGCAGTATTCTTGCAGTGTGAACGGTGCTCCCACAGGGTGAACAGTGCTGCCATAGGGTGAACAGTGCTGCCACAGGGTGAATGGTGCTGCCACAGGGTGAATGGTGCTCCTACAGGGTGAACAGTACTTCCAGAGGGTGAAGAGTGTTTCCACAGAGTGAATAGTGTTCTCGCAGGGTAAACAATCCTTCCCTGGGGTGAACGGTGCTCCCACAGGGTGAACAGTGCTCCCAGAGGGTGAACAGTCCTTCCCTGGGGTGAACAGTGCTCCCACAGGGTGAACAGTTCTTCCCTGGGGTGAACAGTGCTCCCACAGGGTGAAAAGTGCTCCTAAAGGGTGAACAGTCCTTCCGTGGGGTGAACGGTGCTCCCACAGGGTGAACGGTGCTCCCACAGGGTGAACAGTGCTCCCATAGGGTGAACTGTGCTGCCATAGGGTGAATGATGCTCCCACAGGGTGAGCAGTGCTGCCACGGGGTAAAGAGTGTTCCCACAGTGTGAATAGTGCTCTTGCAGGGTAAACAGTCTTTCCCTGGGGTGAACAGTGCTCCCACAGGGTGAACAGCACTCCCAAAGGGTAAACAGTCCTCCCCTGGGGTGAAGAGTGCTCCCACAGGGTGAACGGTGCTGCCATAGGGTGAATGGTGCTCTCACAGGGTGAACAGTCCTTCCCTGGGGTGAACAGTGCTCCCACAGGGTGAACAGTTCTTCCCTGGGGTGAACAGTGCTGCCACAGGGTGAACAGTGCTGCCACAGGGTGAACAGTGCTGCCATAGGGTGAATGGTGCTCTCACAGAGTGAACAGTCTTTCCCTGGGGTGAACAGTGCTCCTGCAGGGTGAACAATACTCCCACAAGTAAAGTGTGTCCCCACAAGCATGGCCTCAAGAAGTATTTGAGGAGTGAGTGCAATGTGCTAACAGAAGGATTTTGGAAGTTCTTTTATTTAGCTTTTATGTATCTTACTTATTTCCAACAATGTACATGAAACAATGGGAGTTACTTTTTAAAACAGGTTGAAGAATGGAGACAACCTGAGAGCCAGTGGGAGGGTGATCTGAACACTGTGTCTTTTAAGTTTCAGACCTAGTTATCCTCAAAGTCTAACTTATTGTAGATAGGCTGCAAAATGTGTCTCATTTTGAAGCTTCCCAACCCATCAAACAGATAATTTATTGCAGATAAACTTTTTTTGATATGTATTTAAATAACCAGATCCTCCCTTCTCTTCTACAAGTGAACGCTAGCTTGAAAACAGAGACAGCTGAGAAATAAAGATGGGGGAAAGATACTTACCCTGTTTTTGTATTGTCTAGTTGTCTGTACCATGGGACTTTGTACAGATGTGAGAGCAACATGAGTAGAGGACAGGGCAGAGCAGTGGGAAGACAGCATCTGGAGCTAGGAATGTTTTGGAAGACATCAGAAATTCTTGGCGAGATCTACCACATAATTTGCTAGACTCTTGTTTAAAAAGTACGAAGAATTTCCAGAGGGCTACTGGAGAGCATGAAACCATGCTTTTGACTTTTAAAGTTGGGAACCTGTGCAACAGCTCAGGTCGGGCATTTGTGAAGCTGGTCCTGAGTCCTGGGGAATAGAAGTCAAAGGGCATTGACTGCCCCCGCCCCAGCTGATAGTGGAGAGGCTATCTAAGGATGTTGGGGCGTTCAGAGTGGGCCTGGGAAAGAAATTGCCACTGACATTTGGATCAAATCCATTCTTCATATTGACTTGTGGAAAGGGACACAGCTGAATGCGGGGTGACAGAGAAACATAACATCCTCATGGCCGGCGACAAGAAGAAGGTTGGGCTGGTCAGGGCAGGAACAGCTTGTTAGGGCAAGGGCCACAGCTCCTCCGTGTGTGAGCCTGTGGCCTCTGCCATGTCCACTCAGGGTAAAGGGCGGAGGCAGAACAAGGTGTTGCATGCACAGAACAATCCAAACAGGACGAATGCAAGAAAGGAAAGGAACGTTCTGGAATAATGGTGGAATGCTACAGACTCATCAGCCAGTAGTGCCCAGGCCAAGTCAGACAGAAAAAAAATTAAGTCCAAGAAAATCATGTAGTGAAACCCTGTGAAGTGGACATTCCCTTGAACCCTTTTAGCAATCCTAAAGGTGTTCTCCATTTCTGAGGAGGTTGGGGATACCATTTTTTGACTCTCCTTCTCCGTGACCCTCCCATTTTCATCTGTTCTTTTTAATTACGGTGTTCCGGCCTCTTCTGGTTTAATTGCTCAGTGTCTGTCATGCGGCAGGCATCTCATTAATAGGACGCCTTCTTCGGTTCTTACTTAGCAAAAGATGATCCATGACCCGCGCTCAGTGTGCAGCTTTGCAGAGCTGGCTTCTGTTCCAGATGACTTGCTGAGTTAGCAGGGCTGGCTGGGCTGCTGAACGGTCCTCCCGGTGTTCCATATGCACGGGGATGCTAATTAGTGAGGAGGACCCTCCGCAAGTTCACGCGGAGAGACCATCAAAGTTTCAGAGCTTCTCTCCAAAGGACTGGATCTTTCCACAGCCTCTGTCTTCCATTTCTTCTTTTCCTGTGCCTTAATCTATTCACCTCCTCAGCACACGGTGGCCAAGTCTTCCATCTGTCACCAGGTCATCCCTCACTCCCCGGACACTGAGTGTCTACGGAAAATGCCCATGTCAGTGCTGAGTCCCAAGGCGCTGCTGGAGAGGGGGCGGTGGCTGTTATTGAGGTTGCTGTGTGGTTTATGTCTTTGTGAGGCGGATGGAATCTGCCTGCAGGAGTCTCAGAAACATGTACATATTCTTTTTTTTTTTTTTTTTTTTGAGACCGAGTCTCACTCTGTTGTCCAGGCAGGAGTGCAGTAGCGCGATCTCGGCTCACTGCAAACTTCGCCTCCTGAGTTCATGCCACTCTCCTGCCTCAGCCTCCTGAGCAGCTGGGACTACAGGTGCTCACCACCATGCCTGGCTAATATTTTTTTGTATTTTTAGTAGAGACGGGGTTTTACCGTGTTAGCCAGGATGGTCTCGATCTTCTGACTTTGTGATCCACCTGCCTCGGCCTCCCTACGTGCTGGGATTACAGGCGGGAGCCATCTCGCCCGGCCTTGTTTTTGACTTTTAAAAATTGGTCTGACCACAATGAGATGCCACTTCAGATCCATTAGAATGGCTCCTAGCAAAAAAACAAAATCACAAGTGTGGGTGAGAACGGGGAAACATTTGAATCCTCATGCAGTGTTGGTGGGAATGTCAAACGGTACAGTCACTATGGAAAATTAAAACCAGAATTACCGTGTGATTCGGCCATTTCACTTACGGGTATATACCCCAAAGAAGTGGAAGCAGGAACTTGCACAGATACTCACACCCCCATGTTTATAGCAGCATTATTCACCATAACCAAAAGGTAAAAGCAACCCGAGCATCCATCAGTGAATTAATGGAGAAATAAAATATCATGTATCCGTGGAATGGAATGGGATTCAGCCTTGAAAAGGAAGGAAACGCCAACACATGCTACAACATGCATGAACCTTAAAGACCTTATACTCAGTAAAATAAGCCAGTCACAAAAGCACAAATACTGTGTACTTCCACCTGCATAAATTTCCTAGAGGGGTCAGATTTATAGAGACAGGAAGTGGAATGGTGGTTGTCAGGGGTCGGGGGTGGGAGGAATGGACAGTTTGTTTCATGGGGCCAGAGTTTCTGTGAATGGTGGTTGTCGGGGGCCGGGGGCAGGAGGAATGGACAGTTTGTTTTATGAGGACAGAGTTTCTGTGAATGGTGGTTGTCAGGGGTCAGGGGTGGGAGGAATAGACAGTTCGTTTCATGAGGACAGAATTTCTGTGAATGGTGGTTGTCGGGGGGCCGGGGGCAGGAGTAATGGACAGTTTGTTTCATGGGGCCAGAGTTTCTGTGAATGGCAGTTGTCGGGGGGCCCGGGGCAGGAGGAATGGACAGTTTGTTTCATGAGGACAGAGTTTCTGTGAGTGGTGGTTGTCAGGTTTCAGGGGTGGGAGGAATAGACAGTTTGTTTCATGGGGTGAGAGTTTCTGTTTTAAAAGATGAAAACATTTTGGAGACGGATGGTGGTGTTGGCTGCACAACATTGAGAGTGTACTTCATGCCACTGCGCTGCACACCTAGAAATGGTAAGATGGTAAATTTTATGTTACATGTGTTTTATCACAGTTTTAAAAACGAAGCCTAAATGCCTGGAGGAAATCTTGAGAAATATTTTACATGAATAGAAATTAGAATGAACTCAAGAGTGGCAGGCAGGCACCGCCTCCTGATGAAAATTTGTCTCCTACATCAGTGCCTTCCACATAAATTAAGGAAATCTCCCAGATAGTCTGTTGGTGACTGAGAGGGAACCAAAGGGATCTTGGGGAGGGTCATGAGATGTCTGGGTTTGTCAGGATAAAGCGTCCTTTGCCCAGGAACATGCAGGTGCTGGCTGGCAGCCCGGCTTCTGCTTCGCCAGGAGTCTGGGCATCACAGAGATTCATCTTCGTCCTGGCACCCACCGCGCGGTGCCCAGCCAGCCCTGCACTTGGTCAGCCCTGCTCAAGAATCCAACCGGGTTCCATTTTCAATTTTGGAAGCGTTGTTGCGGATTAAAAACCGGTCAAATGATGGGAAAGAGTCAGAGAGAACAGCTGCTCTGTCCCCGCCATCCTGCCAAGGCCTAAATGAGTCTCCAGGAAGCTTCAGAGAGATGAGGGATGCATTTCCCAGCAGGAGTGATGCATGGCCCAGGAATGGCGAGTCACGTCAGGGGCTTGTGGCACCCTGGGGAGGACCTGTCGGTGCAGCACCAACTGACTGCCAGTGCCGACACACACACGATGGAATCTTGATCGGTCAAGTTTCTGATGAAACTTTAAGGACTGTAACAATAGGGACATATGACAACCTTGGCTGTTCCTAATGAGGTGGTTAATCTATTTAGCTCTTTGTAAAAAGATGCACAAGGATAGGATACACCAGACAACCAGTCATTTGCTGTCGCCTGAGCGTTGGTACATTTTCTTCATTTCCTTTTTGCCTGTCTCTTACCTGTAAACTTCATCTTCATTTGAATCGCTTAAAGAGCACTGAACATTTTGGTGTTTAAGTCAAAGATGGAACTTCAAGATTGTCTTCTCCCGACCCATGTTGAGGGAGCTGTCAATCAATAGGTTGTGTGGATAACAAAAAATGAATTATTGTTTCTCGTCTGGCACAGGCTCAGCCTCAGCACCAAAGCCCAGGTGCCCCTCGGACACCTCAACTTCAGCTGGGGCTTCTTCCTGAGGAGTTGGGGTAGGGCACCTTTCCCATGCACCCTCCAAACACCTTCTGTAAAACTCTCAATTTCAAGGCTGTGCAGAGCCAGATGTGGGTCTCTTTTGATGGGGGAACCATTTGCCCAGGCAGGTCTTCAGGCAGGAGAAAGCAAGCCCGCCTCTGCCTCCGAGGCCACTGGATCTAAAGGATCCATCAGTGTTGGTTTCTCTCCAAGCGAGACCTCTTTCTGCTGAAGCAGAACAGTGCAGTGGAAGTGGGAGGCAGGAGGAGGCCCCGGGAAAGAGGCGAGACACGAGACACGAAGGGTGGGAGGAGAAGACTGAGTCAGGGGCTGCTGGTGGCTGTCACCATCAATGGCAAATAACTTTGGATATGGAGGTCTAGGTAGAATTTTCATTGTTGTTTGACCTTATTTACTATTAAAATGATATTAAAGCCTAATTTAGACAATAGTTTTTTATTTTTGGTGTTCTCATTCACTTTGTATTCATATCTGCTCACGGTGGCATGCTTTCTCATTTAACATGAGAAAATAAAAATAATTGTGATGGCTATAATGTACATACATAATTTTAGATAGTTTCAAAAAGTAGATCTAGTTGACATATCATATTTAAGAGTTTCCTCTGCTGTAGATTTTAGGTTATTTTTAATTTTTGGTTATTATGAAAAGATAGGAAATATATATCTTTGTAAAAATAGTTTTTTTTTTTTCATTTTGAGTTAATTTCTTTCTTTCTTTTCTTTTTTTTTTTTTTTTTAGACAGAGACTTGCTCTGTTGCCCAGGCTGGAATGCAGTGGCACGATCTTGGCTCACTGTAACCTCCCCGTCCCAGGTTCAAGCGATTCTTGTGCCTTGGCTTCCTGAGTAGCTAGCTGGGATTACAGGCATGTGCCACCATGTCTGGCTAATTTTTGTATTTTTAGTAGAGACAAGGTTTCTCTATGTTGCCCAGGCTGGTCTTGAACTCCTGACCTCAGGTGATCCACCCGCCTTGGCCTCCCAAACTGCTGGGATTATAGGTGTGAGCCACCACGCCTGGCCGGTTTTGAGTTTATTTCTGATGCCAAATAATTATTGGTGCAAAGGTGTCGTCCTGCTGCTGTTGTCACTATCAGCAGGAAATGAATGTACCTGTTCCTACAGCCTCATTGCATTGGATTTTAGGATTAACACTTATTTTCAAACTGATTTTTATGTGCATCATTTTAATGAGCACGTCCTTGAGAGTGCAGCTGACTGGAGCAGTAAGCCCTATGTCTGGAATCTTCTCTTTCTTGTCTTAGCTACTCTAGTCTGTAAATATTTATTCATGCTAGCATTTGGAAGTCCTGCTGTACTCAGCTTTGGGCACACTTTGGCAGAAAGCACAGATGAGGTTCTGTCTGTGATGGTCTAGCTAGGGAGTAGAAAGGTGAGCACATAAGTCATTGTATAATCATAGATGATGATGTGTTCCATGAAAGACAAGGAAATGTATTGTGAGAGGAAGTACCCAGGCAGACTCGCTCCAGATAGGATTTCAGGGAAGGAGTCTCCAAGGAAAGTGGAATGAGGCTGAGGAGGCGGTGGTGGAAGGGAAGTGGAAGGACTCTCCCGGCAGAGAGAAGAGAAGGTGCGAGGGTCAAGGGTGGGAAAGGGCACCACAGCCAAGGCCCCCAGAGAATGGGGAGAGGTGGTAACATGGTTGGAGAAGTGGAGGGGATTAGATCCTGACCTTGCAGGCTGGGTGGAGGAATCAGATTGGTCTTTCATACAGTAGAAACACAATGAATTGCCTACATACATTCTCGTAAGAGCACAGGTTTTTGTTGTTTATATCTTGACCTAAGACAATTTCCCTGATTCCACTTGGGAGGTTTCTGGGTGACCAGCTAGGGGAGAAATTTGACCAGCTAGGTTGTCCTGGACCTAGAGAATGGAGATCCCGGTTGCTTGGAACCAGGAGATCCAGATTTCATTGCTAGGTTGTGGTCTGCTTCAAACCCTTCACACCAAACTGTAGATAAATTTTGCAAGATGAATGCCTTGCAAATGACCACATTGATCTCTTGCTTTAGATGTAGACAGCTGGAAAGTAGCTTAGAGTGCTTCTGTAAAAGTGGAAGTCACAAGGACTTAGCCTAGGTCAATTTTTTACTTGTCAAAAATAGCGTAGTTACATCAAAGATACCTAGAGAAACTTTCTCTAGGCTTGAAAAAAAATCCCTTCCTCTTCCAGGGAAGTCTACTTAATGTGACCACTTACAGCTTTTTGACTCCAACCTGTGTATCCACATCAGAACTAAACTCTTCCATTACAGAGGACTGCCTCTGGGTCCTTCTGATAACTGTGCCATCGCACTTCTGCCTGTGGGTCTCAAAATGACTGATTTTCCCATGAGTTGTGTTTATAATCTTGTACAGTTTGGGGAATTAACCTGAAAAAGAGACTGGGCTGGCAACAAAAATGTAGCAAATGCATTGCTAATTATTGTAACCATCGCTCTGAGCTTTTGTTGGTTACCTGCTGCCTGCCTAGGCTGCTTCTGTTAAAAAAAAAATAGCCATTTATTATTGTAATTTGAATAAACACGTTGATAAACAACCATATTTAGAATCATGCAGACATCTGATGTCAATAGGCATTTGTATTTCACCTTGTTATAGTCCATAAATCTCATTTTGAATTTTAATTTGTTATTGAGGTGTAATACATACAACAGGATGTGTAAAGGCTATTACTAATCTTCAACGCACAGTCTGATAAAATTTTATCTCTATGTACACTCTGATCAAGATATACAGCATTTCCAGCCCCTAGAGGTTTCCTCCATTCCCCTCTTATTCAATACAACCCTCGCCAAGGGAGCCACTATCCTGAGTTCTTTCATCATTCGTTAGTTTTTCTTGTTCTTTACTTTTATATAAATAGAATCATGCGATATGTACTATTTTGTGCTTGGCTTCTTTCCCTCAACATAATAACGTAATAACAGAGACTCAGGCTTGTTGCATGTATCAGCAGCCCATTTTCCATTCAGTCCCAAGGTTTGTTTATTTGTATTCCTGTTGATGGACATCTGGATTGTTTCCAGTTTGGGGCTACGACAAACAGGGCTGCTATGACTATCCTTGTCCTTTTTGGACATGTAAACTCATTTTTCTTGGATATGTCTAGGTGTGGAATTACCGGGTCATAGGGTGGGTGTATGTTTAGCTTTAGTAGATCCTGCCAAACCCTTTTTAAAAGTGGTTGAACTAATTTACACTCCCACCAGCAGTATATTAATAGCTCCCATTGCTCTGTATCTTTGCCAACACTTGGCCTTGTCTCACAATTAATTTAATATGAGTATATGTCAGGTGTGTGTGTGTGTGTGTGTGTGTCCTGGGTGAAAGGGGGAATAGGATGTCTAGTAAGTGTTGAGATTATACTGGGTGCCTTAACTCTTTGGGCCTGGGTTTCAGGAATGATGGTCAGAGATGAGGTGTGGGGTCCATCTGGAAGGTGGTGTTGGCCGGGAGTGAAGCCAAGGGATGAAACACTCCCTGAGGATAACGAAGCAGGGTGTTTTCAGCACCACTTTGGAAACCTACATAAGATGCTCAAATATACAAAGAATATTTTGGAATAATTGTTGCCTTACCTGGAGTTACCAGTCAGGGTGCTGGCAAGAAATAGATTGCATACTTGCATTAGTCGTTCTTTCACTGCTGTAACGACATACCTGAGACTGGGTAATTTAGAAGTAAAAGAGGCTTAGTTAGCTTATGGTTCTGCTGGATATACAGACTTCTGATTCTGGGGAGGCCTCAGGAAACTTACAATTATGGTGGAGGGTGAAGGGGGAGCAAGCGTGTCTTACACGGTGGGAGTAGGAGGAAGAGAGCAAGGGGGAGGTGCTACACACTTTTAAACAACCAGATCTCATGAGAACCGTATCAAGAGACAGCACTATGGGAATGGTGCTAAACCATTAGAAACCACCCCATAATCCAGTCACCTCTCACCAGGCCCTACCTCCAACGCCGCGGATTATAATTCAACATGAGATTTAGGTGGGGACACAGAGCCAAACCATATTAATACTCAAACTAGATAACTTGAGAAGTTAATAAAGGGACTATTTACAAGAGGTGGAAGCATGGCCAGTGCCTATGTTATCATTTGCATTTGTCATGATTTGAATTTTCACCATAGCTCCAGCTCTGTTGACCTGAAATCACGAACATACTTCTATCGTCCTGTTGGTTTTGCCTCTCAGCATTCCTTATTGTCTTTCTGATCACCATATCTCAAACTCTCCTCTAGGTAAATGCACCCACCAAAACAGCCAATGTATGTGGGTGAAATCTGTGTCCAAGGCTAAGCCAAGCAGCACATCCAATCCTCTTGGCTTTAGTAATTAGCTTAGAGACAGGCTCATAAATCAACTCATGCTGATGGGGCCAAAAAGATTTACTCATGGAACCTTGGTGGAGGTATTGGTAGAGGTCAGGGTGCTCCGTGTTCTGAGGATACGGTCTTGGAGCCTACAGGGACCCTGCGGGGAAGCTGAAAACAAAGCCAGGGAAGAAGAGCTGAGGGAGACATCCTGGTGGCATCGGCTAAGCCATGGGCTGGCCAAAACAGGAACCCAAATGTACCTATACACTATGTGGCTACAGAAGACAATTGTTCCTTGATTAGGCTTAAGCCAATTTTCATTGTGTGTTCTATTGTTTGCAACAAGAAGAGTTCTACCTAATGCAGAGGAAGTTGGAGTTTAGACAGTCACTGATCACCATATTTTTTCCCATTTCGCATATTTTAAGATTTAAGTTAAGTACTGGTTATGAAGTAGATGTTCCTCACCTGCCACCAGTAGGCTGGGCTTTGCACTGGTGATGTGATTGTACTTTTTGTTGTCACCCACATACCTAGTATTAGTGGCAACGTGCTCATGAAAGAGCTTGGCTGTGCCCAAGGTAAGTATAAAGATAGCTGGTAAGAAGCCAAGTCTCAATCCCATAACAGTGTAGCCACCTGGCACAACCAGCCTCTCATCTTGAGGACTAGCTTTAAATAACACAACTCACATTACACATGAGATAAAGACAGTGCAGCAGGAGAGAGGTGAATGTCGAATAACCGAGAGGCACTGTGTGGTCTAGGCAAATGCACCTACACAGTGAGACCTGAGAGAGCTAGGCTCAACTTCTCCCTAGCCATGTCAGCCCCCAGGACCTCATTCAGTTCTTTTGCCAGAAAGTGAACACTAATGACCTTATTTTGAAGCTTTGAGATTTGGGAGAATTCAAGTTAAATATGATGCATGCAACAAGCATGAAACAGACGCAGGGAAAGAAGTAGATTCCTCCCATCAACAGAACAATTTGCAAGAGGATGCCTTGCACATGGTTTTGTGTCACCTCCTCTCTGTTGTGCGTGTATGCATGTGTGTGTGATTATTTTGCTTGTATTTTTATTGTTTTGAATTTTTCTTTCTCTCCTCTGGCTGATTTTGCTAGAGGGAGTAATATAGTTCTACTTTCCCCACTCTTAACCCCAAGAGGTCACTGGGGATGAAAATATCTCATTGGTGAGACATAGGTTTTCTGGGTGAGAGACAAATCATAACAATATGTGCAAGGGTGGGGCTGGCTAGGACTTTCAGTTTGGAACCTTTGTTGCTATTCTATTGGTATGGCTAAGATGTAGACAGACAGTCTAGCATCCTTGTTGGAATGGCCCAATCCGTCTTCTTGCTTCAAAGTGGAATATTTTTCTGCCTTTCAACTCAGCTAGACTGCAGGTTGTGCACCATTTGCCTATTCATCCTTATTGTGGTGGTGAAATGCAAACGAAGTCGTCTTTGATGTATTAGAGGCTAATAGCAATTTTCTGACTTTCTTTCCTGAGCCAAAGTCTTCCCAAACCTCGCACCAAGGAGATGATCTTAGGAGTGGTAGGATCATCCTGGAGCCAGGCTGATGAGCATGTTGCCTTTTCTGTTAGGAGGCATTCATTATTATCACATCAGACTGTCAGGGAGTATCCTCAAAACTCCAGGAGAGACGAGAAGGGATTTTTACTTTTGAAGCAGAGAGAAAGTTGGAAAGTAATTAGTATGTATTAATTACAAATAATAATGATAATAATAATAATATTTTGAATTGGTACCTAATATGAGAGTTGATTTGGGCTCCTTGCCCGATTTCATACCGATGGTTACTGCCTTTCAAGTGGTCATGCATCCATTTTGAGATATGACAGTGACACTCTATTCTGAAACATTTAATTGCTGGCATTGTTTATTGAGATAATTTTATAGCCTCTCTTAGGCATCTGATTTTACACAGCATCTGCTATGGATGTCACTGATTTAAGTATTTAGAAGAGAGAGTAGAAAGTAAATGGAGAAAATAAAATATTACATAATTCATTGCTATGGAGAGACAAAAGAGTTTCGCTTGGACAATCAACACCTTAGAAGCTGTCGTACCTATAATCAAATGTGCACCATATTTTGCCAAGTATCCCGGGCTGTCACATCTGCCATCACCACCTGTGATCATTTTCTTCCTCTTTTGCACTAAATAATCAATTACAAGATTCTAGGTTTTTCTCCCTTTACTCATTTATTACTGGCTCAAGACCTTGCTTCCAATAGTGCCAGAGGGAGGACGCAGGACCTTTCTACTTCGGAGGACAGGGCAGACGACTTGTGAATCATTAACTGGGCTAAGGACAGATACAGTCATTGACAAAGTGTGTGAATATCTGCTTTGAAAATGCTTTTAAAGTATAAAAACTCGCAAAACTCCATGCTGCTGAAGTTTTGGGGCTGGGCCAGGCTCTCTCTGGGCTATCATTGGGACAGTTAAATTGTCACCAACTTTCTAGAGAGCAATTTGGCACATGCATTACTTTACCGTTTAACCCAATATTTCCTATTCTATGAAGCCATCCTAAGAAAATGATCAGTGCCTAATACATATTAGATGCTCAAACATGGTGAACTGAATGAAAATACAAAGAAGGATATACATAAAAAGAAATTCATTGTAGTACTAATCCCCCTCAATTAAAAGAAGCAATATAAATGTTCAGTAAAAAGGCAACCATGAAAGTGTAATGGAGTATTATGTGGTAATCAAAAATGAGGTTTACTGAGTTTCTAATAGGACAATGATACGTATAAAATAATACAAAACTATGTATTATCTGACCTCAAGATAGACATGCATGGAAAAGAAAAAAGTGGTAAAATTATACCCTTATAAAAGTTGATTTTTTTTTCTGAGACAGAATCTCTCTCCGTCGCCCAGGCTGGAGTGCAATGGTGTGACCTCAGCTCACTGCAACCTCTGCCTCCAGGGTTCTCCCGGGTTCCCGGGTTCTTCTGCCTCAACCTCCTGAGTAGCTGGGACTATAGGCACACGCCACTATGCCAGGCTGATTTTTGTATTTTTGGTAGAGATGGGGGTTTCACCATATTGGCCAGGCTGGTCTCGAACTCCTGACCTCGTGATCTGCCCACCTCAGCCTCCCAAAGTGTTGGGATTACAGGCATGAGCTACCACGCCTGGCTAAAATTAGTTCTTCATATCTCTGTATTTCTCAAAGTTTCCACAATGAACACACATTATAAAGATCTGTATTTGTGTTAACAATGTAATACTTTAAATATGCATAAAGTAAGTAAAATATTCTGCAAAAGATCCTATTACTCTAAGAAATATACAAAAAATATAAATTACTCTCTATCATTTTCACATCTACCCCTATTAATGGATGCTAGATTTTCTTTAGAGTGTTTTATAGAGAGAAGGCAGGCATCATATCTGAAGGTCTTTGTGGTACCCACATGGTCCTAGTTACATGTAAGGCAGACATGAAATAGGATCAAAACATGGTCTGGTCACATCGGGTATCTTCATGGTACACTGTGGGGTCACGTGTATACCCAGGTCAAGTTAGTGCAGCAGAGTTATTAAAGAAGTGCTTGGTAGAAGATAACCTGAGACTGAGGAGATTTCTGATTGAGGGGTGGTGTGCTCTAGATTTGAGATGTTGAAAATGTGACCTGTGGACTAACAACGTCATCACCTGGAAGCTTATTAGCTTCCGGTGAATTCCAGTCCCTTCAGACCTACTGCATTAGAATCTGCTGTCAGTAAGATCCCCAGTTAAGCCCAAGGTTGATCCAAAGTTAAGAGGTGCTACTAGAAAGCACCTTGGGGAAGTGGATGCTGGGATGCGACACCCTGGAGAGAATACATGTAGTTACCAGCACTCCTTTTGGGGAAGGAGAATTTGGTAGTCAAGGTAACTGATTTTCTGTAGGTGGCAGAAAGTAGACTTTACCAAAGCTTTCCAAGCTGCACGAGGCCTCTTGAGATGATGTCTGAATCAGGACTCATCGAATGGGTCACAAAGAAGTGAGAGTGGAGACCAGTGGGAGACCTGGAACCTGGATGGGCTGCCAAGCAGGCTGCATGATCCCTTTTAGGATCGTGTGATCCCAAAACCAGGGCTGCAGAGGCGAGTCCCTCAGAGGGGACAGCAAACCTGAAATTCTTTGACAGCCCTACTTGTCTTAGAATGATGAAATTGGCCTGTCTTTGAATTTTTTTTTTTTTCTGCAAAAAGAAATTGAACAAATGTATCCAAGGTGTCCAATGTGAAGTTCTGTACTCCCTCTGGTAGTCAGTGAGGGCAAACCCTTTAATTTGAGTTCTCTTTCTAAACATCCCAGTCAGATGCTTCCCTGTCTTTCTGACCACCTGTAGCAAACCCAGCTGTGAGTCCCAAGGTAGGCTACGTGTTTACAGATGCCTGTTTTCAGACCTGTGACAATTCCTATAGAAAAAATCTAGAAAAACAAGAAAATAAGAAACAGTCTGTGAGTCTTTGACAAAGCTCAACAGATTCAATTTAAAGGGTTGTCCTTTACCTGAGACTAACATATTTTTTTTTCTTTTTTGCTGTTAACATTTTTTTAAATAATGATGACTATTTTTCTCATAATGTTCTTGACAAAAGAAACAGTTGGCAAGCGTGTCATTGACTTCTTTTTTTAGATCTTTCCTAGGAACCTGGGCATTTTAAAGAAGATGCAGTTCCCATATTGGTGGAGATCTGGTCCCGTCTCTGAGTGAACCAACAGTCACTCAGTGGAAGTGGCCATGTGGCGCATTCCTAGAAAGTTGACAGTGCGTTGACTGCCCCACCTCCAAACCAATCATCCCCCACGGGATTTCATGAGCCACAGCCACTTCTCCATTGCTAGCTGAAATTTGAGCTGTTTCTAAATTTGAACTGTTTCTAACTTAAACAATAGAAAAGATGCATTTTATTCTAACATTAACTACTGTAATCTTATATCAGCAGGGGGCTCACCACCCTTTGGGATATAAGCAGCACTGGCCCAAACTCATTTCCATTCCACGGCCTGTGGAAGCCTAAACCCCTCCAGGAGAGCTGTGCACATTCCAGAGCTGGGGACCTGGAGCTTCGGCTCCACTGGTCACTCCATCCCATCCTTGTTTCTGCTTCCCTGGATCATTTCAGTTCCTCTGGCCTCGCTACTCTGAACACAGCTGTCTCCTTTCTGCCTTCTTCTCCCCCCTCTCTACTCTCTGTTCTAATACCTTGGGTTTCACCTCTTTCCCTCTCAAGGGACATATCAAGCCTCCTTGTCAGCACACACAGTATCCTCACTCATCTGTGGCCAGCCACTAAGATACTAAAATGTCACACTAGCACACTACTGTTAGCAAGAAATGAGATGCGACACCTCACCCCTGACCGTGACACAGTGGTAGATCAGGAGCTGGCTGGGGGCTCACAACTTCAGCTGGGGTTGGCCCTCTGAGGAGCTGTTGTCACCTGGGCACTGCAGGGACCTAAGGTCTGAGCCCGGAGCCCTGCAGGACTGGACTTAGCCCTCAGGTGCTCAACTGAGCAGGCAGCCACATGCCTCTTGATTTTGTCTAGAACTGACCAGGGTGTGTGTGGTTGAATCTGTACCCTAAGCCTTATTAGACTTTCCCCTGTGTGTATAAATGAGTCTATTGTCCAAACTGGTCGGAGGTGCCTTCTGGCAGATCTGGAAAAAGATCTGGATCCCTGCATATCTGAAGGTGACCTCAGCTTTTAGGCTTCAGTTTTCTGAGGACAGAGTCTTTACCTGATGCTCACAGCTGCTCACAGCCTTTCCACTCACGCAGCCTTCCATGTGGGAAACGTTCCTCATTCCTCAGTGTCCCTGTCACAGAGAATAATGTCATGCCGCAGCACACTGCCCAGGGCGCAAGGACTTGGTGCTGAGAGAGACCCAATGAGTCCAAGCGCTCAGCTGCTGCCGGCTTGCAGGAGACGTGCAATTGCTCAGGCTTATCACGGCTGCCTTCTTGCCATTTCCACCTTTTCACTTGGGTAGGATTGTATTTTCCTCGTATCTCCATTTTCCACTGTGCTCATGGCACAGACAGAAGCACATCAGACCTGTAACTTGAATCACAAACACCTTGACATTTCGTTCCAGAATTAGAATGTCCCCAAGGCTTATGCCAGAGAGCAAGACAACCCTTTTGGATGTGTTTTAACAGGTGGCCTCTGCTACACCCCAGGGCCTACTTCATTTGGGAATTGAGATGAATTCAGAAAGTGCCTATCATATCCCAAACTGGGCCCCAGGTCCTGGGGATAAAAAGATGAATAAAGGCAGGAGAGAGAGACTGTAAATATATACCTAGCATGCAATTTGTAAACATACGTGAAAATACTCTAAAAAGAGAAAGAGAAGCAAATCTACTGTGCTTGTGTGGTTCAGAGTCGGGGTAAATGGTCCCTGAAGGTAAGAACTGGGCCAGGGTAAGCCAAGCTTTGCTGCAGAAGCAAGCCTGCATGATTTCAGTGGCTCGAAATGTCAAGGTTATTCCTCCATCTGATGACATGTCTGTGTGGTGTGGGCGAGCTCTGATCCACACAGGGGTCTGGGCTGATGGAATCCTTACCGGTGTTGGATCAGGGAAAAGGAAGAAGCAGAACAGACATTGGCTTTTAAAGGTTGCAGCCTGGAAGAGATACACATCCCTTCTACGTGCATGTCATTGGCCAAAGTAAGTCGTGTGGCCAAGGATACCTGAGAGTATTGTGAAGTGCAAGTTCATCATATTCCCAGAAGGAAGAGGAGAAGCCTGCTGACAGCCACAGGGGGAAAGGCATTCCACCAGTAAGGGCAGCACAGGGAGGGAGGCAAATTCAGCGGGGCCGGGGACCCATGCCCAGGTTGGTGAGATGCTAAGGTGTGTGGATGTGTTTTGGGTAACCTGATGCTTCTCACTACAGCACCGTTATTCGAATGCCTGTCTATGGGCACTAGGTACTGAGAGCAGATGCACAAGACGATAGACCTCATACAGGGGGAGGAAAAGTAGGGCCCCACATCCCAATGCACTTTCATCTGGGGGCTCCTTGAGGGTCAGAGCTGGCCCTTATATGTCCTTTTGTCTCCGGCCCTGTTGGGTCTGTGTAGGTTCTCAGGACTTGACCCACAGCTGATGGAACCTGAGGGAGCCCTGTGGGTGCTGAGGGCATGCCATAGGGACAGGAGGGCTGGCCCTAAAGACTCGTCCCCACCCAATGATGCGTTCAGCTAAGTAAGGTGAGCTTGTTCATCTCAGCCTTTCACGAAGGGAGCTGCATGGGATCCAGGAAGCTAGTCTGGAGTAACAAACCACCAATATTTCAGTAGCTGAGGACAGCAGAAGCTGAGTTGTTGCCCATGCAGTGGTCCTGAGAGTGCCCTGGCTCCTCATGCATAGTCTCCGGTTGGGGTCTTTACCTAGGCTGCTCCAGGGCTGCGCATGGATGCTATGGTTACCTGGAAGGAGCCAAGGGCTGAAGAGCATGGGTTCCTATGTCCAGCTCAGGCATTGCTCATGTCTGTGCAGGTTCCACGCAGAGGACATAGTCCCATGGCTGCAGCAGAGTATAAGAGAAGCTGGGAAACATAATCTAGCTGTGCCCATGTAGTCTAGCAGAGCCTCCAACCCATAGAAGTGAGGAACACTTGATAAAATGGGCTTAGTCAAAGTCACAGACTCTTCTGAAATTCGTTTTTCCCTTTCCTGATTGTCTAGGAGAATGGCAAACTGGACCATTTATTCCCAAGGAAAGGTTCATAAAATTGTGGGAGAATGTTGCCTGGATTAGGATGAGCACAGCTCTCCTTTTAAACCAGGCCATGCTCATGACTGTCCTGTTCTTCAGGAGCCTGTCACTTCCCAAGAACACACCCATCCATTGAGGCTTAAAGCCATTCTCCAACATCTGGAGAGACTCAGTATCTGAGTAAGGCAGGGGCAGTGTCTCCTTGCTCTTGTGGTCATTCCTGCTAATTCCAGTATATAAGGCTGATGCAGCACTTCTAGAGTCCTTGGGCCCCCAATACCGCATTGCCAATGACAGGGACTCCAGCCAAAGGCTCTCTGGCCTCTCAAATGAGCCCCTTGAACCCAAATTCATTCCATCAAGTCAAATCCTTTTCCATCATAGCTGAGAATCAGCATCAGCACTTGGCTTTCTAACCAGTGATTCAGAGAACAGGTGTCTTTACAGAGCATTAGGAATCACTGTGTTTGTTGAATCTACTTGAGTTTATTTAAAATTATTTGTTGTATGTGTGGGAAAGCTTGCCCGAGCTTGGGGTTTGCTGCTTGTGGCTTGCCATTGGAGTTCTGCCATATAGCCACCTGTGTTTCATAGCCTGCTATCTGATTACAGTGGAGATGCAGTATCTGACTCTATATGTTCTCACTTGTCTTACATCTTCTGAATTTCATTGAATATAATCACATTAAGGTAAAATGTGTTTAAACTGCTAATGGACTGGGCCATTGACTTTAACAACATTCTCAATACTACATTTAATTATCGTACAAGCTTTTCTTGATGATCATACTTCCCAGGATCAGTTGGAGTTATGTTAAGTACACTTAGGCAAATAATAATGAATGAAACAACTCTTTTATAATCTAGGAGAAGTAGAAGCTCTTAATGTGTGGAGGATGAGGCAGACACTCTGCAAGAACCTGTGGGGCATGTGACCATGCTGACAACTGTCTTGTGCCAGTACAGAGAGTTTTGGCGCATCTTAGAGAAGAGGCTGATGTTCTGGAGGCAGGTGGCACTGAGCCTTGCAGCCCCATGGCTGGGTGGTGGTTGGAGAGAGCACTGGAGACAGGAAGGGTTCTCAGCAGCAACCAGGGTTCCCCTAGGAAGTGGCTGCTGCTGTTCTGGAATGACACTGTGGGTCCCAAGTCATCTTCTAGACAGTGGCAGGTTCCTGGGCCAGCCCTGCAGAGTCCTTGTTGTAGCAGTTAGAACTTGGCAGGAAATAGGGGAGCCATTCAATCTGGGGTATTCGAGCAGAGTTTAGTAAGGGGACTATTTACCAGTTGTGGTCAGGATATGAGGAGGAGATCTTAAGGGAGAGTGTGATCTCCCTGACCTGCTAACACCAGGGGCATGACTAGGCTTTGGAGGGCAGGGAAGAGTGGTCACTAGCCCCAGAGAGTGCTGCCTGGCAGCAGCTATGGCTGCTGGTGGAGAGAGACAATTACAACTGCCATCTGATAGGGATGTTGCCAGAGGGGCAGTCACACCTAGTTCCACCTTCCCTTCATCCTTGGGATCTCCTGCCGGTGCCCCTCATTGACTAAACCCCAAGCTTAAGGGTAAAGCTAAAGGGTAAAGAAGCCATATGATGCACCCAGACCTGTCTACCTCCTGGGCATGGAGCAGGAGGAGGGTGAGTGTGAGTACAAAGAGCAGACAAAGCACAATCCCCATCTGCAAACCTCTCTAGGCTGGAGGCTTGCTCATGGCCAGGCCCACCATAGAAGCTTAACCAGTAAGAGAATAGTGAATCGTTCTCAGAGAAGGAAGAGGTGGAATGAGAGGAGGATCTGGTTTTGGAAAGTTTGCATTCTAGTCCTGATACAGTCCCTGACTGGCATGGACCTGGGCAACTCATGGGACCCCAATTTTCTCATGTTCAAACTGAGGATAACGATGGTCATCCCCCAAGGTCTCTCTGTGGGGCCCGTATAGAAACAGAAATGGAGCAAGTGTAGAGTACATTCAAAGAAGGGGAACCGACAAAGGCAAAGACGTGGAGGTGTGAATGTGTGGTCATGTCCAGTGAGAGAAGCAGAGAGGGAAGAAGAGAGCTGGCATTCTCCTGATCACAGGGCCACTGGGGCCACGCCAGGGAGTTCAGAATTTTCTTAGACTACTGAGGAACACTGAGAGCTCAGGCAGCAAGGGCCGGGGGCTTGGCCTCTGTCAGCAATAAAAACAGAGCAAGGGGCTTGAAGGGGAATGGAACTTAGGGAAAGGCCAGTCCAATGACTGGTTGTTTAAGCTGCCAGTGTAGAGAAGGTAGGAGGTTTGTCCAACAGTGTATGAATCCTATGTTAGTTATTAGTGTAACAATATCACCACAAACTTAGCAGCCTAAAGTGGCATATTAATATCTCAGTTTCTGTCAGTCAAAAACCTGAGCATGGCTTAGCTCTGTCCTCTGTAAGACATTAATCATAGTATTGGTGTCAGGGCTGTATTCTCATCTGAAGGCTCGACTGGGGAAGATCTGCTTCCAGAATCATGTGTGTGTTGGTGATGTTCATTTCCTTGCAGATCAAAGATGGGGAGGCCAACTTTTTGGCTGGCTGTTGGCTGGACAGCAGCCTCCACTCCCTGCTGTGTGGCCTCTGCATAGGGCAGCTCACTACATGGTGACTGACTTGCTTCTTCAGAGCCTGCAAAGGGAAGATTTGCTAGTGAGACAGATGTCACAATCTTATGTAAGGTAGTCATATGCAACTTGTCACTCTGCCATTTTCTGTTGGTTAGAATCAAGTCACTGGTCCCACCTACACTTCTGGGTGGGAGTGAGGCACTAAATAAGGGTGTGGACACCATGAGGGAGGGTCATGGGTCCACCTTAGTATGTATCTAGGATACTGCCAAGACATACATGTCAAGTTATGCCACTTAAAAACACAATAACTACCCAATGTAAGTGTGTGTGTGTGGTGTGTGTGTGTGCATGTGTAAATGTTCTCTCTTTTTTTTTTTTTTTTCTTAAAGGCAAATAAAAATTGGGTTGCATAAGAGGACTGTTCATTTGAAGTATATTATTTCTTTAAGTTTTGGCATCAGAATTCAATTATGTTTCTGTAAGAAAAAGAGCCATGGGTAAGTCCCAAAAGTATGTTTGAGAACCCCCTGGGAATTCTACCAGCTTCAGTAAGAGAAACAATCACTTCAGAAACTACAATTTTATTCCATAGAAATGGCTTTTGATGGGGAATTATCACAGTAAAAGAGAAGTTTTTATATTGCAGAATTAACTTTTTAGATGTTTAGCCAAATGACAACAGAATAAAAAATTAAATGCTCAAGTAATTGACAAAACTCCCAGGATATATCTGTGAATTGGCCTTAGACATTATGAAAAAATATTATTTGAAACCAGAAATCTCATTGTATGCAATTCTAATAATGTCAGATTTATAGAGATAATATAATTTACATTTTAATATACATAAAAGGAATCATGAACAAATTGATTTTTAGGATTTTCAGTTTATAACATCTTCCAGATTGAATGTAATATATAAGAAATATTACAATGTTACCCCAAGAAGACCATGGGAAAGAATTTGGGCAGTAACTAGATACCTTGCTAGTTGTTTTAAAACTGAATTCAATGCATGTGTCTCTATGCTTTTATGTAACTGGATACTATTGTGATTAATTAACCTTCAAATTTTTTCAACTTTATCTGAACTTTTTAATAAAACATATTCATTATTTTCTTATCTATTTTTTTCCCATGCATCTGCCCATTGCATGAGTCAAACACATTAATTATGATAAACAAAAGATAAAAGAAACAGCAGGTATTTCCTGCTATGTTCCACAAATAATTTAATTCTTTAAATTTTACCAGTTTGATTCTCCCTGGGCCAGGCTTTGTGCAGGAAACGTTCCTGGGTGCAGTCTCCAGACCTTCTGCAGAGAATGTGTGGTGACTTGTCCCAGGAAGTCAGGTGCTGGGCCTTCTAGTCCTTTCACTCTGTGATCAGTTCAGTGACAAATGTCCGATCAACTTCAAAGTCTAGGGAAAAGACAATTCATTTGCTCAGAGAGTTTGCTTGTTTGGAAGAGAGATTGACCAGCCACGGGCAGAAGAAGAAGGTGGAGGAGTCAGGGCTGGCCTCTGGTCACAGTTCTTTCACTGGAATCCCCTGGGAGCCTCCCTGTACCCACACCTCCTCCTCTGCCCCATCAGGAACATACAGAGGAGAGTGCTGATATTGCTTCTTTTTAGTGCTAACAATCCCGTTTCATGGTTTCCGGACGCCCGATCCCTTTCCTGCTACAAACTTTGCAGTTAGTTTTGAAAGAAACAACCTAAACAAAAGCATTTAAATTATTTGTTTGGATTTAGATTCTCTCAGAGAGCCCCATCCGAAGGGGTTGTTGGAAGAAAAGGTCTCATTTGAAGATATGTTGAGAAACCGGCTCTGGGAAAGTTGATGGAACTATAGCTTATACGGGAGCATTTTTGAGAACTGGGGCAGCTCTCCCAACTGACCGTATTAGAGGTCCCAGGTCAATAGGACCCCCTCACACATTGGTGTGGTGTGTGAGCTGCACAACATCAGGGCGGGAGTTGATGTGGCCCACAATGTGAACGGCGCCCTCCGAGGTGAGCAATGTGATGCCCTGCAGAGTCGTACATGGGGAAAGTGGAGGCTGAAGTGGGACGGGACAACACTGGTACGACTTGACTTTGGCAATGGGTGACGGGGAACAATCGAGGTGCAGGTGAGAAAGGAAGGCAGGTGAAGCGCCCGACTCACTCCAAGCCGGGGGTCTGAATCAGATCTGCCTGGAAGTGGCTGGGGTGAGCCTGACCTCCATCTCCCTAGAAGTGGACCCTGGGGTAAACCATCCAGGTGCCCAGGTTCCCCTTCATAATGAAGACTCATTTCTCCAGCTTCTAGAAGTGCTGACTTGATGCTTCACTGAATCTCCAGGAATTGCCTTTGGCAGCAAAAGCCCCTCTTCAGGGGCAGCCCATGTCCACTGGCTGGCCACTGCGGGGCCCCTGGCTTCGGTCTAGGACAGCCCAAGGGATCCGTGGCCTCCTCTGTGGCCCCTGTTGCAGACATGTCACAGTTCACCTCCTCCCTCTGTCTGGTGCTTAGGGCTTCCCAGGTCACCCCTCTGCCTGCAGTGCCCAAGGTCCTAAGTCTGCTTCTTCGGAAACAGAACCTGAAACATCGGCCTCTACCAGCCTGACCCAAACACCAACTTTTTCTCCATCTTTAAACTTTTGCAAGCCAGTCCCCTCCTCTGCACTGTTTCTCCTGGCCTCTCTCCCCAGGCTTCTCCATGAGCATGGCCTCCAGACTTGGGATTTGTGGCTTCTTATGGTTCTCTAAGATTCCTGGAGCTTAGGAGGAGGACAAAAGAAGGAAACAGGCATTTTCTTGGAAATAGCTGGCATCTTTGCCCAGAGTTAGTCCATGAATCCCACAAATCCTAGAGTTTCAGAAAGAAAGGGCAAAATTTGCAGTTCACATTCACTGCTATATTTGAGTTTAATTCTACCACATTATTTTGTGCATATGTTTCCTCTCCCTCTCCATCTTTTTCTTGCCTTTCTTTGTCCTGGATTGGATTGGATTGGAGGGAATTTGTTTGTTTGTCTGTTTTAATTATTTCATTGTTTTTCCTCTTTAAAGTTTGAGAGCCTCTCAGATTCCATTTTTTAGGGGTTACCCTGGAAATTACAATATGCAAACAATTTATTAAAGTTTAAAGTTAATCACAGTCTTTTTCCTACACCAAAGTAATACAAAAGATTTAGGGTATTTTAACCAATTACTATCACCTCTTCGATAGTTTAGTTCTCTTGTTCTTCATCGGCCCTATTGGACATAATTATTACTGTCATTCCTGTTTTCCCAGAAATTCATTCCTACACTGAAGGGCTTCCAAAAGGGAGGAATCTTTCCTGTAGTTTCTTTTAAAATATTTTTATTATCTTCACTTCTCGGCACCCTTACTTGGTTTTCCTAGGTCTTTCTTCTCATTTTTCCTACTTAGGATTATCTTGACTTCTTGAGTTCTTGAATTAGTGCCTGCTACTGGTTTTGGTTTTGGACAATTCTCAGTCCTGATCTCTTAACATTTTTCCAATTCTGCATTTTCCCTCTCTTTCCAGGACTCCTATCAAACATGCATGGTGGGCACGCTTGCTATCTTGCCACGCTCCAGACCATCCTTCTGAATTGTCCACCCTTGTCTGTGCTGAATTTTTCTTTTTTCTTTTTTTTTTTGATCAGTGTTGTTCAATAATTTGTTCAATTATTGAATTCAATAGTTTGTTCAATAATTTTCTCTCTACTTAGTCCATCCTGCTGTCAAATATGTGTATTGATTTTATTAAACTTTCAGTTAATGCATTTTTCACTTCTAGACACTATGTGGTCCCTTTTCAAATCTGCTAACATCACTTCTTATTGTTTTTCCTTTCCTACAGATTTTTAAATTTGTCCTTTGTTTCTTTAACCACAGCAGGCACAGTGAAGTTATCATGCCTGTCTGGTGATCCCAACACTAACTATTTTGATTTTTTTTTTTAATGGCTCTGTGTGGCCCTGTGAACGTTAACCCTAAGAAAACTATACTACTGTGCCTTCCTTGGAGAGGCTCTGCAGTTGTTCCTCCTGGTACCATCATCTGTGGGTCCAACCTAATCCGTGTTTTTCCCTGGAGCCTCCCTGGCCACCCAGGCTTTGTAGGCCTGGGATACAGCTGTGCACCATCACTGCCTTGGGGCCACAGTCTCTGAGTGTCAGGACACTTTTTCTGTCTGTTTTCCTCTCCTCTGCTGAGTCCCAAGGGGATCTCCTCTATGCATCCCCAGGAATGAAGGAAGGAAAGGGTTCATTGATTTTTATCACATCATCCTCTAGAGCTGCCCAAGCCCAGGAGAGTGGGCTCCAGAAATGTCCTCAGGGTCATTTGAGATTCTAATTCGAGAATATGGCTGGGAGCTCCCTACTACCATTTCAATTCTTCTCTGCTTTTTAGGGGATGTCTGTTTGGCAATCATTTTCCATTGTTTTCAATGGCAGTACTCTGGAATCTAAGTTACAGATCCCAATAACTTAGCTGTCATTGTTGGAAACATTCTTTCCTATTGATCTTCCCCACTGACTGATACCACACTTTAATTCTGAGACTGACTACTGTAATATAACTTTTATTGATATGTAATAGGTGTACATAATTTTGGGGGTGCAGGTGATAATTAGTTCATGCATATTATTTGTAAAAATAAAATCAATGTAATTGGGATATCTATCACCTTAAATCGTTGTCTTTTCTTCATACTTAAAACATTCTCATTCTTCTCTTCTGGCTATTTTGAGGCATGCAATAGATTATTGTAAACAGTAGTCACCCTACTGAGCTATCAAACACTAGGTCTTATTTCTTCTATCAAGCTGTATATTTCTACCCATTAATCACCCTGTCTTCATCCTTCCCTTCTCCTATGCCTTTCTGGACCTCTGATAACCACCAATCTACTCTCTATCTTCATGAGATCCACTGTTTTTTTTTGTTTTTTGTTTTTTGTTTTTTGTTTTTTGTTTTTAGCTCCCACATATCAGCAAGAACATGTGATATTTATCTTTCTGTGCTTGGCTTATTTCATTTAACATAAGGACCTTCTGTTTTATCCATGTTGCTGCAAATGACAGGATTTTCTTTTTCATGGCTGAATAACATTCCATTGTGTACAAATGTAAGTTGAACAAAACAACCTGAACATCTTCTTTACCCATTCACCTATTGATAGGCATTTAGGTTGATTCCATATTTTGGCTATTGTAAATAATGCTGCAATAAATATGAGAGTGCAGACATCTCTTCAATACATGGATTTCCTTTCTTTTGGGTATACACCCAGTAGTGGAATTTCTGGATCATATGGTAGTTCTATTTTTAGTTTTTTGACAGACCTCCGTACGGTTTTCCATAGAAATTGTATTAGTTGACATTCTTATCAATAGTGAATGATATTTCTCCTTTCTCCACACCCTAACCAGCATCTGCTATTCCGTTTTTGATAACAGCCATTTTAACAGGGGTGAGATTATATCTCATTGTAGTTTTGATATGCATTTCACTATGGTTAGTGATGCTAAGCATTTTTTCATATAACTATTGGCCATTTATATGTCTTCATTTGAGAAATGTCTTTTCAGATCTTTTACCCGTTTACCAATTGAATCATTTGTTTTTATTTTTTGCTATGGAATCATTTGAACTCTTTATATATTTTGAAAATTAATCCCTTGTCAGATGAATGGTTTCCAAATATTCCAACTCCATCCTGTGGGTTGTCACTTCAATTTGTTGATCGTTTCCTTTTCTGTTTAGAAGTTTTTCAGCTTGATGTGACTGCATGCATGTGTTTTTGCTTTGGTTGTCTGTGCTTTTGTTGTCTCACACAAAAAATCTTTGCCCAGACCAGTGTCTTGGGGCCTTTCCCCAATATTTTCTTCTAGTAGTTTAATAGTTTCAGGTCTTAGATTTAAGTCTTTAATCCATTTTGACTTGATTTTTATTAGTTTGAAAACACATTTAAAACATATTCTCTATCAATATTAAGCATAAAACATTGTCCTTTGATTTGTACTGTTACAGTATTTAATACAAAGATATTAATTTAATTTTTTTTCAGTTTTACTGGGATTTTAAACTCCCCTAATAAATGGACATTTAATGTTGCAGAGGAGAAATCTGAAGCCAATCTAACTTACTTTGTGTAAGCAGCATCTTTTCACTTTTGCTTTTGTTTTTGTTTCTTGCATGGATACTTGTCATGTTTTAAAAAATTAATCCTTAAAACTTCAAGCCTTTTTTCAATGTATGTGTATGAGGACTTTGCTTTTCGAATCCAATTTTTGCCGGTGGTAAACTATTTCAGACTTTAGATTGAAGCTTTTCTTTTTTTTCTGTCTTAAAAAAGATGTATTCTGCAGGGGTTGCTTCCGTTTATTCTGGTCTCTTTTTCATGAAAAGCAATCATCTACATAGCTGATCTCCATCCTCTGCTGTTCCTATCTATCATTTTCTCTCTTACTATTTTGTTTTGTTTTTTCTTCTGTATCCTCACTCCTTAGAAGGTCATCAACTCCTTTTTTCACTGATCTGAGGTTTTCTTGAGGGGCCAATCCTCTGTTTAGAGCCTCTAGTTCTGTTTTATTCAACATTTTTGACATCATTTCTTTCCTTTAATTTGCTCTTTATTGATGCCCTTCACTGCCTTTCATCCTGTTATTCTTTCATCCTTTTCTCATCCTTTGTCTCTTGATTCTAAGAGCTCTTCTTCTATTTTTTAAAGGTCTTTTGAGAGTTCCAGTAGGTGCTGCAGAACTGTAATGAATCTTATTTTTGTAAGTTTTTGTACACATTTTTCTTTCTTTTTTAAACTTTTATTTTAAATTCAGGGGTGCATGTACAGGTTTGTTACATAGGTGAACTTGTGTCATGGGGGTTTGTTGTACAGATTATTTCATCACCCAGCTATTAAGCCATAGTTATTTTCACCATTAGTTATTTTCCATGATCTTCTCCCTCTTGCTACTCTCCATCCTTCAATAGGCCCCAGTGTGTGTTGTTCCCCTTCATGTGTTCTCATGTTCTCATCATTTAGCCCACACTTATAAGTGAGGACATGCAGTACTTGATTTTCTGTTCCTCTATCAGTTTGTTAAGGATAATGGCCTCCAGTCCCTTCCGTACTCCTGCAAAGGACATGATCTCATTTTTCTTTATGGCTGCATAGTATTCCATGGTGTTGTATGTGTGTCACATTTTCTTTATCCAGTCTACCATCCACATTTTTCAAAAGTGCTTTTTTTCTGTATCGTGAGTTCTTATTTTTTAGTGTCACAGAATCCTCAGAATCTTTGGATTTTTTTTCTCTTCACTTATTATGGAATGCAAAGACATCTCTCCAGGTCTGGTAAGTGGATATAAAGAGATTGGGTGGATTCGCCTTTCCTGCTGTTACAAAATGCTCATCTCATACGTTAGGCCCAAATAGGAGTGGACATAAGTGTGTTCTAAGAGGCCAGCTGCTTCCACCTCAAGGGGTGGAGGAGGAGCTCTGGCCAATTCCAACAGGTGGATTCCTTTTTCAGTGATTTTCTTCCCCTACTCATCTGTTCAATTATCCCCTCTTCTAGCAGTGATCTAGCACCTTCTCTGTACAGTACCCACTACTGTGTGCTGAGCTTAAAAAGAAGGCAATGATGGCTCTTGCCTGCATGGCAATGATGGCGCCTTAGATGATGGTAGAACAAATACATATTAAATAACGAATTACATAATTCAGTTGTATAGTTCAACAGCTCATGAGAGCTACTACGCAATGGGATAAGCTTTAATACTCAGCTTTCTGCTCTCCATCATGGCCTCTGCTGCTGGGACAAGGTATGGATTCTTTTATTATTATTACTATGATTATTATTGTTATTATACATCATAGTGTTTAAAGGGTGTGGAGTCTTGATGGAAACAGAATTCCTTCCAGGACACTATAATCAGTCTGTAGCTTCAGTTAGGAGTACTCTCCTCTGATGTATTTTTGCCTGGAGATGCTGTTGAACAAACCATGGGTCCCTCCACTGGAGAGCATTTTCAACATTTTGATGGAGAGAGGAAAGGTGTCTTCCAGTGAATGTCCCCTGGATGTGCCTGGTGTCACCTGAAGGTTCTACTCCCACCTGGCCACTGCGAGGGGTGTGTGGGGAGTGGGGTATCACACACACCTTGCATTGTTAGTACCCTTTTGGATGTGTTTTGGTGAGATCAGTAAACAATGGTGTTGAAATCACCCTTTTCCTCAAATATTTTGCTATTTTATTAAACTTAAGGGCATGCAGTCACCATTTCCATTGTTACCAAAGACAGTAACTTGGGAAGATTTCTAACACAGCTGTAGAGAGGAACTAACTGTGAACGGGAAGTTAAGGGATTGTGGTTCTTGTCCTGCCTTTTCCTCCACTAGCCCTTTGTCTCTTATTTTTTCTGGGTCTCACTTCACTCTTTCTAAAAGGGGGTAGTTGATCTAGGTATTAAAACCAGAAAACTTCTGAAATATTTTATAATTTATAGGATAAAGAGACTATTAGAATGAGAGTCTAGTGTTGGGAGAGCGGAAGAGGAACAGAGCAATCAGAAAAGGCAGAAAAGGGAGGGGAAGAGGGAAGGACAGCTGAAGCTGAAAGGCCACACCCAGAAAGAGGAGGAGCACAGAGAAGTGGTGGTGGGTGTCATGCATGATTCCCAGTGGAAACGCCAGCCCTCCAGCTGACGCGCTGGTGCATGGAATGTTTTGAGACAAAGGTCCCACATTCTACAGAATCAGGGTTGATTGCCTTCCCAACTGCCTTGTTTCTGGCAGGATTGTCAGATGCATGATATCACCAATGACAATGGAAGTGGTGTGTTATTCCTCCCTTACTCTCTCTTTTGGAGACATTTTCCATTTACCGTAGATGCTTTACATCTGTCACTTCTGTGAGGGTTTGTCTCGCCCTTCATGGATGTTGCTGTGTTTGCTATAGAAAGTGGAGGTTTTGACCCAACATTTCTGTTAACCCAGGGATCACTGCTTTCAATACATAATTATTCATTGTGCTCTATCAGAAAATCTTTTTATATGCTAAAAATGTTTGAAAAATAATTTGCCCTAGAGTCTTTCTGCAGAACCATCCTGTATTTCTGGTATTGTCTGTTTGGCCTCTGTGGGGTGGTTGCTGGGTGCCTTTGTTTTTGCAGTGATTATGTAGATAGATGAGGATGGTGGTGGGAGTTGGTGGTCCCTACAGTTATGTTGCACTGCTCAGAAGTTCCCATGACCTAGACTGGGGAGCAGTAAGCTACTGAACAATGTTCATGGCATGTGGAAGAGGCCTCAGCATCTGTCGTCAGTTAGTTTAGCCCTGGTTCCCAGGGGTAGGGTCCCCTTCCTTGACTGGTTGCTTTCTCAAAGTATGTGTCACTATCCCTGCTGTGCATGGATTGGTGAAACCCACCCTCCCTGGCTTTTCCCTGCAAATAGTTCTAGACTGACAGGCAGAAGGTGCAAGTGAGGCAGGAGAATAGGGCCCAGAGGCAGGGAACCTAAACACTTCCTAGAGACCCAGCCATCCCATTACTGGGTATATACCCAAAGGATTATAAATCATGCTGCTATAAAGACACATGCACACGTATGTTTATTGCGGCACTATTCACAATAGCAAAGACTTGGAATCAACCCAAATGTCCATCAGTGACAGACTGGATTAAGAAAATGTGGCACATATACACCATGGAATACTATGCAGCCATAAAAAAGGATGAGTTTGTGTCCTTTGTAGGGACATGGATGCAGCTGGAAACCATCATTCTCAGGAAACTATCACAAGAACAGAAAACCAAACACCGTATGTTCTCACTCAAAGGTGGGAATTGAACAATGAGAACACTTGGACACAGGGTGGGGAACATCACACACCGGGGCCTATCATGGGGAGGGGGGAGGGGGGAGGGATTGCATTGGGAGTTATACCTGATGTAAATGACGAGTTGATGGGTGCTGACAAGTTGATGGGTGCAGCACACCAACATGGCACAAGTATACATATGTAACAAACCTGCATGTTATACACATGTACCCTAGAACTTAAAGTATAATAAAAAAAAAATGGAAACACTTCAGCTATGAGAGAAATATCCTCTTTGTTTACATAGGGCATATGCGGAGTAAATTACTTTGTACCTTTACTTCCTTCTCTTCATTTACATAGGGTGTACACCAAGTAAATAACTTTGTAATTTAACTTTAGTCTCTTCATTTACATAGGGTGTACACCAAGTAAATTACTTTGTAATTCAACTTTAGCCTCTTCATTTACATGGGCATACACCAAGTAACCTATGGAAACCTCTAGAGGGTATTTAAGCCCAGAAAATTCTGTAACTGGGCCTTTGAGCCATTTGCTCAACCCACTCCCACCCTGTTGAGTGTGATTTTGTGTTCAATAAGTCTCTGCCTTTGTTGCTTCATTTTTCCCTTGCTTTGTTTGTGTGTTTTGTCCAATTCTTTTTTCAAAACACCAAGAACCTGGACACCCTCCACCTGGTAACACAAGGACTTATCTGAACTTGGACACCCTCCTCCACTACTTAGCTTGGGAGTGGAAGTTACTGCACCTCTCTTGGGCTCAATTTCTACATCTATGAAAATTTGGTAGTCAATTGGGTCATTTCTAAAAATGCCTGTGATTCACCTTCCTTACATCTTTTTGGCCCGGAAGAAAGCCATTAGCAGTGTTAAATTTATATCACTATTTCTTCATGAAAGAGGAGATTGAGACGATTTTTTGGGAGGACCATCATGTTAAGTTTGACAAGACTGACCGGAAGGCCAGCTTGTTGACAAAGGCCAGTCAGACCTGAGTCTGCGATCTCTAAGCAGGGACACTGCTCAGCAGAGGCAACTCTGTTCTATATCTGACAACTGCACTCCAAGGAGATCTGAGCAGGAAGGGAAGCACAAGAGAGACAGAAATTAAAAATATGGAAAATAGAAAGGGCTGTTGAGAGAGAAAAATCAATTAAAGTCCAACCAGAGTTACACACAACTCACCTGTTCCCCAGATGATGGACTTTCTCGGTTTTAGGGAAATTTGTATGCAACCAACTCACATCAGAAGCTTTAAAAAGCCATTAATTTTGGCATTATTTTTCTATTTCAAAACCAAAGTGAGGATTATAAACAGTTTAAAGAGCTTTAAAATGCTAGCACCATTCATCAGAGACCCCAGTGAATACCCAGAAGAATATGAAAATGGACAAGGTTCTGTTTCATTCCTGAAAGCTCCCTGAACCTTCTACTTTTTCATGCCTTGATGTTGGTGCCTATGAAAAGCAACTGTCCCCTGAGGTTCCCGTAAGGGGCTTCATTGGAAGTCAAGCAGAGTGGGTGAAGGAACAACACTGACTTGAGTTCTCTCTGTGTTTCTGATGGTAGGAAAAAAACTTCTAGATTATCTCACAAACACATAGAAAACATAAAAAGAGGCAAAATTATGCAGAAGCACATAAATTATGTAGATGATGGAAAGCCTATGCAAAACATGATATGTGCACATAATAGCATATTTCCCCTGGGGCTAATTGCATCCTTTGGGTACCTTTTGAAGCATCTGAATATTCAGAAGAAAGCAAATTTATTATAATTTGAAAAAATACCACAATAAATAAGGCTGAAAGAATAACGCACATTGTATTGGAAAGGGGAAACTTGAAATCTGGCCATTTCCCCCAGTTTGACCAAAGCGCGGAGCTACTGAATGCAGTCAAACCTTGGTGATACAATTCATGGGAATGTTTCTTTTTCTTCCATAATTTCGTCTCCCAGGTAGCCAAGTTGTGCAAAATCCATTCACTCATTCAACAAATATTGATCTGTTGTCACAACAGCATTCCTTCATGTTTTTACCATCCAAAAAATATTTCCTGAGACCTGTAACATGCCCAGTGGTGAGCTCTCCCCTGGCAGAACTTGTGACATAGCATGACAGAGAGGCTGAGGCAAGGGAGGAAGACCACATGCAGGAGAACTAACAGGCTGTTTACTCAGGGCCCACTATGGCAAGGGAGTCGGCCACTGTCACTTGCGTCTGGCAGAGACTCCAAGGCAGGCGAAGAAGTGGGGAAGCTTTGTGATGGAAACGGAAGCTCCAGGGGCGCCCTGACTGAGGGCTGTTAGTCTCGGGGAGCTGAAGGGGGCTCATTAGAAGAAGATCTATTTGGGGAGCACAGTTGGCTTTCCCTGGCTGGTCCTGAGTTGGAAACAGGAGCAAAAATAAAGGAAGCTGACAGATATCAGTCAAGTCTTTAGCGTTTGGGGCCAACTACTACAGAGGTTGAGGGTTAGAGTTCTATTTTCATAGATGGTCTGGCCATTGTTTGTTTTCTGTTCAGTTTCCTGAGTCTAATCACCTGGTAATTACCTGTGGGGCTTTGAAGGCACAGGAGAGGGCCTCCTGCGGAGGACAGAGCCAACGTGATGTATCCAAGGCCTCGTATTAGTCAGCTCCAGCTGCTGTAACAAAGTGCCACAGATGGGGGATTCAACACACAAATTGATTGTCTCACAGAGGCCAGAAGCCCAAGATCAAGGAGTCTGCAGGGTTGGTCCCTTCTGAGCACCCTGAAGGAATATCTGGAATGCATGGATGGTTTTAAATCTAGATCTATTCCAGGCCCATCCCCTGGCTTCTCACAGCCTCAGGTGTCCGATCCTTGGCTTGTACATGCTGTCACCCTGTGTCTTCCCATCATCTTCCCTCTATGCATGTCCTCTTTGTGGCCAAATGTCCCCTTTTAATGAGGACACCAGTTATATTGAATTAGAGCTCATTCTAGTGGCCTCATCTTAACTGGATCATCTGCAAAAAAAGGCAAATAAGGTCACATTCACAGGTCTTGGGGGTTTGGCCTCCAACATCACTTCATGGACCCAATTCCACCCACAGTACACCGAAAGGGAGTTTGCCCAGTTAGGGCCTGGAGTTCAAGGCAGATGAGCCTAGAGGAGCAAGAGGGGCCTCAAGGACCCTGTCTCCTCTAAGGGTGGTGCAGTATGGTCACTTAAGAGCTGTCAGGAAGCACAGGATCCCCAGCTACCCTGGAACAATTCTACCGGAATCTGTATTTCAGGGGTCCCTGCCATCCCCATGACTTAATTTGTCTACCCAAACAGGTTAAGAAGTCTTAATGGCAGTACTGTATGGAACTTGGGAAAACTATGAAATTGTTTTGAGCAGGGACTGGGCTGGTACTTTTTAAAAAGTCAGTTCTTATACTTAGCACTACAAAATATTTTGTATCTACGAAGGATATTCTGTCCTAAACCAGCATTCTGCATCAGAACTATTTGAAACTTTTTCGCCCATAAGAGCTGGGTGGGGACCATCCCTCCCCACCTCGGATCACCAAGGACAGCTGGAATAGGGAATCGCGAAAACACGACATGTCGGTGTCTTCAAGGTGTTTACAAAGAGCAGTGCACACAGAGTCGATGCCGCCTATCTCAGGAGCTTGCGCTTTGTACCTGAGTTAGACACGGTCCGAGATTCAAACCCATGCATGCATTTCATCCAAGGAGTGGGGGAAATCTGCCTTGCCAGTTGAATTTTAGAGGACATTTCAAAAGAAGCACCTGAGGAAAGGAGTCACCTTCCCTTGGAATTTCCCATCCACTCATCCTGCCCCCAACTCTTCCAGGCTGTGAGAGTCTAGGCCAAAACCGGCAGCCAGGAGGAGCTGTCTCCAGCCACCTCTCCCTGATGGCATACGGCCATGTTTTGAATGACGATGTTTTGATGAACCACTGACCATATGTACTGTGGTAGATCCCCTCAGATTATAATGGAGCTGAAAAATTCCTATCACCTAGTGACATCATGGTCATCAGAACACAGCACAACATACTGGTCATGTGTTTGTGGCGATGCTGGTGTAAACAAACCCGCCGCACTGCCAGTCAGGTAAAAGTGCAGCACTGATTATGTCCAGTACCTAATTCCTGATAATGATAATAAACGACTATGTTACTGGTTTATGCACTTACTATACTATACTTTTTGTTGTTATTTTAGAGTGTACTCCTATTTATTAAAAGGAAAGTTAACTGTGAAGCAGCCTCAGGCAGGTCCTTCGGGTGTTCCAGAAGAGGCCATTGCAGTTTAAGTCTTCTGTGATGGGATTGCAGCTCCATGCCTGTTATTGCCCCTCAAGAACTTCCAGTGGGACAAGATGTGGAGGTGGAAGACGGGGATATTGATGATCTTGACCCTGTGTAGGCCTAGGCTAATGTGTGTGTCTGTGTCTTAGTTTTTAACAAAAAAGTTTAAAAAGTAAAAATAAAATAAAATAAGAATAGAAAAAAGCTTATAGAATAAGGCTATAAAGAAAATATTTTTGTATAGCTGTATGATGTGTTTGTGTTTTAAGCTAAGTGTTATGACAAAAGAGTCAAAAAATTAAAAAGTTTATAAGGTAGAAAAGCTTACAGTAAGCTAAGGTGAGTTTATTATTAATGAAAGAATTCTTTTAAATAAATTAAGTGTGACTTAATTGTGCAGTGTTTACAGAGTCTAAAATAGTCTACAGTCATGTCCTAGGTCTTCACATTCATCACTGCTCACTCACTGACTCACCCAGAGCAATTTCCAGTCCTGCAGGCTCCGCTCACGGTAAGTGCCCTACACGGGTGCACCATTTTTTCTTTTTTACCATTTACCTTTTCTGTGTTTAGATACACAAATACTTAGTGTTATAGTTGCCTACAGTGTTCAACATAGTAACATGTTGTTACTATGCAGACTACATACCTGTTAGTCTGGAAGCAATAGACTATACCATATGGGCTAGGTATGTAGCAGGCAATGCCATCTAGGTTTGTGTAAGTTCACTCTGTGATGTCCACCAAAAGATGCAATCACCTGGAAACGTATTTCTCAGAATGTAGCCCCATCATTAAGCGAGAATGTGGAGAAGTATGTGCATACATATACACATATACTTGCGTGTGTGTGCATGCACACACACACACACACACACACTGTCTTTGTTGATTTACACTTGAATCAGAAGCTTAAGTGAAACAGTTAAATTTTCTAGGCAAGCCATAGTTGGTTTACCATTGTTCCAGCGTTGAGGTCTCAAGATGACCTTGTGTTCTGGGCGCAGGTGAGTGAGTCCTCCTTGTCCCACTTGGTCAGGCTGGCTGTTAGCATCCAGGGTGAACATTCCTGATGCTTTTCACTGGACAAGATAGCTGATGCCCTCTGTAATAGTTGATGGCCTCACAAACGGGCCACAGCTTTACACAGCCAGTGCTGCCTGCAGAGAGTGGCATTTTGCAGGCAGTGATGATAAACAGACCCTCACTGCTTGAAGATCAGAAAAGGTACTTAAGGTTCTCCTCATCTTGGAGCAAATGTCTGCCTGCAGAGGCTGAGAAGTTAATTAATCAACTGCTGACATTTAGCTGTGAATGTCCTTGGTCACTGGCAAGGAGAAAGCAGAGCCCTGTGTACTAGGAACCCTGTGTGCATGAAGCCTTGTGTGCACACACAGCCTTGTGTGCACACATAGCCAACCCTGTGTGCACAGAGCTGTGGGCTGTGAGAGTACTGGCAGGTACTGATTCTACTGCTTCTCTGAAGGGAACCAGGCAGCATAACTCAGTCCAGAATTATTGATGACACATCTTAAAAAAAAAGGCTGAACTTCTCTTACCTTTCTCTGAGGAGCTCAAATGTCCCCAAAGTAAAAAGCTTGACTACTTCTTCCTTTCCAGTTGTGATGAAAATGGGGATTAGTGGGATGTTAGAAGCAAAACCTCATCTATGAAGTTATGAATGAATAATTCTAATTTCTTTCTGAGTTCTGAGAAATCAGTTTGTTTTACATAGAAATGCAATATGTTCTTGATCTCTATGTATGCGATTAGAATTTCTCCCTCTACTTGGTATTTGTTTCATTACAGAATGAAATTTTGAACTTATATTTTTGGATATATTTCACTTCATGCATTTCAATGTCTGTTTTCTCCAAATCTCTGCTTCTATAGAACACTTCAACCCTATATTTTTTTCATATTAGCTTTAGAATGTGGAGAAGTAGGTGGAGATGCTTTCTTTAAGATTCCGACTCTCATTGGAGTAGACACTCCACCATCTCATGAATGTATTTGGAGGAATGTGCCAATTTTTAAGATAAATGATGATTGCTTAGTGCCGCTAAGAACAAATGGAAGTGCCACGCCAGCCTCAGCATCAACGCGTAGATGAGGTTCACAGGGTGGCAGCGCAACAATGCTGAAAATATCCACTCCAAGAAGGACGATCAAGGTGACAAGTCCAGAACGAATGGCGGTTTCAGAAGGGAGTAGGTTTTCTGGGTTGTAAAAGGAATCAGACTGCTCTGGGATTAGAGGGAATGACGGAATGAGGCATAACGGGTGGGAGCAGGAAGAGGGAGCAGGTGGTCAGTGTGGGCTCTGGTAGCTGTCCATTGTGGCAGGGGCTGGGCCTGAGTGGGGAGAAAGCAGGCAGGTACCTGAGAGCAGACCAGCCAAGACTCAGGATTCAGGGCACCAGCAGAACTGGGGCACAGCAATAAACCCACTCCAGCCCTGATAAGCTCGTCCACCATCTCACAGTTAGGAAATCTGGGAACAAAGATAGTTTAATTTCAGCATCCATGTGTTTCACTTTTTTAAAGGCACAAGGGTGCCCAGGGGCTAGTGGAGTCCCATCTTGTTACCAGGTCCTGGAATCTGCTGGGAGGATGTCTGTGGTCTGTAGGTGAAATGGGTGGAGGTGGGAGCTAGAGGGGCTCCTGGAAAGAATGAGAAGCATGATATGGCAGCAACAGCCATCAGAGAGGCCCGCCAGGTGGATGAATTTTGCATTGAAAAGCATTGTGATCCACCTTGCCATTGTCCAGAGGTAGATTATCCAATTTGTGACTCCCAAATCGATTTCTTCTCCCATTACACTCTTTGGCCACTGCCCTGTTCATTAGCACCTCTGCCAGAGGAAGGGGAAATTAGGAGAAGGCAGCCGATCTATATTTCAACAGCCTACTTGGCTCAGGGGGCAAAAGCACTGTGCTAATGAAGCCAAGGTCAAAGGTAGAAGCCCCAGGTGGGCCAGTTAGTTGGGCTACCTTAGCCGGCCTCAGACTGGAGCCCCAACTTAGCTAACTGGTCTGCACATGCATTTCTGCTGGCTGAGAAAAGTAGAGTGGGGGACTCACTGACATAAATCTGTGCCATCAGAAGAAATAACCCAGTGAGGTGACTGGTGGTTTATAGCACCCTCTCCTGGTCCCTAGAGCACCACTGTGGGTAGCTTCTGTCAGAAGATGTGGGTAGTGCATTTGGGTGTGATTTGTAGAATCCGTGTGTTCTCAATCACCACAGGTGATTGGACTTTGCAGTCAGTAGACTTTTCTAAAGAGTTTCAATATTTAATAAGCTGTGTGCCGTGTGTATCAACCAGGACAGCCTGATTGGTCTGTCTCTCTCTCTGCCATTAACTGATTTCAAAATGACCCTGCCTTTACACTGGGAGGTAGGAGATTTCATTTGGGAGGATGGAGTCCACATCTTTATGTGTATGCGTGTTCTTATTGAAGAAGAATGTATTTATTAAACTCTCACTGTACACCAGGCATTCTCCATGAGTTAAGACCTTATAGGTTGCGAAGTGGTAAATTCTAAAAGATAGCTACATTGGCAACCTTTTCAAGCAATTAAATGGGTTAGTTCTTATCAGAAAAGTGTAGGTTCTGTTGATAATCGTGGAACTGTGATGAATCCGCAGAAGAACTAATATAGATCGTTCTCACACTGCTAAAAATATACTACATGAGACTGGGTACTTCATAGACAGAAGAGATTTAATTGAGTCACAATTCCACATGGCTGGAGAGGCCTCAGGAAAGTTTACAATCATGGCAGGAGGCAAAGGGAAAGCAAGGCACATCTTATGTGGGGACAGGAGAGAGAGAGGGCACAGGGGAAACCGTCGTTTTTAAAACCATCTGATCTCATGAGAACTCCTTCACTATCACGAGAACAGCAGAGGGGAAACCACTCACGTGATTCGATGACCTCTCCCCAGGTCCCTCCTTTGACATGTGGGGATTACAATTCAAGATGAGATGTGGGTGGAGACACAGAGCCAAACCGTATCACCTAATATTGCTGAATGTGGGCAATATAGAAATGTTTGGTAGCTTTAGGCCAGGTTTACACAAGTTGTATCAAAGCCCAGTTGCCAAGTCTCTGACGGCCAGGTGGTGTTTGCACACACGAAAAGATTTGGCAGACAAACAGCACAAGACAGGTTGAGCACAGTCAAATACCTGGATGTTTAAAAAATGATCAGTATCTCTTTCACCCCAACGTATTTTGTGTTGAGAGACACTTATAAGGTGAAATGTTTCCTGAAAATATCTTTCTTGTTACAACTGGGTGACACCACCATTATGTCTTGCTTGCTCCAACAGCAAACAAACCATGACCGTCTTCACATTGTCTGTGATTATTCCTTAGTATCTGTAGCGACAGGAGATGTTAACAGAACATCCAAGGATCATGTGAGCCTAGTTTCAATCATATGCAAAGGTTTTAAGGCTTTCTCCTTTAAGGGCCAGGAAAAGAGCATTTAAGCCGCTTAAATTTTGGTGAAGAGGTAATCAGAACTGAGCTGAAGGGAAATAATGTTCTTCATCAACGGGAGAGAAGTTTGTCTCATTTTTACTAAATCATGACTATTGTGCAGCGCTTGGGGGAATGAGGGCCATTGTTTCGAGTTGTTGGATAGAATGAAGGAAAAGGGAAGAGAGAGGCTGAATGGCAATGGAGGATGTGACTTTAGACTGAGCACAAGTGTCTGCAGAAGAGAGGTGTGGGGACCGTAAACGCAACTTAAAAACAGTACACGGAGGGTCCAGAAGGTTCTTCCCCTCATCGTTTGTAGGGCCAGCTGATGGGCAGCTATCTTCACCCATCCTCATGGAGACAGCTTCCTCTCTGTACATGCCAAAGTTGGCTTAGTCCTGGCTGAGTGACCTCAAGCCTCGAGCAAGTGGGGCTGCTCCCCTTCACAGCTGACCAAGAGGAGGTGCTCAGCGGTCCCTCGCTCAGCAGTGCACCTCTTCCTGCCTAGTTCCTGGTACTCCAGAGGCTGAAAGATGCTCCATTGTCCTTCTAGAATTCTGGGAAGTAACTGTGGATCAGTCAAAGAATATTGAATAGTAAAATAAAATATAATAAAATAAACCATGACTCTTTCCCGCCGTGAATTTTGGATTACAAATTGCAAAGATCAAGCCTAGATCAAGCCTGCAGCAATCCCAGGGTCTGATGCAGGACCGGACTATGTCTGTCTTCAGGAATGTTTGTAGTTCGAAAGCTCACAAAGGAGCGTGTCCCAGAGACCGTGCTGAGAAGGAGAAGGGAGATGGGTCACTTTTTCCTCCTGAAGGGGGAAAACTGCAACAAAACCTCTGGCAGGATTTTCATTTTCCTTTCATAGACATTTTGTTTTTTCATTAATTTTTTTCTCCAGGGAGGCAGCCAGAGTGGGCAAAGGGAAATATGTAGGGGAAATAGCCTTGCTGAGATTAAACAAATCTCTGCTGCCGTGTGTCCATCTGCCCGTCCATCTGTGAATAACCTGTAATTATTAATAATATGAGTGATGTCATGAACATTCTGGCAGGAATGCTGAGCCCCAGAGACCACTCTGGAACCAGTCAGCACAGGACAAAGCCGGGAGAATGATCGGCCGTGTTTGCACTGAGCTGAGGATAAATCTGGCTCGCTGGTGTGCGCCGCGCCTGCCAAGCCCTCTCGGCAGTAGGACCGGAGCATATTGGGTTTTCTCATAAACTTCCGATGAGATCAGATTGGCGGCATCTCAAAGGAACACCTCTTATATAAAAAAAGGTTGAGTACACACTCCAGCAAAAAATGTCATTAAAAGGACACATGGTGCTGAGTGGGACAACCTTAAAATCACTGAAAATGGAGTGTTTAAAAGAGCACTGGAGAAACACATCCAAGAAGATGACAAAGGGGGTTGGGGGGAAATATTGGAGACATTTCCCTTGGGCCCTGTTTCTGTTTTCCATGAAAATACTCATGAAATCATATTGGGGGGATGGAGAGAAAAAAAAGAAAAGAAATTCTCAGTAAAAGCCACCCCTAGAAGAGTAGGACTCTAGAATATTCCAGAAATCACTCTATGGCATTTCACACTCATGGTTGACCTGAATAATTGGCAACAGTGCAAACCAATGCTGTGGTGCAGGAAGTTTCTGATTGCGGCAGGTGGGGGCCGATGGGCAGGTGCCGGCTGGGTGGGAGCCCTCAGCCGTGGGCTGTGAACAGGCCTTGGACCCCTATGTGGCTTCACCATGGGGCTTTAGTCATCCGAGTGGAGCTGTACAATGGCAGGGGTCTTTGTTGGTGTTGTTCATTATGATATCTCTAGCTCCTAGAATAGGAGTACTATAGTAGGTGCTCAACAGACATTTCCTAAAAGTGTTACTTTATGGCGACTCTGTTACAGATGTCTAAGAGCATATTTTGTGTCTGGCACAAGTATCTGGTCCAATTCTGGAAGCTACTGGCCAGGGGCTGGGTAGTGGGGGTGGGGGTATTAGAGAGAAAGAGATGCACCACCTCTATGTGATGTGGACGTCACACACAGCCTGTTCCTCAGGCCATAGGATTCTGTGAAATGGCTCCTTGCACAAGTGTCTGCCTTACTGCACCATGGTGTCTGCTGTTGGCTGTTTACCATGTTGTTAACTCAGCACCAGGATGATTCACAGCTGCCTCCCAGACAGCCTGGTCTCTGTGTGTTGGAAAGAACAGTGGTTTCCATTGCAAAAGTTGTCTTATTTCAAATAAAACAAAAAGCAGAAGTATAAAGATGAATCTCGTCCTGGAATGGATCTCCCATGGGAAACCTGAGAGTTTGGCAAAGGACTGTGATCCACTCCCAGGAAAAGGGAAGGCAATGTGGCAACCACGAGACCAAAACAGAGCAAGCTGCACTCTGCCAGTGAAGTCAAATCGCTCTTGGAAACATGAAAATTAGGATTGATGCTGTTGAACAACAGACATTCGAAACATACACTCCTAATCACAACAATAATGAGAAAATAAAAATAAAAATGAAAGCAAGAATGGCTAGCTTGTATTAAGCAGCTCCTCTCTGCCAGGCTTTTTACATACATCATTTCATTTAATATCCACAGCAACCCTACAAAGTAAAAGCCATTACTATCCCAATTTTGTAGATAAGAAACTGAGATTTGGAGATTAAGTGTATTGCCAATGTCACAAATCTAGGCAGTGGTGGGGCCACAATTACAAAACAGGTCATGCTGAAACATATAGGTGAAGGCAATGCCTCTAGAATGTGGGAGAAACTGACAAAGAGATAAAACGTAAGAAAATATGACAGACACATAGAGTAGAACTGTGAGGTTCTTGGCTGGGTGCAGTAGCTCACACCTGTAATCCCAGCATTTTGGGAGGCTGAGGTGGGTGGATCGCCTGAGGTCAGGAATTCGAGACCAGTCTGGTCAACATAGCGAAATCCCGTTGTCTACTGAAAATACAAAAAATTAGCCAGGTGTGGTGGTGTGTGCCTGTAATCCCAGCTACTTGGGAGGCTGAGGCAGGATAATTGCTTGAACCTGGAAAGCAGATGTTGCAGTGAGCCAAGACCACACCATTGCACTCCAGCCTGGGTGACAGAGTGAGACTCTGTCTCAAAAAACAAACAAACAAACAAACAAACAAAACAAACAACTCTGAGGTTCTTGGAGAGCCAGAGAAACAGATTTCATAATCAGGGTGATTGATTAAGTTCTAGAACTTAATAAAGTAAAATAAGTACTAGAGAAATATTAATGAAATTAAATAAAGCCAATATTGAAAAAATGAAAGAGTCGTGTTCCAGGTAGAATAAATAGGAAGCATCACCAAGCACCACAGCTGGGCCCTAAATTTTGGTGATGGGGTTTATGGATTCATGTCTGGCTATTCCTTTCCAGCCTCACGGCTCCAGCCTCCTGGAGGACTCCCTGCTCTCCTTGCCTTCTCTAAAGGCTACTGATGCTCTCCCCAGTCCCACAGCCTCCATCTCCTTTCCTCCTTCCTAGCAGAATTCTCCTTTTGTGCAGGCATTGGTCTGCTCTCGTATGTGGTCCTCAGCTGTCTAAGGATGCTGCCTCTGCAGGAGCTTGAATCGCGACCTGGGATTGCTCCAGGCAGTCTGCACACTCCATGCCCCAGGCACAGTCACAATCCTCCAGGTGAGTCTCAGACCCTCACTAGAGAAGGCAGGAACATTTTTTCTCCTATTGGCCATAGTGCCCACAGGCCCAGAGCTCCTGCAGTCTTACTGGTAAAGGTGGGGCTGAGAGAGTCACGTGTTGCAGGGCACCAGAGGTGAGCAAGGTGGAATACGTTTGGGAGAAATCCACCCTACTCTTGTGTCTGTCCATACTCGAGCTGATTTGTTTCTCTATTGTTTCAGCCAGTTGTGTCTGGTTGCTATCTCTGAAATGGAGAATATCCTCACTGATCATTTCTCCCCTCTGCAACGATTGTTTTGTAGTGTGGAGCATTTCCATTTCTGAAATGCAAATTTGGTCCCCACTCACCCCTAGCTTCTGCCATGGTCTAACTTCCTAGCCAGACTCTTGGCACACCAGGTTCCATGATCCTGGCTACACTGTACTTTTTTCTTGATTTGGTTTGGTTTCACATATTTGAGGTTTTGTAAGATCTCCCTCTTTGTGGAATGACTTCACTCTTCACCCCACTCTCTGCAACACAACAGGTAACTTTCTTCTTTGTCAAGTAAAGACCAAGATATTTTCCTGGAGAGTCTCCCTGGGTACCCAGTTCCTTCTGTTACCACCTGCATACCTGAAACTGTCCCCTTCCATGGCAGTAGTTACATCCTGCTTCATTTCCTCCTCTGACCCCTGCCAGAGGAGCATGAGCTTCTCATGACAAGAGTCCTATTTGTTTCTCTTTATATCCGTAACATTTTGCAGGAAGCCTGGCATGGGGAGAAGGTTTGACCACCATATGTTGGATTATACTGAACTATGGTAACATTCTTAAATTTCCAGAAAAAAAAAGAATTCTCCAAGTTCCACAAAATGAAAATGGAGCACATTTAGAAGAACTAAAATCAAGAGAGCTTCAAACTTCTCAACTGTAACAATCAAAGAAAGAAGAGAGCAGAATAATGGTTTCATAATATCTAAAGAAAAAGCATGCAAGTTCTGTTAGTTTTTTAGGGCTGCCATAACAAAATACCACAGGTTGGGTGGTTATTTTCCGACAGTTGTGGAGGCTGGAAGTCCATGATCTAGCTGTCCACGGGGCTGGTTCCTCCTGAGGCCTCCCTCCCTGGCTTGCCAACGGCTGCCTTCTTACTGAGTCCTCACAGCCACTTTTTCCTCTGTGTGTGTGCTTTCCTGATGACTCTCTCTGCATGTCCAGATTTCCTCTTCTTATAAGAAACCAGTCAGACTGAATTAGGGCCCACCCTAACGGCCTCATACTAACTTCATTATTTCTTTAAAGACCCTGTCTCCAAATATAGCCCCATTCTGAGGTACTGGGGGTTAGGGCTTCAACATATGAATTTTGGGGGACACAGTTCAGCCCATAACATAAGCTGCACCGTCATTCTCATGTAAAAACAACGGGAAGGCCCTGTAAGACTTGCATTTCCCAGAACTTCTGATCAACCTGGTTCTGTTCTGAGATCACAGGAAGGCTGAGATAAGCCTGAAATACAGATATCTTAAATAAAAATATAATTGTGGGAAAACACTTTTGCTGACCTGTGAAACTAAAAAATCTAAGAGATAAGTAAAATATATGAATGGGAGATGGACAGTTATGGATAGAGCAAGAGTCAAGAAGAATGTTAAGAGTGGGGGGATTATGGCTATGTCTAACCTATGGATAATAATTGGAACTCAATCACCTCAACTTCTTTCTTTCTCCACCTCATATCCAATGCATCAGCAAATTGTCAGTACTGCTCTGAAAGGTCTCCAGCTCTGACTGTGCCTCACCACCAGACTCTAAGGGGCCTGAACAGGGGCAACAACCTTCTACCTGGCCTCCCTGCAGCCTGGCCCTCACAAGAGGCCAGAAGGATCCTTTAAAATTTAATCAGACTAGCCGGGCATGGTGGCTCAGGCCTGTAATCCCAGCACTTTGGGAAGCTGAGGCAGGCAGATTGCCTGAGATCAGAAGTTTGAGACCAGCCTGACCAATATGATGAAACCCCGTCTCTACTAAAAAATACAAAAATTAGCTGGGCATGGTAGCATGCACCTGTAATGCCAGCTACTCGGGAGGCTGAGTCAGGAGAATCACTTGAACCCTGGAGGCAGAGGTTGCAGTGAGCCAAGATCATGTCATTGTACTCCAGCCTGGGCAACAAGAGCAAAACTCCATTTCACAAAAAACAAAAAACAAACAAAAAAATTAATCAGACCACTTTTAATGTAAATCACTTTTCTGCTGAAAAGCTTCTCAAGACCCCCTCCTGCATTCCAGCCCTTCTCCCCTGCCCTGGTCTTGTCAATTTTCCTCCCTGCTCCAGCCCTACTCACTCCCTTGTTGATCTTTAAGAACATGCCCTAGGGCCTTTGCACTGGCTATTCCCACTACCTCACTTTCCCCACCAGTTATTTCCATGTCTTATTTCTCTCTTCATTTGGTTCTTGGTTTTAATGCCAGTGTAGCCTGTGACCCCACAGAAGATGGCTCCCTGTCTTCCTCTCCCTGTCTCTGACCTTGCCTCATTTTCTCCACAGTGCTCCTTACTCTCTACCATGTTGGTACATTGCCTGTCTTCTTCCACTAGAACCTTGGAGCACAGACCAGAGACTCCCCACTCTGCCCTCTGGTGAGTCCTCTGTGCCTGGGGCAGTGTTTGCAGGGTGTGAGCTCAATATGGATTTCCTCCATGAATGAACAAAGGCGAGATGCCAAAACCAGAAGAAAAAAAAAAAAGGTCTCAAAATACAGGACTAAAGTAGTGAAAAATGGGCAAGGCTGGGTGTGCAAGCATGGCCCCCACCCTCCCTAAAAGAACCCCAAAGGCCAGTGGTGCTGAGACCTCATGAGCACTGGGATGACAGCCATTTTACAAATTTGGGTGTGATGCCTGAGACCACAGCAGTGAGAAGAATGGAGCGCGTACCTTCCAAGTAATTTCAAAGGTTACGTCCAGGTAGACCATGGTTAATGCATCAAAAATGACTAGTGATGAGGCTTCTCTAAACGAGGTAACAACAGACAGTGTTGATGACTATGCCAGTGACCACAAGGGTTTAAATTCACCCATCCAAAAAACTCCAGGTCACTGGGTAGGTTAAAAATTAAAATCTAACAGAATGTTGCTTATTAGACATCCAACTACACAAAAAGAAAAGATTAGAAATAGAGAAGGAAAACAGATATGCATGCTCAATCTTAAATACTAGATTAGAAGTCTTATTTATTTCGATAAAAATATAAAAAATAATAAATGCATGACATTAATTAAATTCCTTGGATAGGGTCAAATAATATAGCATCAAGGTATTTTAAATAAAATCCATGAGAAAAGTAACAGTGGAGATGGTTAGATATTGACAAAAACACAATCATAAGGCGATACACGCATTCACTATGAGTAGGAAATGCAAATAAAGTAGGAGTAGAGGGGAGGTCGTCAACATAAATAATAAGAGTAAATAGATACATGCAATACTATTTTGCCATAACAGGAATCACTCATATCTATTAAAAATTTTCTGTAACAAGATGGAATATAAATACAAATGATAAAACCTTCTAATTAAAAGATTACCCTTTGATCCAAACACAAAGGCAAATGGACACTAAACAAAGCCCTAAAGAAAATCTAAATAAACGTAAAAGAACAGAGGATTTCAGGGGCTTCATTCTCTAGTAGGAAGAGGAAAGCAACAGAAATTATAGACGTGATGAATACATCCAAGAGCTAGTTTTCTGAAAGACAGTGCAAAAACAATAACATTTATAAATCTCCAGAGAATCTAACTACAAGTGAAAAGGAGAAAGTGAACATAAACCAAATTAGAAATGAACAGGGGAAGAAATAGTAATAATAATAATAAAGGAGAAGAAATAATAATAATAATAATATTAATACATTTTGGAGACTTCTCTGCTTGTTGCATGTTCCCAGGTTTGGAAACAGCAAGGTGTTCCACCTGCTGTGAGTGGTGCCCTCAGAATATGGGAAGCCAGGCTGAGGGTGCAGAGATGTTATGGCAGGCGGGGGCTCTAGCTTTCGCAGGGTTCCAAGCCATGGGGGTTAGGGGTTATTTCTTGGTTGGATGTTGGCTGGTTTCAGGTTTTTTTGGCGGGTATATAGGTTCATTTTAGACCAGTATTGCCACAGGTTCTCAAACGAGAGAAAAGTGTGGGGCTGAGTCAGTCCTTTTCTGTTTTATTTGGAGGTTTGTTTACATTTTCAGCTCAGAGAAGATAATATTCCACGTATCATCTTAGAGCGTGTCTCTCATCTTCCACATGGGCCAATTCTCCTTTTCATCCTTTAGGGTACCTTTGCCATTTTGACGACTCACACAGACCTTAAATTGCATTCCTTAATATGGTCATGGCTGTTTAAACTAAAATTACAAGATGTTAAAAAAAGAGATACATACTGAAAATGGAAAAACAAAAATAAGAAGACTTTATTTGTAGATGACAGGCATATTTAACGAGAAAAGCCAAAGCAAGCAGATTTTAAAAGTGGGAGAATTAATAAAAGGGTTTAAGTACGACTACCATTTACAGGGTAAATTGTCAAAACTGGAATGGATTCCTTTGCTGTAGCGAAGACTACATGGATCCCTTCTGCCAATGTCATCCCGTTCCTAAAGCAGTGGGGAGCATCGCTTAGAACCCGGGGAATCTGCCGAGGCAGGACTGAAGAGAACCAAGCAACGCTATTGGAATAGAGACATGCCGTGGGCTAGATGCAGTGAGACCCTGCGCTTTGGGGTAGCAGGGGACTGGGGGCTAGGTCCTGTCCCTTTGGAGTGCCTGCTATGTGGTTTGCATTAATTTTATTAATAATTGTTTTCAGACTTTAGAATAGTGAAAAATCACCCCAAGAAAGAGTGAAACGTGGAGGTTTCCAGGTCTGTGCCAGGGGCTTCAGCACATCTGCGCGGGGCTGGAATCTACTTTTAGTCCAGTGAGAACCTGAGGCAGAGTCCCCGATGCCTGTGTGAGGTACGCAGCTCCGCCCCCTGGGCCTCATTCCTGATTTTCGGATGAGGAAGAGCAGAGCTGAGCAGGATGCAGCAACCCACTCACAGTGCCGCTGGCCTTGGGTGTGCCTTGTTTGGCTTCTGCAGACAGAAGGTGTGACGGTGTGTGTGGGCCCGTGGACGCCCGTGCAGGCACATATGTACATGTGTGCTATGCATGAGGTGCTTGTCTTCGCCACTGCAAGCAGCAGGGACCACCTGCACCAAGAGGTGCTGTGCAGACCCCAGCCCATTTCTCAGGACTCCATGGGCGCCCACAGGACGTGCTCTCATCCCTGCGAGGGAAGTGGCTCCTGGTGGTCTGGGCTCCTGTTGCTAGGAAACCGCTCCCTTCGATTGTGTATGTCGAGCATGCCTGTGTTTGTCTTTGGCTCTCAGAAGGACAAAATTCACCATGTGGCGACGGAGAAATAATATTGAAAACTACTTAAAAATGAAAGAAGTGCCAAATGGTGCTCTGGATTGCAGATGCTCCCTGTGCTGCTGGCGTCGCGTGGACGGGGGACCCCGGTTACATTCTGAGGCGCTGCTCTGTCTCCCCTGCACTGTGCCTTGCTCCCAGATAGCTCTGCGCACAGCCCTGTCCTGTGTTCCCCTGGCAAGCCGGCCGTGGTGTGCAGGTTTGCAGGGCAGCACGGGGCTTGTGGCTTGCCGTTTGTCCCTGCTCTCTCCCTCTTTGTCGAGACAGGCATCCAGGCAGAAGGGCAGGCCACGTGTAAGTCTGAGCCACCTCTTAGTGTCTGGAGAAGTGGGGAGCCGTGGGGACCTGGCAAGGCACACTTCACCGATTTGGAGGCAGAAGATGCTAGGGAGACAGTGGTAACTGCTTTTGGGGTGGCGCTGGTCTGGCCTGACCACCTGTGACTCTGTGGGCAAAGGTCAAGGTCGCATTGCAGCCTGTGGGTCAGGATGCCGGGGCTGTATCAATTGGCTGGCTGCCTGGGAGAGAACTGGGGATTTTCTTGCCATACAGCCGGAAGGAGAGTTCACTCTGGTGCCCGGTGGCCTCTTCCCAGTTGCCTCCTTCCCTGCTACACTTCTGGTTGCTCACACCTCCAGCTCATCCATTTGTGTCAGGGCCTCCGGGTCCTTGGTGCCCTGGCCCACACCAGGCCTTGGCCCCGGTTGACATGTGACTTTGAACTCCCCACCCTGGGGCCGCTTGTTCCAGCAGGCAATTCCCTGGACTGACCTCCTTTCAAGTTCTCCAAGTTGATCATGGCCCCTGGTGCGAGCATGAGCATTTCCTGCCACCTCCTGTCTGCCTGCTGATGCTCTGGGCATCTCCAGCGAGCCCCCTGCAGACCCTCTAACCTACAAGCAAACAGAGCAGGGAGAGGCTGTGCAGGCGATCAGGCGCTCTGGCTGACCAGGATGCCTTAAGATGAAATATGAGTAAGAATATGCACTGGGGGCCTGTGGGTCCTGCTGGCAAACTTACACCTTGTCTGGCCTCCATGTGGGACCAAACCTGCCTCCCAACCTCCCTTGGCAGGTGGAGGCATGAGTGTTGGGGGCCGCCGAACACTAGGAAGTGTCCTCATGCATCACAATTACAGAAACACCTGTGCTAAATACCTTTGTGCGGGTTGGTTGTGCAAATTCACGAGGTGTTCAATTGCTTCCAAATTTCTCATTTCTACACTGTCAACAAGCCGCAGGTGTGCACGGCATGAGCCGCCACTGCTGTGGTTTGGAGGCCTGTGCTGACAGCTTTGCATCCAGCTTGCATTTGTCCTCACCAGCGCCCTGCACCCCATGTATATCCCCGCATTTGCAGAGGGCTTGGAGGAGATTCGTCACGTCGTGCCCGCCTCTCGGCTCTTGGCATCCAAGGATGGGAGGAGGGAACAGAAGGTAAAAGCGCCACGGATGGAGCTCTCAGGTGGGACTGGCACCGTCTAAGGCCTTACCGATGGAAAATGGGAAGCAGAGCCACAAGGAGTTTCTGCTCAAGAGAACAGACCGGCTCGAGGTGCGTGCTGCTGGCCTGTGCTTGCATCTGGCCTGGGCTATTTTAAAGAATTTTGCAATCATTACCAATATCAAATGTCAAGAACGTTCACCTATTAAATCTGGATTTCTGGCTCATTTTGGTCAATGGACAATCTGTTCTGCAGAGCCCACATTCCCCTGTTTAAAGCATGATTATTGGCCTCCTCTGTGGAAGGAACATACCCTTGTTGGCACGCTTCATGCCCGACCATCCCTTGCTGGGCCCCTGCAGGCAGTTGGGTTGGTGGCAAGTGGCTGAGAAAGCCGCTTCCACATGCACACAGGCAGCTGGGCAGATGCATGGCATTCTCCTCTGGACGGCAGCCTCGAGTATGGGCTTACAGAATGCTGCAGACCCCACACTTGAATATTTTTTCTAGATTTGTGCAGAAAATTGTTCCTGACTATTTCCTAATTTAGAAACATAACACTGGGAATTTCCTGCTGGCAACGTTTTGGATTGAGACTTTAAGTGTTTTCTAGCTTTCTAGTTGGTGAGTAGCCAAAACTGCTTGGTGTTCTTTGTGACTGTCTCTACCCCTGCAGATGCTCCTCCTGTCGCATGATCAACCCTGGCAACCACAAGTCCTGTTGCTGCAGGGCCAGTGCTCCCATGGGAAGGAGTTGAACCAATGTCCTGGGACTCTGCCCTTTGTGCTGGGACCAGAGCTTCATCCAGTTCTCCATCCTCACGTAGGCCCCCCGGGGTGGAGCAGGGGTGTTGGGAGGCAGCATCCTCTCTCAGTTGGCTTTGGTATCTCTGGGTGCCTGTGAGCTCCATACAGCTGCTCTGCCAGTGCAGGTGTTTCTGAGTAAATAACCACGGCCCTTAATAAGTCCAGACTCAGTCGCTTTTTTAACAAAAGAGGTTCCACACCCTTCTGGAAGGCTGGATGCACTCACAGCAACCTTTGCCCACCTTCACTATTTGATCACTGACAGTAAGTTTCCATCTCCCTAGGTGTATCAGGAACTGCACAGGATAGAATAAAATTATTACAACATGCACCTCTTGAGCGCCTACTTTGTGTCAAGAACTATGCTAACCCAAAAGCACAGTGGTGAGCGGATTACACTTGGATTCTGCCCCTGCTGCTGCAAACTCACCGAAGAACATGCCAGACACGCAGACAGCTCAGAAAAGAGCCAGGGGCCAGGCCGCAGTGCCTTCTGCCAGGGCTCTTGAAAGCAGGGGCCATGGAGGCTGAAGATGTGAGGGAATGCTTCCCAGCAGCAGTAGCATTTGAGGTCTTGCAGGATGGAGGACAACCATTCCAGGCAGGGGTACTGAAGAGAGCATGGACATACAAAGCTGGTGACACCAGGTCAGAGGAGACAGACACACTCAGCTTCCCATGAGTGCATGAAAGATCCAGGCTGGAGCCTTCTCTGGGAGGAAGTTGGTCTGGGGTGGGGCCGAGGGGGCCGAGTCTCCCCTACCTGAAGGAAGAGAGGGTTAGACGTCGCACGTGTGTATTCTCATCCCTCCGTCTCCTCTCTCACGAAGGCATTTTCTCGAGTACTTCCTCTCATGAGCACTGCACACCATTCCCCTGCCTGCTTTCTCTCCACCTACTAGCAAGGCAAAGCTCCCAGCCTGCCCCAGCCTGGACACCTGCCCCAGCCTGGACACCTGCTGGCAAAAATCTGCAGCCCCACTGATTGGCCTCAACCTGAAATCAGGACCACTGATTCAAAGAACATTCGACCATGCAGCCAAGTCACCTGCCCTGCTCTGGTGTGTTTCCTCTCCCACTCTTCAATGTGATTCTTCCACACCATCTTCTCCTCCCTACCTTCTCAAACTCCTCATTTGGCTTCCCCCTACCAATTTCCTAGCCAGGACCTTATTCTTATGTCACTGAGCAAAACCATTAGAAGGGGACTGAGCATCTTCCCACCACCACCTCAACCCGTCACCTGCATCTGTCTCCACCTTCATGTCCTGGAGGAGGAAGAGCCTTGCTCTCATCAGAGGAAGCTCCTCCTCCTGGGTGGGGGCCCTTCTTTTGCCTTCCCAGGACTTTGAGTCTGCCATTGTGCCCCTGTCTCTGGCATCACTAACGTCCCTCTCTGCATTAGATAATGGCCTGCAGTGTGCATGAAGATGTCTTAAGGAGACTGTCCTCTAGGGCCCCTCACCTCTATCCAGCGATGGCTGTACTTGTCCTCCAGGCCAGCCAAGGCCCCTGCTGGGTGAGGCGTGTGTTCATGTGTTGGTCCCCAATGTCCCTTGATTGAAGAGTGATGTCTACTTTTTTCTGCTGGTGCGCTGGCCAGGTGGCTGCCTCTAGCTCCCCTGGCTCCTATGCTGTGATGAAAATCTCCCCAGTCCCAGGCTTTTGTGTCCTGCAGTGAAACAGCCTTGCCTTGCCCCTCACCTAGTGGATCCCAGTCAGCCTTTATATTATAGCTGAAGAGTCACTTCCTCAGGGCACCTGCTTCCCTGGCCACAGAGGCCAATTTTCCCTCCGGTGAGAGGCTTCCCCTGCATCCCTGTAGACCTGGCACCATGAGACTGTCAGATCTGAGTGGTGTGTTTTTTGATATGGGAGTGTTGGCTGGAAGTTAGAAGACTTGTTCATGAGCCCCTTGCTCCTCTGTGCAGGAGCCTGAAGCCAGCCCCTGTGGCTTTGTCCTGACCGCATGCCACTGCCCTGAGGACCACACTCTCTCCTGGCTGGCAGCCCTGCTCCAAAGCTTTCCGAGCACTTCCAGCTGGAGCTCGGGGCGGGTGGGCATCACTTTCATGAACTGTCAGTTTACCATTGAAGAACGGGAGGAGGGAGAATTGAAAGGAAAGGAGAGAGGGAGGAGCGCAGGGTTGGCACATTGCTGCTGCTGCGGCCGAGGTGCACCAAAGTGTCACCAGAAGCTGGGACAAAGCCGGGGGTGGCTCCTCCCTCAGAGCCTCAGAGAAGCCCACCTTACTGACAACCGGACTCCTGGTCTCCAGAGCGGCAGGAGAACACACTTCTGAGGCTTGGAGGCCCCTGCACTGTGAAAAGTTGTGACTGCAGTCCCAGGAAATGGATACAATGATCTGAAAACATCAGGGGATTTGGTAACATGGATCTCATTGGCATAAAATAAATAGGCAGAAAATCTAATTCTTTAAATCTGTTTGCGTTTTGGCACATTGGCTGATCCATTTTGCTATCCACTAATTGAATAAATACATGAAAACTATTTTGTTTTTGAAAACGGAGGTGACAGGAGCCTGCAGTGCACGTTAGAGGGCACACAGAGGGAGGTCACCCTCAGGACCCAGCTGACCCCATAGGATAGAACATTTCCAAGTGTTGCAGCCTCCGTAAGGACTAGGGGTCACAGCGCTGCTGTTCTGCAAATTTATCTCGGAATCATTTTCACAAACTCTGTTTTGGGTTAAAGACAGAAATCTATCAAACAGCACACAGATTAACTTATCACTGAGTTAAATGGGTTGTCAGTGTGGGGAGCCTGGGCTCGGCCCAGTGAATTCAAATGCATGTAAATTTCCCTGGTGGCAGAAGAGAGGATGGTGGGGCTGTCAGCTGGTGACATGTGGAAATACATTAACAGTGTTTAAAATACATTTGAAGGGGCCAGCTCATATTTTGATAACACGCACCCTGACAAATGATTTGTGGAAGATGGGAAATTCCAGACTCATCATCAATTTCAGAGGAATCTTTGTAATAAGCCCCTCCCAGGATGTTGGGTGTTTTAGACAAGTTCTAAAACAATTAACAATGCCTGCCTGGGCCAAGCAGGTCCCCTGTGCCGCTGAGGGATGGAGCCAGCATTCTGATAGCATTGCTTGTCAGCATCACTCCAGCTTACAAAAAAATGATTAAAAACTTCAAAAGAACCAGTTTCATTGTGTTATGCACCTGTACAGTGGCTACCCCACACAGAAGGCACTGGATCCTCTCAATTCTGCAGCTAACTTGGCTCGGTGATTTTAGTCTTGCATATTTGGTTGGAAACTGGATGTTCTTGACTTTACGTAATTATTCTTAGTGTTTAAGGAAAAGAGAGCTACTGAGAGCCACACTGTGTCTGTTTAAAGAATGGACCTGTCCCTTTGGGGTGTGAGTTGGTTTTCATAACTGCAGGGCTTGCTGGATGTCTCCCCAGTTTTCAAGTGAGGCCCCAAAGTAAGTGACTCTTGAATGGTAAATGTCTATACCCCCAACTTCCCTGGATAAATAGAGCAAGTTCTTCTATAAAGATAAGTCACAATCTCCTGTCATCTCCTGGGTCCCTTCTTGCTCTCCTAGCCATGTGGAGTCCTGGAGTCCTAATTAAATCCCAATTCCAATCTCGCCAGGTCTCCTTTTCATGGCAGCCTACCTTTAAAATTGGCGCTCAAGAGCCGGCGTCTCCTGACAGTGCCAGAGATATGGTGGAGCTGGACCCTTTCTTGAGCTAGAAATAAATTCATTGATATCCATGAGCTAAACTGGAACTGTGGTCCCTTTCTTGATATAGTCCTTTTAAATCATACATATTCATATCTGAATTAACGTGACAGAATAATGAACTAGGTCTTGGTCCTGATCTCACTCAGGACACACACAATTCTAAAACTACAAGACAAGGGCTGCAATGGCAGAACTTACAGGGAGCTTTGTAAGCACAGTGGTCTGGCACCTAACTCAGAGTAGGGCTGAGAGCCAGAGGTGGGCAGGCTACCCAAGGGAGGTCGGGAGTTGGCGAGGTGCAGATGAGCAGGGAAGAATGATCATGGCTGGGCCCCCCGTGTGTAAAGGTATGAGAATCGAGCATTCATGATGCACCTACTCTGTGCTATGTCCTGGAACTCAGTTTGGGGATTTGGAAAGACAAGACGAACTTCCTTCAAGGAGGCCGTTGGAGGAAACGACCTTGTCTGATCTGAGAATCACGGATCACCCTCAGTACCCGAGTAAAACCTGCGTCTCCGGAAGCAGGTCTGAGATGGCCACTTCTCTCCAGCAGGATTTCTCAGCCTCGGCGTTATTGACATTTGGACTGGAGAGTCCTTCACTGTGGCGAGCTGTCCTGTGTGTTACGGTTTCACCACATCCCTGGCCTCTACACACGATATGCCAGGGGCACCACTCAGCCTTAAGTTGTGACAACCAAAACTGTCTCCAGACATTGCCAAATATACCATCAGAGGCACCATGATTTTTACTTGCCAGTAACTACTCTACAGCCACCGGGAGAGCAAGAAAGCTCTGTCTTCCCTTGTTCATCACTGAATGTGGAATCGGGTAGGTTACGACTAGGAGGCCTAAGTTCAAAGGGCTCAGACAGGTAGGAGGGTGTTGTTTTTTCAGACAATGGTCCAGCATTGTTGGGTGGCCCACAGTGGGCAGACAGGGCCCCTGCTGAGCTGTGCCGAGGCTGGACATCTCCGTCTTGTGACTTGGGTCTATGGTGTTGCTCCTGACTGAGGGGGTACCCTGGCCCACGCGGGCCTTGGAGAGGAAGCAAAGAACAAGTTGGGGGAAGCAATGTTATCACTGAAATCCACCAGGAAGCTGCCCACGGGGGTTCTGTTCACTTTTCCACAGTCACGTCACCCTTCCTCGGTGCAAGCCGAGCGGCGAAGTTAACCCACCGCTGGGTGGCCACGCCCTGGTGACAATGCAGGGGAAGGTGGCCGTTACTAAAAGGAGGAGGGCAGTGGGACACCGGGGAAGTGACAAGTCTCTGCCACACCCGACAGACGCCCGAAGGGAGCCTGCTGGGCATGGACATAGACTCAGGCACTGGGGACAGGCAGAGGGTCAGACATAGTCCCTGTCCCGACAGCACATATACTGCACTGAGGAGGAGGGAGGCTGACAGCTACAAAAAGAAATGAATGTAAGTTTTGATAAGTACCTTGAAGGAAACAAATCAGGGCACTGAGGGAGAGAGAATAAAAGTGTGGGGGACTGACTTTAGACTGGTGGGTGGAGAGGGCATCATGTAGGACATGACAACTGAGGTGAATCTTGTGTGACCAGAGGGAGCCAGCCATGGGCAGCAAGGCTGTGTATGTGATGTGTGTGTGTGTGTGTGTGCGTGCGCACGTGCAGTGTTGGTATGTGTGCTGTGTGTGCATGTGTGTGGGGTGTGTGGTGTGTGTGTAGTGTGTGTGCATGTGTGTGTAGGGTGTGTGCACATGTGTGATGTGTGAGCATGATGTAGGTATATATAGTGTGTGTGCAGGGTGTGTGTGCACATATGTGTGTGCATGTGGTGTAGGTATGTGTAGTGTGTGTTCACATATATGGCATATGTGCACACGTGAGTGCATGCATGCACACGTGTGCAGGTATGTGTAGTGTGTGCATGTGTGTGCACAAGCAGCATAGGTGTGTGTAGTGTGTGTTCACATGTGGTTTGTCTGCACATGTGTGTAGGTATGTGTAGTGTGTGCATGTGTGTATCAGGGGCCTGTGCATGTGTGTGGTATGTGTGTACATGCAGTGTAAGTATGTGTAGTTTATGTTCACATGTGTGTACACATTTGAGTCAGTCTGTGTGTAGGTACATGAGTGTGGTGCACGTGTGTGTGTGTGTATATGTGTAGGTAGTCAGGGAAGTATATTCCAGGCAGAGAAGACATGTGCAAGCCATAAGGCAGAAAAACAGAGCCAACATAACCCCTCTCGCTGGATCCATACTGCAGTGAGCCATGATTGTACCACTGTACTCTAGCCTGGGTGATGGAAGCAAGACCCTGTCTCAAAACAAAACCAAGCCAAACAAAATATTAGAATTAGCTTATCAGATTCCACAGAACATTGTACTAGAATTTTACTAGGAGCATTGTATATTTTGGGCTATTTTTATGTCTTCCAATAAATTGCATTGCTTTCTTTATCAAAGTTCATTTTTCTTTGCCAGTTTTGTCTCATTTTCTCTAAGCTTTTTTACCTTGAGTTTTTTTTTAACTACAGAAAAGTTGAAAAATTGGTGCAATGAATCTTCACATAGTCTCCACCAAAATTTATAAATTATTAATATCTTATGTTTATTTTTTATGAACAATTAGAGAGTAAGTTGCAGAAGTCGTGACACCTCACCCCTACATGATTACATTTCCAATGAAAGAAACCAGTCTTCTGCAGAACCACAGTACTGTCATCATAAACAAGACATTGAATCAGATTAGAGTTCCCTGTTGTTAAAAACTCAAGGTAAAAAAGAAGAGGGACCTGACCATTGCAAGAAAAACAAACAAATAGAAAGCAACAGCAACAGTATCAAAAAATAAAAAGTCCCCACAAAAACCCCATCCAAGCCTCAAAGATTGATACTAGACAAACTCATGAAGATAAGAAAGAATCAGCAAAAAAATGCTGAAAACCCAAAGGGTCAGATTGCCTCTTCTCCTCCAAATGATTGTAGTGCCTTTCCAACAAGAGTGCAGAACTAGATGGAGTATGAGATGGACAGAATTGACAGAAGTAGGCTTCAGAAGGTGGATAGTAAGAAACTTCACTGAGCTAAAGGAGCATGTCCTAACCCAATGCAAAGAAGCTGAGAACCTTGATAAAAGGTTAGAGGAGCTTCTAACAAGAATAACCAGTTTAGAGAGGAACATAAGGGACCCGATGGAACTGAAAAACAAGGCACAAGAACTTCATGAAGCATACACAAGTATCAATAGCCGAATAGATGAAGGAGAAGAAAGGATATCAGCATTTGAAGACCTTCTGGCTGAAATAAGGCATGCAGACAAGATTAGAGAAAAAAGAATGAAAAGGAACGAATGAAACCTCTGAGAAATATGGGACTATGTAAAAAGACTGAACCTATGACTGATTGGAGTACCTGAAAGTGACAGGGAGAATAGAACCAAGTTGGAAAACGTGCTTCAGGATATTACCCAGGAGAACTTCCCCAACCTAGCAAGATAGTCAACATTCAAATTCAGGAAATACAGAGAATACCACTAAGATACTCCACAAGAAGATCAACCCCAAGACGCATAATCATCAGATTCTCCAAGGTAGATGTGAAGGAAAGAATGTTAAGGGCAGCCAGAGAGAAAGGCCAGGTCACCTACAAAAGGAACCCCATAAGACTAACAGTGGATGTCTCAGCAGAAACCCTGCAAGCCAGAAGACAGTGGAGGCCAATATTCAACATTCTTAAAGAAAAGAATTTTCAACCCAGAATTTAATATCCAGCCAAACTAAGCTTCATAAGCAAAGGAGAAATAAAATCCTTTCCAGACAAGCAAATGATGAGAAATTTTGTCACCACCAGGCCTGACTTGCCAGAGCTCCTGAAGGAAACACTAAATATGGAAAGGAAAAACTGGTACCAGTCACTGCAAAAACACACCAAAATATAAAGACCAGTGGCACTATGAAGAAACTGCATCAACTAGTGTGCAAAATAACCAGATAGCATCAGGATGACAGAATCAAATTCACACATAACAATATCAACCTTAATTGTAAATGAGCTAAATGCCCCAATTAAAAGACACAGACTGGCAAATTGTATATAAAGAGTCAAGACCCACTGGTGTGCTGTATTCAGGAGACCTGTCTCACATGCAAAGACACACATAGGCTCAAAGTAAAGGATGGAGGAAAATGTACCAAGCAAATGGAAAGCAAAATACAAAACAAAACAAAACAAAACAAAAAACAAAAAAAAACTGCAGGGGTTGCAATCCTAGTCTCTGACAAAACAGACTTTAAACCAAAAAAGATTTAAAAAGACAAAGAAGGGCATTACATAATGGTAAAGAGATCAAATCAACAACAAGAGCTAACTATCCTAAATACATACGCACCAAATACAGGAGCACCCAGATTCATAAAACAAGTTCTTAGAGACCTACAAAGAGACTTAGACTCCCACACAATAATAGTGGAGACTTAACACCCCACTGTCAATATTAGACAGATCAATGAGACAGAATATTAACAAGGATATTCAGGACTTGAACTCAGCTCTGGATCAAGTGACCTAATAGACATCTACAAAACTCTCTACCCCAAATCAACAGAATATACATTCTTCTCAGTGCCACATGGCACTTACTCTAAAATTGACCACATAATTGGAAGTAAAACACTCCTCAGCAAATGCAAAAGAACTGAAATCAAAACAGTCTCTCAGACCACAGTGCAATCAAATTAGAACTCATGATTAAGAAACTCACTCAAAACCACACAACTACATGGAAATTGAACAACCTGCTCCTGAAAGACTCCTGAGTAAATAATGAAATTATGGCAGAAATCAAGAAGTCCTTTGAAACCAATGAGAACAAAGAGACAATGTACCAGAATCTCTGGGACACAGCTAAGGCAGTGTTAAGAGGGAAATTTATAGTACTAAATGGACACATCAGAAAGCTAGAATGATCTTAAATCAACACCATAACATCACAATTAAAAGAGCTCGAGAAGCAAGAGCAAACAACGCTAGCAAAACACAAGAAATAACTAAGATCAGAGCAGAACTGACAGAGAGAGAGTCACAAAAAACCCTTCAAAAAATTGAATCCAAGAGCTGGGTTTTTGAAAAAATTAACAAAATTGATAAACTTCTAGACAGACTAATAAAGAAGGAAAGAGAGAAGAATCAAATAGACACAATAAAAAATGATAAAGGGGATATCACCACCAATCCCACAGAAATACAAACTACCATCAAAGAATACTATAAATGCCTCTATGCAAATAAACTAGAAAATCTAGAGTAAATGGATATATTTCTGGACACATACACTCTCCCGAGACTCAACTAGAAAGAAGTCGAATCCCTAAATACACCAATAACAAGTTCTGAAATTGAGGCAGTATTTAATAGCCTACCAACCAAATAAAGGCCAGGACCAGACGGATTCACAGCCAAATTTTACCAGAGATACAAAGAGGAGCTGGTACCATTCCTTCTGAAACTATTCCAAACAATTGAAAAGGAGGGACTCCTCCTTAATTCATTTTAGGAGTCCAGCATCATCCTGATGCCAAAACCTGGCAGAGACACAACAACAACAAAATGAAAACATCAGGCCAATATCCGTGATGAACATCAATGCAAAAATCCTCAATAAAATACTGACAAACCCAATCCAGCAGCACATCAAAAAGCTTATCCACCATGATCGAATCAGCTTTATCCCTGGAATGCAAGGCTGGTTCAACATATGCAAATCAATAAACATAATTCATAACATAAAGAGAACCAATGACCAAAACCACATGATCATCTCAATAGATGCAGAAAAGGTCTTCAATAAAATTTAACATCCTTTCATGTTAAAAACTCTCAATAAACTAGATATTGATGGAACATATATCAAAATAATAAGAGCTGTTTATGACAAACACACAGACAATATCATACTGAATGGACAAAAACTGGAAGCATTCCCTTTGAAAACTGGCACAAGACAAGAATGCCCTTTCTCACCACTGCTATTCAATGTAGTATTGAAAGTTACGGCCAGGTCAATCACACAAGAGAAAGAAATAAAGGGTATTCAAATAGGAAGAGAAGAAGTCAAATTGACTCTGCAGATGACATGATTCTGTATTTAGAAAACCCCATCATCTCAGCCCCAAAGCTCCCTAAGCTGAGAAGCAACTTCAGCAAAGTCTCAGGATAAAACATCAACATGCAAAAATCATAGGCTTTCCTATACACAAACAATAGACAAGCAGAGAGTTAAATCATGAATGAACTCCCATTCACAATTGCTACAAAGAAAATAAAATACCTATGAATATAGCTAACAAGGGATGTGAAGGACCTCTTCAAGGAGAACTACAAACCATTGCTCAAGGAAATAAGAGAGGACACAAACAAATGGAAAAATCATTCCATGCTCATGGATGGGAAGAATCAATATCATAAAAATGGCCATACTGACCAAAGTAATTTATAGATTCAATTCTATTCCCATCAAATTATCATGGACATTCTCCAAAGAATTAGAAAAAACTACTTAAAATTTCATATGGAACAAAAAAAGAGCTCATATAGCCAAGACAATCCTAAGCAAAAGGAACAAAGCTGGAAGCATCACGTTAGCTGACTTCAAACTATACTACAAGGCTAAAGTGACCAAAACAATTTGGTGCTGGTACCAAAACAGACATACAGACCAATGGAATAGAACAGAGGCCTCAGAAATACCACACATCCACAACTATCTGATCTTTGACGATCTGGACAAAAAAACAAGCACTGGGGAAAGTATTCCCTATTTAATAAATGGTGCTGGGAAAACTAGCTAGCCATATGCGGAAAACTGAAACTCCAGTTTTCCTTATACCTTATACAAAAATTGACTCAAGATGGATTAAAGACTTAAATGTAAAACTCCAAACCATAAAAACCCTGGAAGAAAACCTAGGCAATACCATTCAGGACATAGGCATGGGCAAAGACATCATGATGAAAATGCCAAAAGCAATTGCAACAAAAACCAAAAATGACAAATGGGATCTAATTAAACTAAAGAGCCTCTGCACAGCAAAAGAAACTATCGTCAGAGTGAACAGGCAACCTACAGAATGAGAGAAACTTTTTGTAATCTACCCATCCAACAAAGGTCTAATATCCAGAATCTACAAGGAACTTAAACAAATGTACAAGAAAAATACAAACAATCCCATCAAAAAGTGGGCAAAGGATATGAACAGACACTTCTCAAAAGAAGACATTCATGCAGCCAACAAAATAAGAAAAACAGCTCAACATCACTGACTATTAGAGAACTACAAATCAAAACCACAATGAGATACCATCTCACACCACTCAGAATGGCGATTATTAAAAAGTCAAGAAACAACAGTTGCTGGTGAGGCTGTGGAGAAATAGGAATGCTTTTACATTCTTGGTGAGAACGTAAATGATTTCAACCATTGTGGAAGACAATGTGGTGGTTCCTCAAGGATCTAAAACCAGAAATATCATCTGACTCAGCAATCCCATTACTGAGTGCATACCTAAAGGAATATAAATCATTCTGCTATAAAGACATATGCACATGTGTGTTTATTGCATATATACAATATTTACAATATTGTATTTACAATTACAAATAGCACTATTTTCAATAGTAAAGACATGGAACCAACCCAAATGCCCATCAATGCTAGACTGGATAAAGAAAATGTGGTACATGTGCACCATAGAATACTATACAGTCATAAAAAGGAATGAGATCATATCCTTTATAAGGACATGGGTGAAACTGGAAGCTAACACAACAAACTAACACAGGAACAGAAAACCAAACACAGCGTGTTCTCACTCATAAGTGGGAGTTGAACAATGAGAACACATGGACACAGGAAGGGGAACAACATACACTGGGGCCAGTCGGGAAATGGGGGGTGAGGGGAGGAAGAGCATTAGGACAAGAGCTAATGCATGGATTCAGGGCTTAAAACCTGGATGATGGGTTGATGGGTGCAGCAAACCACCATACCACATGTATACCTATGTGACAAACCTGCACGTTCTGCGCTTGTATCCTAGAACTTAAAGTTAAAAAAAAAAAAAAAAAGAATTATTGTCTGGGGTGATAGTTTGAACTCATATTATTATATAGCCTTTCATTGAATCATTTGACATCCATTGATGATCCTTGCCTTAGTCTATTGCAGTAGTGGTGGCAAGATGATATTTTTAATTTTAAGGTCCTTTTTGCATTTACAAGCTGACATCAATTCTGTAGATTTTTACCTCACCTCCTTTCCTTTCTTGATTATCACTATGGACACATGAGTTTTTTATTTTTTAAAAAAGTTATAGTCCATTACCATATTTACTTTTTCTGATCCTCAACCTGATCCATATTTGGGCAATTTAATATTTAGACTCCCTCCTGTGTTCCTTGAATCCATTTTAATCATTTTTGAGCACTTCTTTGACTTCTGAGAAGAACGTATTCTAGGCTTTCCTTGTACTTTCCTCATCCGCCACTTCCAAGCTCCTCAGAGCTAGAATTGGCAGTTTTTCCCAAGAACACTGGTTAATTTTAGTGGGAAAACATTTAGTCATTTAGGTTTTTGACTTTTTTTTTCTATTGACCATAGTATAGTTTTTATGCTATTATAGGTGGTATTTTGAAAGCCCAATCTTGGTTGCTTATCACTGGATTTTAAAAAATTGATTTATGTATATTGATATTATATCTAGTAAATTTGGCAACCTCTTTATTAGTTCTAATTATTTGTGTAATTGCTTGGGTTTTCTACGTATACAATCATATCATCTACAAATAATGATAGTTTTATTTCTTCCTTTTCAATTCTTATACCTTCTTGTCTTATACTTTCTGCTTTATCACATTAGTTGCAATGTTTAATGAAAATGAAACATTTCTGTGCATATTTATTTTGTTCCTAAAATTAAAAGACTATTTCTATATTTAAAATACTGTTTGCTATGTAATTCTGATAGATACCATTTTCTAGTTAAATACTTTCTCTCTTAGTTTGATATCTTCATCACTAGTTTTCACAAAAAATTAATCTTCATTTATTAAAATTACCATATTTCCTTTCTTTTTGATTTGCTAATATAAATACATATACAAATCAATTTCTTAATGTCATGATGGAGTAACTTAGATGATTCATCTCCTTTCACTATATAAAAACTAGAAAATTGACCAAGGCTGGGTGTAGTGGCTCATGAGGTCAGGAGTTCAAGACCAACCTGTCCAACATGATGAAACCCTGTCTCTACTGAAAATACAAAATTAGCTGGGTATGGTGGCACATGCCTGTAATCCTAGCTACTCAGGAGGTTAAAGCAAAAGAATCGCTTGAACCTGGGAGACGGAGGTTGCAATGAGCTGAGATCGCTCCATTGCACTCCAGTCTGAGTGACAAGAGCAAAACTCCATCTCAAAAAAAAAAAAAAAAAAGAAATTGACCAAATAGATGAAACGACATCTTTCAGACACTGGAAAACAGGCATCTGAGAACTTGAACATTACAGAGGTGGAAACAATCTGGGGAGCCCTATAATCACCTGGAATTCTACCTGGAGGCCTTTTTCAGTTTGATATAGGAAAGAGGACGTTAAAAACAGCAGTGATTATGCTGAGTTGAAAAAACAGAGATCAGAGTTTCATGAGACTGATGTAGCTCAAAGGGTGGGACATAGAACCAGAGACAATGTAGCTACACAGAGAAATCTCCAGAAATTGACATGGAGTCCCTTGCATTTGGTGCTCAATTATAAGACAGACAGATAGATAGATAGATAAATAGATAGATAGATAGATAGATAGATAGATAGATAGATAGATAATAGAAAGACAAATACAATAGATAGATGATAGACAGACAGATAGATAGATAGATAGATAGATAGATAGATAGATAGACAGATAGATAGATAAATAGAAATAAAGATAGATAGATTCCACAATGCCAACAAAGACTGACTGAGGAATGATGAACTGAGCTATGCCCAGAACTCACACATATCTGGGTGACTATAGTGTTCCAAGGATCCACACGAGATAGTCCTCACCGAAAGTTCAGAGTACTCAAAGAAGACCGCAGAAGGCCCACACCTGGCAGCAGAGATAAACTAGAACAGACTCCACAACCGCTCTAATAAAGCTTAAAAACAAATCTTGTAATAATCAAATGGATCCTTAAGTAACGTAACTTCTTGCAAGAAAAATGCCCAAAATTCTTTGAAAGAAGACAGTAAAATTCAATATACAACAACATGAAATTTACAGTGTCCATCTTCAAGTTAAAAATTACGAGATACATGAAGAGGCAGAAAATGTGAGAGAAATCAGAATATAAGAATAGACCTAATAAGCACACAAAAATTGTACAAAACCTGTTATAAAAACATTCAATATACACAAAATTAGAAAAGAAAAGAAATACTAATGCCACTTTTAGAGATGAAAAATGCAATATCTGAATTTAAAAATTTACTAAATGGGATTGGCAGCAGATGAACCTTGAATACATGGTAATAAAAAACTGTGCAACATTAGCACAGAAGTAAAAAATGACTTGGAGAAAAGTAAATAGAGGTACAGTGATAATGTGATATGATACCAAGCGGTCTAATATGCTTAGAATAGGTGATCACAAAGGTTAAAACAAAGGGACACAGAAAAATACTAAAACTTTCAAATTTTACAGAGTATAAATTCATAGGTCCAAGAAGCTCAATCAACCCAGAGCAGAAGAAACATAAAAATTACTAAGGGCACTGTAATTATTGATTAACACCAGTGATATCTAAAGAAATATGCAAATATGCCTTATTATTTTAAAAAAGCACATTATGTACAAAGGAACAAGGTAACCATAACCTCAGACGTCTCACGTGTAAGCCAGAAAACGATGACCTAGTGATACATAAACAGCAAAAATACTTTTTTTTTTTTTTTTTTGAGACGGAGTCTTGCTCTGTTGCCCGCCCAGGCTGGAGTGCAGTGGCTCACTGCAAGCTCTGCCCCCCGGGTTCACGCCATTCTCCTGCCTCAGCCTCCCTAGTAGCTGGGACTACAGGCGCCCACCACCAGGCCTGGCTAATTTTTTTGTGTATTTTTAGTAGAGATGGGGTTTCACTGTGTTAGCCAGGACAGTCTCGGTCTCCTGACTTTGTGATCCGCCCGCCTTGGCCTCCCAAAGTGCTGGGAGTACAGGCGTGAGCCACTACACCCGGCCAAAAATACTTCTTTAAAAAATGAAGATAAAATAAAGACTTTTCACAGGCCAGTGGAATCTAGGAGAAGCACTAACAATCCTGCACTGAAAGGAATGAGGAAGGAAATTCCACAGGCTGAAGAACTAAACCAGGTATAAATACGGATGTACACAAGTGATGAAAGTCGGAAAGGAAAATACATGTGTAAATGTAATAGATTTATTTTACTTTTAAAATTACTTACAAGATAATGGTTTAGAAAAGAAAAAAGACATAAAAGAACAACCAATATGTGAAGCAACATGAATTTCAAAATAATTACACTGAGCCAAAAAAATCTGCCATAAAAGAATACATACCATATGATATCTACAGACAGTTTGCACTTTGCCCAACAGGGCAGGACTGAAAAGTGATAGCACAAGCTGAAACTATGCAAAGTGGCGTCAATAATCAATGGGAAGAGTTATGCTTGTTCTGTGATCTTTAACAATTTTTGTCAAAACATTAATAATTATCTCACTGTTGGTTATAAATAAGAAAATATAAACGATAAAAACTAGTATTTATTTAGTGCATGGTAATGTAAAACATTAAAACACTGAGATTTAAAGTGTTTTATTTCTTTGTTTCAAAACACCATTTCAACAGTGCTTGCATTTTTCTTTTCATGCTATAATTTAAAATACAAGTGAGCATCTTTTCAAAGCCTGAATGGATTGCCCTACTTCTTTCTAAGTTCGGATCAGTCTAACATTTTATCCATTGTGCTTTCAGTATCACAAAATATCTCCCAAATTCTTTTCATTTGTTTGTTTTTTGAGACAAGTCTTGCTCTGTCACCCAGGCTGGAGAGCAGTGACATGACCTTGGCTCACTGCAACCTCCGCCTCCCGGGTTCAAGCAATTCTCCTGCCTCAGCCTCCCAAGTAGCTGGGATTACAGTTGCCTGCCAACATGACTAGCTAATTTTTGTTTTTTTTTTTTTAGTAGAAACACGGTTTCACCATGTTGGCCAGGCTGCTCTCGAACTCCTGACCTCATGTGATCCTCCTGCCTCAGCATCCCAAAGTTCTGGGATTACAGGTGTGAGCCACCATGTCCAGCCCAAACTTTATTTCTAATAATAATATTTTGTACTTTCTCTTTTGGCCTAGATCAGTCTTGCCAGTGAGTAATGCAATTTATAAAATTTTTCAAAGAACCAATTTTTGACTTTGTTTATCCTCTCTTAAATTTTAAAATTTTTCTTTCTTTCTTTTTCTTTTTTTTGGAGTCTCAGTCTGCTGTTGCCCAGGCTGGAGTGCAGTGGCATGATCTCAGGCCTATTTCTTTAATTTATGCCCTTACCTTTATTATTTACTTCCTTGTATTGTCTATGAGTTTAATTTGTGGGTTTTCAAAAATATTTTTCAGTTAAAAACTCAGATAGTTAATATGTAGGCTCCCTTTTTTCCCCTAATGTATTAAGTTAAAGCTATGAATTTCCTTGTAATCATAGCTTTAGATGCATCCCATCCATTTTAATATGTAGATTTTAAATTGTCTATTTAGCTTGAAATATTTTCTGATTTCCACTGTGATTTTTTTCATTGACATGTTGCTGACTTAAATTAAAAGTATACTGCTTAACCTGCCAACCCTTGGGGTTTTCTCCAGCCACAAAAGAGTTTTTCTGAATTTAATAAACTGAAGAGTATTGGGATTTACATTATTACCCACCATATACTTAAATTTCAAATGTTTCTCTCTTTTTTTCTAAAGACGTGGGGTTTTGTTCTGCCTCCCAAGGCTGGAGTGCAGTGGTGTGATTATGGCTCACTGCAGCCTTGAACTCCTTGACTCAAGTCATCCTCCTGATTCATCCTCCTGAGTAGCTAGGACTACAGGCATGCCCACTACACCTGGCTAATGTATATTTTCAATTTCTTGTCAAGAAGGGGTCTTACTATATTGCACAGGCTGGTCTGGAACTCCTGGGCTCAAGTTAGTTTCCTGCCTCAGCCTCCCAAAGTGCTGGGATGACAGGCATGAGCCACCACACCTGGCTGATCTTTTTTTTTTTTTTTTTTTTTTTTTTTTTTTTTTTTTTTTTTTTTTTTTTTTTTTTTTTTTTTTTTTTAGTGGAGACGGGGTTTCACCATGTTAGCCAGGATGGTCTCGATCTCCTGACCTCGTGATCTCCCCGTCTCGGCCTCCCAAAGTGCTGGGATTACTGGCTTGAGCCGCCGCGCCCGGCCATTTTTTTTTTTTTTTGAGATGGAGTCTCACTCTGTTGCCCAGGCTGGAGTGCTGTGGTGAGATCTCGGCTCACTGCAAGCTCCGCCTCCTGGGTTCACAACATTCTCCTGCCTCAGCCTCCCTAGGAGCTGGGACTACAGGCGCCAGCCACCATGCCCAGCTAATTGTTTGTATTTTTAGTAGAGATGGGGTTTCACCGTATTAGCCAAGATGGTCTCGAACTCCTGACGTCATAATCCGCCCACCTTGGCCTCACAAAGTGCTGGGATTACAGGCATGAGCCACCGCTATCGGCCTGATCCTAATATTTTTAAAGAGAAATGGTGAGATGATTCTGGAGAAGACAATGCAGGATGAGTCCCTCTCCAGCTTTTGAGACTGTGGGAAAAGCCTGATAATAAAGATGGAGGCACGGAGCATTAGGTCAGTGCAGCGGGCCCAGAGAGAGCTGGGGACTGCACACATTAAAGGAGGGCCCTGTGCATTAGCAGGAAGAGACTGGACGGTTAAAAAAATGGAACTGTGACAATTGGTCATCCCCAAGGAGGATGAAAAGGAAATTAGCTCTTTGCCCTAGCCTACATACAAAGTAAATCCCAGGCAAATTTCTTTTTGTAAAAAGTACATATATGTGGCAAATATGAGTAAAAATCAAATATATAAAAAGCAAAATTGTGTAAGTTTTGGAAGAAAATATTGGAACATATCCTTACGGTTTTGGAGTAGGGAAAGACTTCTTAAATGAAAACTACAAGCCATGAAGAAAACCATGAATACATTTGAATGCATTTGGTGGGGGAGGAAGTGGGTGCTGCACAATGCAAAACATAAAAGCGAAGCCCAAGACTAGGAGAAAATGCTTGCAATAGATTGTACCAGAATTTTTAGAGGAACACTTACAAATCAGTTAGCAAAATATGAACAATCCAGTAGTAAGGTGGGTCAGCCGCCTGAGAAGATCATTTCTAGGAAAGGAAACGTAAGTCATAAATATAGCTGTGAAAAAAGTTTGACTAGAAATCAGGGAGTTAGAAATAAAGACAATGAGATACCATTCCCATCCACAAGACTGTCAACACTTTAAACATCTCAGAATACCAGGTGTTGGTGAGGAATGGAGTGTAGAAACTTTCATAGATTGTTTGGTGTAGTGGAAACTATTACAACCATGTGGAAGAAAAATTTGGCAAATAAGTAGCAGCATTGAGGATGCACAGGCTATGGTCCAGTGGACCCGCTTCTACGGAAGAATCCAGAGAAGCCATTCACAGGGCCTCTACAAGTGCACATTTGGAAATAATTTTAAAAAATGGAAAAAAAAAACCTGTTAAAGCACATTTTATAAAACATGCATATGATACATATCAACATAGACATAGCTAAAACTATGAAAAAATATTTTGAATAAAACATACAGTTTGCATCAGGATACATGCTCTATATTGGCATGTATCTAAAGTTTAAAAATATGCAAGTTATGTGCCACTTTATTTAAGAATCTGTGCACATGCGGGAAGGAGAAAAACAAAGAATGTTCTCCCCAGGCTTGCGATAGCTGTCTCTGGAGAACAAATGGGGTGTTTGTTGGGGGTTTTCTATTGTATCTGTATTATATTATATTTTGTTATCCATCAGGACCAGGAAGACAAAATATCATATTTAACAATGCTGTATGCTTAAAGTGCTAAAATTTCATAATTAAAAAGGTGTTGATATCGAGGGAGTTAGAGTAAGTATAATGATTTCCAGGGTATGGTAATAACGTGTGGCCCAACCAGACAGATGACTCTTCTAGGTTGATGTCTCCTCCCCAGGTCATCAGAAAAATTGATACATGTCTCCAACACTGTAGAAATTGTGCACATGGCTGGCACTTTCTTGTTCACTCAGAGAAAAAGTTGAACCTGTTGCTGCTGTTGCTGTTGAGTTACGATGGGAGAAGACGTGAGACTGCCTTGCAGCTGAGAAGGCACTTCAAAGGCAAGCTCTGAGTCCCAGCAGTGAGTGGCTGGTACTCTGTAACCACACCTCCATCACCCAGTAACCCTGGTTTTGGCTGATCCAAGTTCCAGCTAAGGACAGCTGGTGAGAAAGTTTTATATTCACCATCACAAACCAATGTAATCACAAGGTCATCTCCCAGAAACAATGAGAATAAACAGGGGCAAGAGAAAATTGCAATACATGTGCTTTCTTGGAGCGGTCTTCTGGAAGCAGTGGTTTTTGGTTATGTGTTGTGGCTGCTTAGCTTGGGCAAGGTCAGCTTTAGCGCCTGGAGCATGCACTCAGTGGGCTTCCATGCCCAGCTCTGGCCTTCAGGTCCGACCTCCTAAGGTTGAAGTCTGCTTCTCCCTGTATTAGATGGGTGAGGGAATTCAGCTCTCCAAGCTTCACTTTCCCAACCTATAAAGAGGCAATGGCAGTAGACTCTCTCTCTTAGGGCTTATTGTTAAATTGTAAATGGAAGGATACATGTGAAGTACTTTACACAGGTCCCTGGTATGTAGTAAGTACAAAATAATTGCACTGGCCGTGCTATTGCTGTTGCCGAGTGTAAGTGCTGCTTTAGTGCCTGATCCTCTGGGGGACAGCTGCACTGCAGGCCCACAACACAGTGTCCAGCCAGACCAGAGGAGCACCTGATCACAGCCTCTGCAGTAACAGCCTTAGCCTATGCACAGGACTGCAGGGAAAGAGCAAGGGCAGGATCCAGGACAGCTGAGTTGACTCTTCCAATGCGTTTCTGGGAACAAAGAGACCTGCTGAGCATACAACAGCTTCCTGGGCCACCTTGCCCTGTCCCTTTCTGAGTAGGATACCTGTCTCAGGCTTCAGCTTCCTGGGAATTCACTCATTTGTTCAACAAGTGAGTTCATCTTTTATGTGCTGAGCACTACTCCATGTGTTGAGATTCAGTGATGACCACAGAGAGAGCTGTCTCCTGCCCTTGCAGGACTGAGTGTCTAGCAGGATGTGTTTGCTGGGGCTGCTATGACAAAATACCAGAGACTTGGTGATTTAACCAAGAGATATTTATTTTCTCATAGTTCCAGAGGCCAGAAGTCAAAAGTCAAGGTGTTGGCAGGATTGGTTCCCCCTGTGGGGTGTGGGTGAGGGTCTGTTCTGGGCCTCTCTCCTTGGCCTGTAGATGGCTGTCTTCAGGGTCACTGGCGCGGATGTCTGTGTCCAAGTTTCCCCTTTGTATAAGGGCATCAGTCCTATTGGATTAGGGCCCACTCTAATGACTTCATCTAAACTTGATTGCCTTTCTAAAGATCTGATTTCCAAATATATCTATATCTATATATGTATCTATATCTATATCTATATATGTATCTATATTTATATATACACATACACACATATGCACACACATATATTTCAGAAATATGTTGTTTATGGTGTAACATATTGTAATACATTATAATGCACTTGAAATAATATATGTGTATCTATCGATTTAGGTATCTGTAACCAAACACGGAGAGTGCTATGCAGCTAGGGGAGTCTCCACATGCAAGTGTCAGAGGGAAAGTTGGAGGGTCTGACTGTCAGGAAAGGCCCCTTTGGGTAGGGACATCTCTAGAGTGAGCTGAGAGAAGAGGAAGCATTCCAGGCCGAGGGACAGCAGGTGCACGGATAAATATCCTGACCCACTGGGTGATGCGAAACTCATGGTGGCCCTTGACTTAATTCCTGAGCATTTAAAGTGAGATTCTCATAATGTCTGGTTTCTTCCTGGGATCCCTGGATTGCATGACCCTGGGAGGCTGGATCAGCGTGGAAGGGTGATATCCTCAGTGCACTGACCAGTTCCTGGACTCTTAATGGCTCCAGGGCACCATGTATGGTTGGAAGAGTTCCTTATTGCCTGCATGGTGGAGTGGTACCACCACCCACCTGAGGAGCAGGTTTACTATACTTTCTGCACAAGGCTACATTCTTATAGCCACAGCAAGAAAGGCAGCAAGGCTGGTCTTTCAGAGGAGAATGTCTGCTTTGCACTCCTTGCCAGGAGCCCAGCAAGTTGCAGTTTGGAGCCTTCTGTTGTGCCTGTTTTGGCACGGAATGAAGCCCCCTCAACACAAGAACTCTAGAAGCAGCTGCTGCACTGTGCTCTCCAGTGTCTCCAGGACAGCACTGGGCAGCCTGATCTGCTCATGGTTCAGATAAGGCTCTGCAAAGAGTGGCTTGTAAGAAGCTCCCAAGAGCTAACTTGAGTTCTTAACAATGACCCACTGTCACTCTGCACACGATTCCATCCTCCGTAAGCCTAGGATGATGCTTTCTCTACAAGAAGACCCTTTCGTCACTCTGAATACAAGAGCAGGAAGCATGGAAACCAGCTTGTGACCAGTGAATCAAAGCAATGGATCCAGAGATAGTGCTCTACTCTCAGCATCAAGTTCATGACAAATACAAAAGCCCAGGGCTTTTTAGCGCTGGTACTTTTTTTTTTTTTTTTTTTGAGATGGAGTCACTCCATTGCCCAGGGCAGTGTGCGTTGGCACCGTCTTGGGTCACTGCAACCTCCACCTCCTGGGTTCAAGCAATCCTCCCACCTCAGCCGTCTGAGTAGCTGGGACTACAGGTGTGTACCACCACATCTGGCTAATTTTTGCATTTTTAGTAGAGATGAGGTTTCACCATATTGGCCAGGCTGATCTTGAACTCCTGACCTCAAGCCATCTCCCTGCCTAGGCCTCCCAAAGTGCTGGGATTACAGGCTTGATCCACCAAACCCGGTCAGTGCTTGTACTTTGAGCAGAGAATTGTTGCTTTGCTTGGCAAATGGTGTGGTGGGGGCAGTGGTGATGGAAAAAGAATGGATGGACAAAGGAAGTCCCCATCAACCTGAACTAGGTACAGTGGTTGAAAACCTTGATGAATGAGTTCATAGACTTGACACTTGGAAACTGCTCACTTGAGTTTTCAAGCATCAGCCAGTGGTGTCGACGAGACCTATAGATCATCTTAGTGGTGGGGCTTCCGGGACTTTTGTTGTCAAAGGGTCTGAGTTGCACTCGGATTCTGTTGCTTATGACTTGTGCTTATCAGTTGCACACCAGAGGATGAGTTACTCTACCTCTACGAGCCTCGACATTGCCATTTATACAGATGGAATGCAAAGACCCACTGTTTCTGGTTGCTGTGAAGATAGGAAGCTAAAGCACCCGGTACTTGGCCTGGTACCCAGTAGATGCGAATTAAATCACCATTGGGACTGCATCAATGTAATATTTTTCTCCTTTACTTATCTAAATATTATTTTTTTCCTGATTCAAAGCCACTCTTGGACTGACAACTGACTGTGCCAGGATATTATCAGGTGATATCTTAAGAAGCTCAAATTCCTTAAATGATTGGGCATTTGGAGAGTCCTGGTGGATGTGGTTTTCCTCCCAGGCCAAGGAGATTTCCGTGCCTCAAGGAGCTTCTCTGGACGGCGTTAGGCTTTACCACAGTGCCATTCAGGGTCATGCTTGTTAAGTGTCCTTTTTTCCAATAGAAGAATCGTATGCAGTGGCTACTGTGAGGCACATCTGTCACCTTGTCTTACATCCCAAGTGAAGGAAATGGGAAATCCTTTTAAAAAGCTAGTGCTAAAATTCTCTGACAGCCCCTGCCCCCCCCAGTTCAGCTTTAGCTCCCACGAGTATCTTCCTTTCCTTTCCTGATACCCCTGAAGGCTTTGAAATCAACAACAAAACCACAGACTGCAGTGGAAATAAAATATCGTTCTAATTTTCATATTTATTTGTAAAGATTTAAACATGTTTTCCTGCAGCCCTGCAGCAAGCTCAACTCTGTTCTCTAAAAAACTATTGGAAAATGACATTTTAATTTAAAAAAAACTGGATTATGGATAACAAAACATACAGAGAAAGGAGTCATTAAAATGCATATTGTAAAATTGAAACTTAAGTGTCAAGTTTTTATAGCAGTCTGTCAAATGCTTGACAATTAAAATAGCTATTTTTAAAATTTTAATGAGCCACAATAAGGGTGAAATGTGCATGGAGATTGCACATTTTCAAGACTGCACATTTTTAGCATAACAAGTCCATTCTATATCATTACGGTAATGTCCCATTTGTAAAATTCACCATCTATTTTTAATTAAATTAGTGTGTGTCATTTATTATGGGTATTATATTTATTAATCTTTAATATTTAATTTAAGATGACTTATCTGAGAAACAGACAACTTAACACAACCAAGTTGACACCCTGGTGGTAATGCCTCTGCCTCGCTAACTGCAGTAAATATATTTCATCTCTTATTTTTCATGGCTAAATCTTGAATAAGCTTAAGTATATCTTTCCTCTTGTATTACAGGATATAGACAAATGTGCTCCCTGATCTTTCGGCTTCTTGTTCTTTGAGTCCTGCTCTTTGGGCCATACTTGACATAACCATAATCCCTTACCCTCATCACATTCACTAATATTCTTCCATGAACATCTCAGCTGATGTTAGTAAACACATCTTTTCTATCCTTTTTAGTTTCTGATGATCAGAAAGTGACTTATGGATGGTGCCACCCAATTCTGTAGTAGCCTGTAGGATTGAATCCCTTCTGTCGTCTCCTGGAGCACTTGCCTCCGGTCAGCGCGGCTTGGAGGAGACAACCCGTTTAGCTGATCCTTCCGAGCAACCTGGGGGAGACGCACCAGGACCCTTCCAAACCAGAAGCACATCCCCTCTTCAAATGGTTTAGGATGCGGGTGTCCAATCTGTTGGCCTCCCTTGGCCACGTTGGAAGAAGAATTGTCTTGGGCCATCCATAAAATATACTAACACTAGTGACAGCTGAGGAGCTAAACAAAATTGCAAAAAAAAAAAAAATCTCATAATGTTTAAAGAAACTTTACTACTTTGGGTTGGGTGGCATTCAAAGTTGTCCTGGGCCACATGTGACCCATGGGCTGTGGGTTGGACAAGCTCGGTTTAGAACCTGTCTTGTTCCTTAGCAAAACATAAAGCATCCTGACTTGGTTTCATTTAAGTAATGATGATGAGAAAAATCCAGTGGTGGCCAGTAGGATAGTGTGAGGGAGAGAGTCTGATTAGGTCTGTTTGCCTCTCTTTAGTCTTTCATCTGGTAGAACTGAGGGGGATGTGTTTGCATGTGTGTGCACATACCTGTGTGCATGGGCATATGTGATCTGAAAGACATGCAGATGGGGGGACGACATGGGTGATGCCAATCGTGCTCAAACCCTCTGGGGTGTGCTGCAGAGTGCCTGGGGGCAGCCCTGGAGAGGCACCCTGCTCCTCTGCTGTGGCCTCAGCAGTACTTGTGGCCAATGACAACTCTCAAGACAGTGCCTCATACCTTCACATCAGCATCAAAGGAGCCCGGAGTCCAGAGCTTCTGCAGCATAGAAGTGACACTTCATGATGCTGCAGTGTCATCTTGGCGAGGGAACAACACAAGCTGAGTCTAAAAAACCAAAGGTCTCATTTTCATGCAGACAGCAGAGAAATCTGAAAACAAAATGGGGAGGGCAAACCAGGAGCACACCAAGATTTGAATCAATTTCCCATGATCTATTTTTGATGGCAGATCAAATTTGAGTCTCAGACCTTCCTGATTTCATGTGGAGAGCTAAATACACATCATAATTATTTAAAGTAAAGGTAACTTATTTTGTAAATATGATCATTAAAGTGATTTGCATTTGCTGTATTTAACTCAGCACATTAATGGATTGTTGCATATTCATTTGCTTCAAGGGAAAATAGTGCATTTACAAATTGCTATTGTTTTATGAATATATGAACAGCTTAGAATTTGAAGAAGCTGAGATTCCATGTTTATCTTCAATTTTATTTCCTCATTGACAACAAGAATTCATGTTAATGAGTAAAGGTAGAATATGGCTATGTTGTTCAAAGCTCTTTTTGGTGTAAATTGGAAAGCTGCTGCTATCCATAGCAGAACTGCGACACTCAACTTTCACAGAATCAAATCACTGATCATAACAAATAGCCACATGGCTAGTATTTCTCTTTATTTCTGGATTTAATTACGGGTTGATCCAGCCCATTAAGGGGCAATCTGCCTCATGACAGCAGCAGCAGCAGATCCAAGTGGGGCCTCAAAGGTCTGGTGGCTCCTCTTCTGCCCAAACCTGAAGCCTGGAGCAGCCGCCCTCATCTGGAACGCAGCTTTGACCGTCGGAATAACCAAGCCGGGTCTCCGTGCGGGAGCTTGGCATGGGTCCTCCTGTGCATTTTCCACTGGAGGCATGCTCTGGCCCTGGGTCATACAACATTCAGGAGACAAAGTGACAAACCTGGAGCAACTGGGGCCAATCCACAAACTCAAAGTGATGCTGTGGCTGCAGCATCAAGGAGACGAAGCCCTTTCAGGAGGGACGCACCAGACAAACTAATAATAAAAAAAAAAAGTCAGAGGAATTAGGCAAACAAAACAAATGGGGCCATTGTGTGTGGGGACAAACAGCCGTTCCCACATCAGCAGCCCCTGAGGGTGCCCTGCAAGCCGGGGCTCAGCACCATAATTGATGCTCTTAATTATGGCCTTGTCATTAAAGGGAAGTTAAATGATGTTCAGACTTTGCTTAATTATGTTGTTCTTTGTAGGGGTGCATATGCTACATTTTATAAACTTTTCCATACAAATGGTTATATATGTTTTAAGTTTCCATGGTTATCCAGAATCCTCAGTTATCCAGAATTTCTGGGCCCTGCCTCTTTCCTCAAAGAAGACAGGAAAATGAGACAACTTTGGAGCTTGGTACAAATTCATTGGTTCATTAAGATGCTTCATATATATGTTTGAATAATTCATCAAAGGGCAACAGGCCAGTCTGAAAGAAGGCCTTGCTCTGGATGGGGAAGGGCAGCAGACCAAACTCCCCAAATCTCTGCAGGTTGCAGAACAGCCGGGCCTCCTGGACTCCTGCGGGCCTCACTGAAATGCACATCCTCCTGGGGAAGCAAGTTTCCCAAAAGCAGAACGCGGATGCAGGAAGAGATGGCTTTAGGGACAGCGAGCAGGGGAGCCCCATCCTCTTCTAACTGGAGGGTGTGGAATCGGAATCTACTTGGCCCTGGAGCCCTGGCTTTTTCATCTGCAAATGCTGGCAGTGTTTCTGTGCTCTCAGTGTGCCAGATCCATGTGAGGATTCAAAACCATGCACTGCCATGGCTGCCAGGCCTTTGCTGGGCTCATGGCAAAGCAAGGGGCTTTCTTCACCCTTCCTGGTGTGGTTGGAGTCCTAGGCTGCAGGGATGTGGTGGGGCACTTGGCAGATGGACAGACCTGTCCCCCCCATGGAGGTGGGCAATGGGGTGACTGAGGGCACCAGTGTGGGCTTTGGAGGCAGATGAATGTGGCTGACTCCACTTCTTAGCTATGATCTTGGGCAAATGTCACAGAGACTATTAAATGCCATCCTAGACCCATTGCCTCTTCTTCCTTAGTAATGGAACCCAGATTTTATTTGAGATGGCAATGTGTCCAGGTAAAAGGCGATTTTCCAGATTCTTTTGCAGCTAGGTGATGGCTTCTTCGACTAATGAAATCCATGCAGAAGTGTTGTGGGAGATTCATGGGAAGGCTGTTAAACAGTTGACCTGGTCAGGAGATGTGCTTGTGTTTTCCCTTTCTCCTTTCTTCTTCCTGTTGGTTGGAATGCAGACATAAAGGCTGGTACTTAGGCAGTCATACTGGGCCATGAGAGGAGTTTGAAGATGGAATCCAGGTGCTAAGGATGACAGCAGATGATAAAAAAGGACTTGGGCTCCTAATGGCTTTGAGAAATGGTTGAAACAGAGGACTGACCCCTCTGAACCTGAGTGAGGGGCTAAAAGTGGGTATGTTACACTCACCAGTACTATGGATTCCCTTTTCACTGTGGCTGAGCTAAGTCTGAACTAATACGATAAGTCACTGGGTTTGTGGCCTCTCCTACCTTCTCTTTGTTTCTGAAAGTAAGCAGGAAGGAGAGGCACAGGCAGAGGGTGGGCTGTGGTGGTCTCAGCAGGGATGCCCAGCAGTAGTAGAGATGAGAGCAGGGAGTTGGGCAAGAGAGTGTGGTGACACAAATACAGAGACTGGATGACAACACAGACAGGGGTGGGAGAAGGTGGGAAGGACACCGCCAGGGATGGGAGATGCTGGGACGGTCACCGACAGGGGCAGGGGATGCTGGGAAGAAGGGACAGAGATCCCAGCAGCTTCCAAAGTTTCTCTCTTGGTGGGTTAGGGACTCCCTGAGCACACATGTCCAGGACTTGGGGGGACTCAACACTTGTGTTTAGGACTTGCGAGCAGCCGCCATGTATCTCCAGACCCCCAGGAGAGTACAGGCAACAGAGCAGCAGCCTGGCATTTGCATCCATGTGAAATATGGGATAATTTTTTCCCCTTCCCATTTATACAAAGCAGTCACACATACGTGAGCTTGGTTAAACCTCACGACCCACTCTGTTAATGTGGACCTGAGAGGGGTCAAGTGTTTAGTTCAAGGTCATGGAGCTCATAAGGAAAGCGCAAGCCCCCTGCTCTCAGCCCGGTGCCCTCTCCTCTATCCCCAGCTGCCTCATTAATTCACCAGGGCTCAGCTCTGCAGGGACTTTCCCTGGAGAGAGCCAGCAAGTGCTCAGGAGAAATGATTTCTTGATGAATAAAAAAGGGGTGGGCACGACTCACCTGACTTCAGACACAAGAAAAGCACAGGTTTTTAGGCTCCCATGATCCTCCATCCAGCGACACACACAATCCCTCTCTGCTTGGGGAGGCCGAGTGTGGGCAGGTGGCCTAGTCCTCTTTCTCTTGATATCCCGGGGCCATCTTCAGACATATCAGCAGGCATCCTGGGCAACATGCAGGGGTAGGGAGGGCAGGGACTTGGGCATTGACCTCACATTAGCCCAGGGAACCTGGTGGCAGATGAGGTCTGCTCCTCTGCCCCGAGCCACCACTTGATGAGAGCCCCTCATTTGTAACAGGGGGTTTCCTTGTTAGTGACCCAGAGTTCAGGAAGGTGATGTAGCTGTGAGCACGTGGTGTTCAAGAACACAGATTTGAAATTCAGCATGTGATCGTGATCCTTCTAGGAGAGGACAGTGGTGAAAGAAGCCTTAGGTAACAGACGTGAGACTATTTACTCATCGACCCATCTATGGAGCTTTGAGGTGCACGGAGACACAGGAGAGAGAGAAGCAGACACAACCTGCTGGGGACCATCCAGCGGGGGGTCTCGGGCAGGGAAGCGGCAGCCCAACCGGGCATGTGCTTTCAGAAGGGAAGAGTGGGGGCTCTGGGCCTTATAAGAGGGACACCCAGCCCTGCCTTGGGAAGACTTCCTGGAGGAAGTAACATTTAAACCGAGGCCACAAGACTGGGAGGAGCTGGCCCAGTGAAGTGGAGCCGGGGCTTGAGTCCCTGTGCACATCCCCAGCCAGCCCTGCCTGCCAAGCCTCAGGCCTCTCCATCCAGGTGCCATGGACACAGCCTCCTGCTCCGGTCCTCTCCATCACAGGTGGTGCCACCATCCTCCCAGCCTGGGCAGCTTCCATTCTGGGCACTCACCTGCTTGCCAGGCATCCTTTTCTGGGCTTCAGCCTGCACATCTCCAAATAGGGAGAGAAATGCCTGGCACCATAGGACAGTGGTGGAGGTGGATGAGATTCCTAGGATGGGCATAGAGCTGGAGAGGATGTGGCTGTCACCATCATTGTCGTGGTTGTCACAGGCAGCATCCTCATTTGTGAACCTGGTGCCGTGCATGTTTCTGTACAGAGGGAGCTCTCGGTGCAGGTCTGACGAGTGCCTGCTCAGAGGAACCTCCCACCTCAGGACCAGGAGGACGAGCCAGCACCTCCAGCAGCTGAAGTCTCCAGCCTGGGCCTCCTGATGTCTCTGTGATGCTGCTGCTTCAGGGGGATGTTTGTGGCATGTGCCATGTGCCCCCAGAGTCTGCTCATCTGCGGGTGGCTGAGGCTGGACCTGCCGGGCATCCATTCACAGCTTTGGGCCATGGAGATGTGTGTGGGGTGCTGGGGTGGTCATGCTCTGAGCTTTGAAGGGTGTGCAGGATCTCAGGTTGGAGGGAGGCTCAGGCTCACCAGGGCCTACCTTCTGTAAGTACAGAGGAGGTAGGAAACCCAGATGGCAGCCCAGGCACTGTCCAGAGGGCGCAGCTGTCCTGTTCTCCCTGACTCCGGGCACTGTGGGAATGCTCCTCGAAGGAGCAGGGCTGCATGATCTCTATGGGGTATCTCAGACCTCCAGTCTGCTGGAGGAGGGACCAAACCAGGGCATGGGGTCCCTGGGTGGACCAACACCCCTTCCCCAGAGTGTGTGTCAGTCTGGAACAGCCATGCATGTGAGGGACTTGGCGGAAGGGAGTCCTGGCGTAGATGGTGATCAATGCTGATTCCCTTCCTGGTGTCACCCTTTCCAAAGTCAGGAGGGCTCCACCCCAACCGAATCCTCAGTTTCTTCCTGCTGTTCTTCCACCTTTAGTTTTCTGCAAAACCCATGCACAATGAACTTCCTTCCAAACAAAGGTCAGTGCTTTGGGCACCCTGTCCCTGGGCTCTGGGCCACTGGGCCTCAGCTTGATTTCTGCAGCGACCCTGCTGTCACCTCACCCCCTGAGTACGGAGCAGAGCTCCTAGAGGCACCTCCCAACCTCTGCTCTGTCTGGCCTGCTCCCAGAAAGGCAGGGAGGGGCCTTGGAAGAGAAGGATTAGGGCCTGCGTGGCAGAAGCATGACATTGACCTTGTTCCTCTCGGGCCTGGGGGTGTGGGGAAGACAGCCCTCAGTGGTCTCACCAGAGCCCCTTCCTCATCAGTGGCTGGGAAATAAAACAAGATGTGGGAGCTCTGTGCTGTGGACCAGCAGAAGGCCCCTGTGAAATGGCCTCAGTGAACAACAGCCTTCAGGGTGGACCTGAAGTACCTTTTAGCTCAGGGGGTACTGATATTGACACTTGAATGGCTTAAGACACAAAAACCAGACCTTTTTGAAAGACAGATTTGATGGAGCAGAAGGGGGTAGAGAGTGAGAATGCGTTTGCTCTGGAGTCAGGCTGGCAGGGCAGGACCCCAGCTACTTAACTTCTCAGGCCCTGCCTTAAGCATAACAAACACGCCAATAACTAGATGGCAGCCGACACATTGCTTGTGGAGAAGATTGCACACAGAGGGCTGTGAGTGCTGAGGACAGGGTTTAGCACAGGGTGTCGATGGATCCACACCTGTTATCCTCACTGTCAGCATCACCATCGTGTGACACTCTCAGGCGGGGTGGCTCCTAAGGGAAGTGAATCTTTTGATTCTGAAGATAGAGCTCCAGCCTCACCTCAGTGGTGGAGTTTGGATTCAGTTCTTGCCTTTGGTCCTGGCTGCTTCTGGAACTCCTGGTCTGGGCTCCTGGCCTTGAGTCTGCTGGGCACAGATTATTGGACCACTGATGGGCTGGTTTCCTTCCCACAGTCTCTTGCTCTCTGCTCCTCCCTCTGGGAACACTTATCCTCTCCTGCCTCCAAGCCCGGTTCCCTTTCACTTCTCCTATGTCCCTTCCTCTGGGGAGCCCCTCACTCCCCACTCTGCCTCCCTTATCCAGCTGCGTGGCATCTCAGGCCATGCTGTATCCAGGGCCACCAGGGGCCAGATGTCGTCATTGAGACTGAGTGTCCGGGACACTCCTCTTGGGTATCACAGCTGCCACAGGCCAGGCCACAGCTTGCACATGCCTTGGCTTCGTCCAGAGAGCTCTGCCCAGCATCCACTGCATAGTGTCCACACCCCAGCAAGCAAAGCAGATGGGGCAATGGAAAATGAATAATTAGCCTCCGCACCACTGGCTTCAAGCTAACACTCTGAACCAGGTATGACACCAACTCATCTCCAGGGGACAGCAAATGGCAGGAAGGAGATGGGGCTCTGCGGAGGCCGCCTGTCAGATGCACACGTGAGCACAAGCCGAGCTCCTGCAGGGCGGCGTGGGCCCTAGAGGTAGTTTTCTTAGCCACAGGCTGGAAGCACTCCTTTCGGAGGCTCCCATCCTCAAAACCAGCCCCTAGAGGGTTTAGGGGTCCACCCCGGGCCTAAACACTTATTGTTTTTCTTTGCTACAAAGTCTGTGATTTCAGGGCTTATTTGTGTCTCTGATACACAAAGACACTCCTGGCAACGATGAGGGCATGGGACTGTGGGCTCAGAAATGGAAATGTCCCCTCTGATCCTGCAGCCACCAGCCCAGGTGATCCCTGAGGGCGGAGTTGCAGTGCGAGGCCCCAGGACACAGAGTCTCACAGAGCACAGAAAGGCATGTGTCTTGATTACGTAGCAAAAGCAGAGACGCTGCTGGCGTGGTTCTGAGTAGACTGACAGTGCTGGGAAGTGCGGCAGCCCTTCCGGCCAGAGTGCCGTCTTCACCCCTCCGCGGTACAGGGTCCGACACCTGGAGCTGCCCCTGCCAGGTATTGTCACTGAGGGGTGGGACAGGGGTGGGCCAGGTGGCCAGCTTCCCCTGCCAGTGGAGCCTAACCTTGGCCCCTCTGTCTTATTTTTCCGCTGTTCTTACCTTCCCTCAGTTCCAATAATCTTTCAAGTCTTTTATGCCACAATAGTTGTATGCATGGGCCTGTGAGTGTGTGTAATCAACAAAAAAACTCAAATGAACCAAATAAAACAAAACTAATAGTCCGCTGTTCAAAAGGTGGTTCAGCTTTCACATCGGCGGCTGCTCTGTCAGCTTCTTTCTTAACTGGAATCCTGCTCACGCGAGTCTGTGTCAGATTTTCCTGGCAATTTGGTGAAGCTATTAATGCATTAATTGAGATAAACACCCTGTCGAGCTGACGCATTTGGGAGGCTTATTAAGAACAGGAAGGAGTGTGTGCTGCTCTGTGGCTCTTCCCCCAAAGTGAGCTGAGCACTTCTTCCTTATGGAGAGGACGAAGGAAAGTTGATTAAATTATCCAAAGCCCTCATCAAAGAACCAGAAGCTTTCCGTCAGAGGCAAGAATGCTGGGCGTGCAGGTGCTTAAAAGCCACACGGAACAGGAGGACGGCAGCTGATTCAAAGTGGTATAGACTTTGGCAGCTTTTAATGACGGGGACGGACTGGAACCCCATTGCTCAGCTGGACAAAGTGACCAATTAGCTATGTAGGGTCTGGTGATGAGGCCACCACACTTGGCTGCCATGGCTGTTATCTTAGGACTCAGCTGCCAGTTAACGTGTCCAAATATTGTGAGATAGATACACGGTTGAGATTAGTTGTGGGATAAAACAATATTTGATGCTTTTGGAGGCTGGGAAAATATTAACAGCAGGAGCTCTGTGATTTTAAAATTTCATTATAGAGGTTGCGGCTTTCTTTTCTCTTTCCCTAATCTTCTCTCCTTCTGCTGTGAAAAGCTGCACAAAATAATCATTAGGCCGATTGTACGAGCATGGCTACGAGGGAGTCGGGGGGAGTCTGGGGACCAGGAGGCACAAAGCCAGGCAGGAGGGAAGCTGGAGGCGGTGGGAGGGGAGGGAAGACGTCAGCGGACTGTAGGGTGCTCTACAAACAGGGCCTGGGCATGGGTGGGTTTTGTGATGAAACCAGTCTCATTCTCCCCAGTGGCCACAGTAGATGGTTTTATGGGCATCGGGCATCCGGCCAAGGATGGGCTGTACCTCAGGTGACACTCCTGTCCCTGTTTGTGCAACCCCCTCAGGACAGGGGCTTGTGAGCTCCGAAGCAGCACTTCCTTGTGCTCTCAGCCGGCTCAGTCACACAGGACTGTGGCACTGAGTCCTAGCTCATCTCCCTGCACTCAGGAAGCCACCATCCAGGGATCTCAAGGTCTCTAAATGCAAACAAGAGAACCTGGAGGTGACAAAGCCCTGTTCTGTCACCTGGTCCCTTCCCCTGTCAGAGGAAGCTGTTGCCTACAGTGTGATTTCTAGCTTATTCCCTGAGGCCATGACTGAAACACTGAGCCACGGCCTCAGGGAATCCATCCGACCCTCTCAGAGCAGGGACAGAGCTTGTCTGCTGCTGCGAGAGGGCTTGGTGGAGAGAAGGGAGGTGATTTTAATAATGATCCGAACATGCCCCCTTCTTCATGTGGGCTTCTCACCTTCCTCCTCCACCATCCTCCCCTCTAGACTTCTCCTCCTCCTCCCCATCTTCCCGTCTTCCCTCCTCATTAGGACCCACGTACCCTGACTTTGCCTCCTCTAATTGGTACCTGACAAAAGACTCCAGGCAGACCTGGATGAAATTAAAACTTCTCCTGCAGTGATACATTTGTGACTTAAAAAGGGCTCTCCTTTATTAATTAACAAAGAATGCATAGTGATGTGGGCATGGAGGAAAGGGGTGGAGGTGTGGGCATTGGCAGAGATTAGGGATGACTGTGGGGGCTTCTGTGGCCACAGCATGCCTTTGGGGAGGGCTTTGACAGTCTGTGCTGTAAATCTTATTAGCTGGGGATGCAGCTCCCTCCTTCTCCAGGGGTACTTACCATTAGGTTAGCTACATTCCATTGTCATCATACTTGCAACTGTGTTTAGATAGCAAGGTTCATTTGAGGATCAGGTCCCCGATTGCTGTGGAGGTTTTATCTGATGTCCAAGCACGAACCTGGGTTTGTAGGTAGTGAAACTGCTGAGGTTGCTCTTGACTGCAGCGGGGCCAGCAGTGGAAGCCACACCAGGTTCAGCGGGGACCCTGCTTCCACCTCTTGATTCAGAGTGCAGATTCTGTGCCATCCTAATAAAACCCACTTTGTCAACACACAGAGTAGGGTGAAAAAACATGAGTGATGATCTGTCTGTGCAACCAAGAGGGGATGAGGTATGTGCATCCAATGTGGTTAATCTCCAACACGATTGAATGCAAGAGTGGGAAGACAGGCACTGTAGATCCAGCACAGGAAATGCTAACACTGGCATTTCTATGGCAAGCCCGTGTCTATCACCTGCTGTGACTTTCACAGTGACTCTGAAAGGCGATTCATGGCATCATACCTGTTTTGCAGAAGAAGACAGTTGTTTTCAAGAGGTTAAGTCACCTGTCCAGGCCACAGAGCTAAGATGTGCCAGGGCTGGTCCTCCAAACGACAGACAGTCACTTGAACTTCAGTTCTCCACAAGCCTCTGTGCTTGCTGCCCAGAGGGACACTGAATTGAAGATGCCACTTGTTTCCTTGCTGCCTTTCTGTCCTCTTTCAGAAGGTCTTCTACAGTCCCCATGAATGGACAGATAAGTGACTCACAACTCAGGTCACTCACGGCCCTCTCTGCCCTGGGGTACCCCTCTGGGAAGTGGCTGGTG